>NC_090853.1:7572500-7905000 GCF_024217435.2 Syngnathus scovelli
ATAGCCCATTTAAGTAAACATAGAACCAAGCCGTCCTGACATACACTATATATATTTTTTTTAAATTAAATCGCAACCTGCGTGTCAATGTATCAAATGCCACGGATTCCCATCCCTGATTTAAACTCGCACATAAAGTCCATGTGAGATTGTTGTATACATTTACAATGTAGACTGTGTATTTGACTTAAAAAAAAAAACAATTAAATGACCTAGTGTGTGACTTGTTAGCTATCTTTAAACACTAACTTTTTCCACAAATTGCCCACGTGCCGGAAAATGATTTCACTTGTGACTAAAAAGCAAATCCCATAAATCATATAGCAATAAACAGACGTTATCTCAGCACACAAAGATGACAGTCACCAAGGAAGCTTTTCTCTTTTTAACAGCACATATTAGTCAGGCCCGTGCTGTGTATTTCCCCACTAATGTTGTTGCCAGAGTCATATGATCTAGCGTAG
The DNA here is from genome assembly GCF_024217435.2 of Syngnathus scovelli. Classification (NCBI taxonomy): domain Eukaryota; kingdom Metazoa; phylum Chordata; class Actinopteri; order Syngnathiformes; family Syngnathidae; genus Syngnathus; species Syngnathus scovelli. The sequence goes on from NC_090853.1 coordinate 7,572,965, forward strand.
CTATCAATTCATTAATTGTGCAGGCCGTACTACTATTTAGCGTTACAAATAGGTACATCTAGAAATCTTGTTTGTTGCTTTGAAATATGCCCACATTTTGGAGTACAATTTCGACTCTATTTATTATTATGGTTATTTGTGTTTCTTGAATAGATGGTTGAATCTTTTTTAAAATAGGCGGTGGTGTTGACACTGTTAACAATTCTCATTAGTCCCACAAATGTCACGAGTGTATGAAGTGTAAGTAAATTCTCTGTCTTCTATTTGATGAGACTGTTTGTGATTCAGGGCTATACAAAATAAACATACATGTATTCTTAGTCTAATTATTATTTTAATGCTCGTCACGTGGTGATACTAGGAGTGGTTAGGTAGCAAAAAAGTGGTTGCAATCTCAATGTTTTTAAAAATGTCAATTATGGAACAGAATTTGGCAAGTAACCTGAAGTAGATATACATGATTTCCTTTAGGGGGCCACAAAAAAGATAGGGTGGGCTGGATCGGGACCCCGGGCCTTGAATTTGACACCACCCATTAAAGTGCAAATTGTGGTCTTCTCTGTGTCAACCTTGTCAGCGATGCAAGATGTTTGTACTTTTTGCTAGCATATTTAAGCATATGTGTAATTCTCAACAAGCTAATCTGAAGGCACATGATTAAGATGAAAAAGCTTTGTAGCATTTGAGAGTGCAATCATGCATGCATGTGTGTGAGACTGGGGAAGTAAATCTGTTATTGCTCTTATGGATTGGCATTTGATAGAATTTACTTTTAGGGACCAACCTCAGATAAATAAATAGATAAATACAAACAAACACAGCCTTCCTTGGTTCTAACCAGTGTCTCTCCTCTGCATCCTCTTTGCATGTCTCAGAGTGCGTGAGAATTTCTGAGCCTACATTTGGAGTGTCTTCTATTGTTTATCCTCCCACCTGGTTGGGTATTTGACTTTCTCATAGTCTGTTTTTTTCCCCTTTCTCACATGATCTTCTAATCATGTTGTGACTATCAGATTTCACCCCCCTCGCTTCTCCATTATTCCACCAGCAACTCAAGAGTCTTCATTTGTTTTTTGGTTGCTTTCTGTCCTTAGATTTGTGTCAACAAGTTGTTCTTCATCACCTTCTTAGGCCTGATATTATCACAGCTGTGTTTTTGAAGTCGGACATGAGTGATGAGTTTTTCCAGATCGAGCGTCCCCAGGCCCAGAGTGTGTGCACTGGGGCCAGTGCAGGGCAGTGCCATGGCGGTGCTGTCCCACATCCTGATCAAGCACGTGCAAGAGACACGGAGAGAAACACTGGGAGTCATTGTGTGCAAATGTGTCTCCCTCCCGCCTCTTCTCACTTTGTCTCACGTCTTTTCTCACTGGGACTATTGTCTGTTCATGTTTGTTCTGTTACTTATGTTTCACTCAATTTCATCAGCAGAAGCAATTTGAGGCAAAGTATGTGTAATATATGACAATAATATATTACAATGATGGACTTATTATTAGCGATATTCAGTACCACTTTTTTCCCCAGAACGATACCAGAGCAAATACTCAACTGTTGGGTTTTCACTGATACTGATACTAAGTAACTGATACCATCACCACTTTCAATACATGAGATTTATTTTAAACCAATTACCGATCATTTTAAAAACCCTTCGTTCATTTCTGACAAAAAGCAAGAAGTGACTGCAATAGAGAACTGAAATAAAAAAATACAATTCAAACAACTCTGATTTCATATTCATTTGTAAAGAAAATAAATTTAAAAAAAGTAAAATATAAAATGCAAAATAATATAAGTTCAAATCCCAAATATTAAGCAGGACACTGAAATTGAAAAATACAGCTCAGCAATACAAATAAAACATTTAACTGAATGTAGTTTTTTCACGTCAGCCAATAATGGCTGTCAGAATCAATTTTTCAATCAATTATTTTATCGATTAATCAAATAACCAGATACATTTGTATTTATTAGTGTATTACGAATGTTTTCTTTTTCCCCAATTACTGTGTTATTAATCAATTATTTTTGTTCATTTGGCATTACTTCACGATTAAACAAACAAACAAACACTGGCCTCTTTTTTTTTTTTTACATCATCTGACCCCACTACATTGAGAGGTGGAATTGAAATGTTTTCTTCTTTAAGATGGAGCCTACATATATGTATATTTGTAGTACACACACAAAAAATGGTTTATCAGTATCGGCCATTCAAAGTAGGAAATTATCAGTATCGGTTGAAATATTTCATATCATCCATCACTAATTATAATCGGAACAAAGTAACAGAAAAATTCTCAATCTCGAAATATACCCCCGTTGTCCATACTCCTTTTATAAATGGATACATTTTACATTTTCAAGTGTTTCAACCAGTGATTCATGCACAGCTGAGAATATATCACTGGTCCTATTATTAGGAAAAGGAAACAGTTATTCCTAGGCTACTTGCATAAGCACTAATAAAAAGTAGAGGTGATTTAAATGTAAATTAAGAATTAATTTGACAGAAAATGAACATACTTCATAACAATGGGCATAAATCTATTGTTTACAAGATGTGTTTGAACTTTAATGTATCCTTTTATCAAATTGGATTTATCGAGGCAGTAGGTCTGAAGGCCTTGTCGTTTCGTCTACCAATCACAGCATTCTTTTTGTTCTCTCTGTCTTTGCTTTCTACAATCCATCAACTTAAAAAAAAAGTTCAATTGATTCTTCAACTCACATGAATTCTGCTGGTAGTAGTCTTGTATTTGTCAAACGCCCTCTCACACATTCAGTATTTGTGTACTCTCCATTGGCCATCTTCATGCTCAGGTTCATGCTACTTTAAGTGCCTCCTGTAGCTTCTTCTCCCTCTTACTTTTCTGTCCTTCATCCATCCTGCTTTTATTTGAAGTCTTGTCCAACTCTGGGTGAGTGGAATAGAGGCCTAAAAGGTTGGCATGGCAGTCTGGCATAAGCACACAAGACTTCCTCTATTAGGCTCCTAGGGTGCCCCCACAGGGCCATAGAAAAACCTTTTATTTATTGTGCATCTTTTTACCTTTCCCTTTTTCAGTCTCAACAATACACAGTTTTTTTTGTTGATACCAGTAACACAGCCCAAGTAGTTACTTTTCAGTTATTCAGATTTTTGTGCAGCGACTGTTACTGATTACTTGCGTGGTAAAAGTTTACAATTACGTTTATAATATCCCTAATATGTTCGTATGAGAACTTTCCTCTAAGGGAGTGATCTCCTTTTCAGTGCATTGAGACTCGCATTTCCATACACCGCAATGGAGGGGTACATGAATTAATATTAATAATTAAAGTAAAATAATTGATAATTAGTCTATTGTCAGATAAGAATAAGATTATTAAGATTTGGTGCACACCGTGCTCTCAACAGCTCTACGTAGCTAATGAGAAACTGTGAAAAACAAAGGTCAATAAGGGTGGATAGCAGCTCTTTGCCATACCAGCAGAAACTTATCCACGGAGTTACAAATGAAATGATGGACAGAGTTATTCAAGTGGTATGAAAAGGAGTTTGCTGCAATTATGTGACTTGATCCAGCTCCCTCAGAACACTAAAGTGGATAAGTGCTATACAAAATGGATTTGATGGCCATTTGGAAAATTAACTAAATCCGAATTGGCCTATTAATAATTCAGGAAGAGAATGTAGAGCAAAACATCACAAATTGGCTCAGCAAACTTGTGTGGTAAGGATGACAAATCATTGAGCAATTAATCACAGGGAGGCTATGCAGGGGGGTTGCGGGAATACAAGATGAGGAATTAATCATTTGTTTGAACTGAAACAAGGGCAAACATTGTTGGCCAGATGTACGTACGTCTTTCTTTCTGGTGTAAATTATTTGGTTTACCACTGAAAATTATTGATTTTCTTACAAATTTGTTTTAAGTTTTGGAAATTTCAAGAATATATCTACAAATTGCTAAATACCACTTGCACTGTTTCTTAAGCTACAGGGCATTGTGCTTTTCCACTCACAGAAGTAAAAATCTCATGAACATTAGAAGCTCATTTTTTCTGAAGGTAATCATCTGAAGCGGTAGTCTTCTGGTCATTTGGGATGAATTCCTGGATCTGTATGCATTTCTCTCTTGATCTGTTTTTAGCCCTTGGCATGTGCAGCACTCATGCACTTTATTTTTTTTTGTCTTGGCACTGCACATTAGTTCTCGCAGCTGTTCCAACGGGTAAAACAAATTGTCAAGCATTGGTGTGTATGAATCTGAAGTCAGGGATGGGCAACTGGAGGCATGGGTCCCACAGCCACTGATGAATTCCCTCCTATGCCCTACATTACATTATGAGTAGCCCTAATATTATTTTGCAGATTTAGAATAATATGCAGGACAAACATAGTAAGTACCGTATTTTCCGCACTATTAGGCGCACTTTAAAAACTTGAAATTTACTCAAAAAACCACAGTGCGCCTTATAATGCAGAGCGCCTTATATATGGATCAATTGATGAATTTGTTGATCCATACTGGTTGTACACAGCGCTCTGCCAAAATGTTTCAGTACGTGCGCCCTATATATGAAATAATTTCTAAATAATCCAGTGCGCCTTATGGGGCGAAAACTACACTACCTCAATAGTATTCCCATTTTCAGTGATTTGGTTATTTCTTTTATAGCCACAAGCAACATGTATAAACTGTCTATTCCTTTATACTTGTAATGTTTTGAGTAAATTACTGTATTGTCAATATTGTGATTCATGCAGATAAGTCAGACTTTATTAATTCACTAAAAAAAGCGGCCGTGCTGTTTTTATCGGACGGTTACGTTACAGGAGTGATTTCATGCGCCTGTCGTTTCTTAGAGGACATTGGTTAGGGTAATGTCGAGGACATCGTGTTTATCTTGGATCAACAAGCCCAAGAGAGCAGGCTCAGCTGAGGATTTCTGAGTATACACAACAATCCCATTGTTCTGGTTGGATGTGATTGTTTTCCTCTCCTGGTCAGATGTTAGCTTTGAGGAATTTTATGGAGCCAGAGTAGGCTGATAGATGAAGTTTATATTTGTTTGGATCTAATTTCTATTACTTGAAAAATTTGACAAACATTCCCGGAAAATATGGTCGATTTTGCCTTACCAAACTGTGAGATCAGAAACATCACCATTCTCATGTTTGTTTATTGAGTCCTTGTTTTTCAACGGTGATATAATGAGGCCATTGAATAGCTCCTTTTCGTTTTTGTCTTTTTCAATGGTGATATAATGAGGTCAATGAATAGCTCCTTTTCATGTTTGTCTTTGTCTGTCTGTCTCCTGAAGTTACACCAATAAACAAAGACACCTAAAATACTTGGTGCGCCAGTAAAATTACAACTGAGTGTTCTGCTCGGATGCCCTGACTGAAACCAAACTGCGTGTTTCATAGGCGCCAAAAAGGCTAGACATTTAATGTGTCTGTTTATCAAACCTCAGCAAATCGCATGCTACTCATTCTTTGTGACCTTTTACCTGTCCTTCATTCTGTTGTTGTGACTGGTGCCCCTCTTCCTGGCCAATAGCATTAAGGAAGGAGGGGTGTTCTAGCTGAAGTGGTACTTGGTACTTCCTGTTTCTTGCACTGCTGACTTAATAACTTTTGCACAGTGTTTTTAAAAAAATGTTTTTAACTTTTATTTATTCATTATTAAAGGCTGTATGTCACAGGTGCCACATCATTTTATGTGGCCTGTGAAGATAAATTGTGCATCAAATTTGTGTGTCATTACTAGAATTGCAAATTGTCTTCACTTTTAATATCTTTTTTTTAAATATTTGACCAGTTTTTACTCGTCTGATTTGAAAACGAGTTATTTGTCTGTGTTTTGTAGCTTTTACTGTATATAATATGAGCTCATACATTTATTTGGGTTGACAGTCATAATGACCCTCCGAAAGAAGCTACGTCTACAATGCGGCCTGCGAAAAAAACGAGTTTGACACCCCTGCTGTATGTAATTAGGCATCCATGCTAAATTTATGTGTGTGCTTTTACTCATCTTTATGCTCATTCCATGCATTTCATTTCATGCCCCCCAGATATAAAGAATTGTTTCTCATGGTGCACAGGTCTTTCTGGTCATTTTCGGTGGCTGCTCTGTAATCTCACCTAAAGAAACAAAATGGCACACAATCTTTTGTGTTCCGTTTTATGTAAACTACTCACACATTTCTCGTCGTTTGCTAAATTAGGTAAGAGAACAATCCTTTTGGCCATATTGTGGACATATTTTTGGAATATGAATTGCCACGCTGTACAACAACCTGTATTTTCTTCCTTTCATTTTATTAATTTTTACTCTGACTTTTTCTAGATGTATGGGCGCTACACCCAGGAGCTGGGGGTGTTCGCCAAAGAAGAAGCAGCTCGACTGAGGGAGAGTGGGCAGAGGCGTTCGATCAGTGAGCGAAGCCGAAACTTGGACCTGCTGGAATATGACAAAGGACGCTGTGCTAAGTGTCGCAGTAAGTGTCAGGACTCATTGTTAGTACTTAAGAGACCAGCCACACATTATTATTATATAGACCTGCTCCTATTTCTAAAATATGCGACCAGTTTGTTGGTGTTAGCATTTTTTTTAACTGCACTTTTTTGTGCTGTAGGATATTCTGAGCCCTATAAATTCTTGAAAAATTCTAAAATAGAAGAAAAAAGATAAATTCTATATTCTATCAATCTGTGAATCTGCAGAAACTTTAATCTGTTCCTTTTGTGGTGATATCATCATACACATCAGTGTGACGCACGAGTATATGTATCAAAGATCACAAAAAGAAAAAGCAATGATGATCCCTTTTGAACATGTGTCCTAAAATGCACAATTGATGCATTTCCAAGACACGAAATTGCAAACGAGACATATTTCGTGGCCTCTTGGTCTATGTGACAAATTATGTAAGATCATCTTCCTATCATGCTCCATATACCTTCATCCTGGTGCAGGAATCGTTTCTCTGGAAATGTAGCACCCTCTACTGATACTCAATGCACATAGCATCACTGACATATGGTATCTCACCTTTGTATCCCTGTGTCCCCAAATAGTCTCATGCAAGACCTTTGCTGTTTCACATGACTCAGTTTCCAGTAATCCTAAATCAACGGAGCTGCACATGACAACACCAGCATATAGATAATTGTAAAGGTTGCCCCCAATCAGCTTGCCTCACGTGTAATAGATTCGATGACTTGTCCACGTGTCATATACTGTGTGATAAAAAAATCTAAGGTATTAAGCCAGAGATTTCGTATGGAAGTAAAACTCTTTTTACGATGCTTGCAAAAATCAATGTGCTTCACATTTTCCTGATTTTGTTGTTAATTTTATTTCAAAATGCGCTATATATCTTTCTTTCCAAAACCTCATGTACAAAAATGTACACAGAGAATTTTATTCCAGCCAAGTGTGGACTCTGACTCGGCTACTCAAGGACATTCACAAAGTTGTCCGAAAGCCACAAGTTTGGTACTATCTTGGCTCTGTGCTTCGGGTCGTTGTCCTGCTGAAAGACGAAACATTGCCTCAGTCGGTCGGCTCTGTGACGTTTCTGTGGAAACTCTGAAACAAATAGACAGCATGATGCTGCCTCTTCTATGTTTCATTATAGGGATGGTACTGGCCGGCTAATTGTCTCTATTCTGGTCTGGTAGTTTGGTGAGACAAGATGTGTGTTTGACCAACTCCAGGGGGGCTACCATGTGCCTTTCTACTAAGGAGGGACTTTTTGGTAGCTTGCTGAAAAGATTGTTGCCCTTCTGGAAAGTTCTCTTTCCTATAAAGGAGCCCTGGAACTCTGACAGTGACCATCGTTTTTTTTTCGTCCCCTCCTTGCCTTCTTCTTCTGCTGGAGGTGCGACCATTTTTTTGACAGTCCCGCTTGTTCCAAACTTCCATTTACAAATTAGGGATCAATCGATCAATCAATCAATCAATCAATCAATCAATCAATCAATCAATCAATCTGCTTTCTTGTCATTACCTATTACCAGGCAACGGGATATACTCAACTGTATTCCTTGGATGGCTGTTAACAGGTGGATTATTCCGCTTCTTATTCTACAAGCACAATATTAATCCAAAGAGTGTTTAGATTAATTTCCACTTTAAGGCCTCTCGCTGAATTTTACTGATCTCTGAGGAAGATCCTAGTTTGGATTGTCTTCCAGGGAAGGTTTCCTTCCTTCTTGGTTTCAAAGCTGTGTTTTTGCTTCTTTACTAAATGAAATATTTATTAAGGGGTTTCATGAAGGTGCTTTGCCTGCAGTTTTCAAAGTTGGCAAACTGCACCAGCAGTCATGATAAATCATTCAGTGTCCTTACAACACAGGGGTTAGGAGTTAAAACAGGAAGTGACATGGAATTACAATGCCTTTACATTCCTTATATGCCTGACTTTCACCATATCATTATTTTTGTAGGCATGTGGCCATCATTGCAACTTCCCAGTTTTTAGTTTTTTTCAGCTAAACTACAACTCTGCAGTATTGAGACAGTGAGGCCAAAGTTTTGCTGTAGACTGAAAAAAGTTAGAAAAATGAACACAAGATGATAGTAACAGTTACTTTTATTGCAAGTATTTAAACCCACATCTGATACACATTATTTCTAACAAAATGAACAAAATTGGATGTGAACATTTGACCAGATTTAGAATAGAATTTTAGCCAGACTCTGACCTTGAACTATAGCATACTTTGTGATGTGTTTTCCAGGTTTTCTTCTGCCTCAAGGCTCTTTCAGTTGTTTGATTTATTTTTTATTTTTTTATAAACTCTCTTAAGCTTTAGCTTCTTTTTTAGCAAGCAAAATTTATTTAAATTTACAGACAAAATGTTTCTGTAGACTACAGAGTACATGTTGCCGTTGCATTCATGTTGTTCAACAGTGAAGATTTAATAAACTTGTACCAGGAGCAGCCCTGTAAGCTCAAACCCTGATTTCCACAAAGTTTTCATCACTTTGGTTTAATTTTTGTCGAATGTTTGAAACTTGTCTCTGTACTTTTTGACAAATTCCAGCCAGACCTATCTTCTTGCTACTTCTGAAAATATCTTCATGATAAAAATAAAATGTGGCTCATATTTTAATATCAAAACCAAATGTTTTCAGGCTGCGGAAAAAAACCAAGTAATTTGTCTTGCGGTTTCACCATTTTATTATGTGTATCTCCTTCCTTTAACTGGTATTTTAGTAGTCATTAGTCATTTGGTCTTCTTGGGTCAAGGATTACTTTTTTTGAACAGCTCCATTTGTATTACGAAACAAGTTTGGTCTTAATTAGACATTAAAATTGGCTTGGTGATAGATTTGATTTTAGAAGATAGATTTGCAAAACAACAGAAATCTGTAAGGGAGCTGATATTTCCCTGCAATGTATTTGATGGACACAATTACACTTTACAATTTACTGTATGCATGTAAAGATACAAAGCTTTCCATTCCCAAATTGTTTAGGGCCTGGAGTAAAACACCCCACATTCGTGTATGCCTTTTATTGTACCAATAATAGCCAGCAGGGTGCAGCATTACACAGTGACTTTTTATTCAATAGAGTTTTTGTCTGTATAGTGTACGTGCTACCATAATACTCTGTTAAATGTTTTTTCTAAAGACCATTTTAGTTTCCCATTATTTCATATGACACACTATTTGAAAAAAATATTGAGACACATCTCTTAACAGAATTCATCTTGGACCATTGAGTGAAACATAACTTCAAGCCATTTTGTGTTTGATGCAATTTGATGAAAATCGGATTGGCCTGCATAGAGCTGTGACCCTTCTAATCCACTCTAAACTACAACTGATATTCTAAATCAGGAACTCGCTCAGGTTTAAGCATGGACAAATGTCCCACATACTACAAAGAGTGGAAGTGTAGCAGATGACAATTTTGTTATCTTCAATATTATCTGTTCTGCCTGAAACTGATGTAAACACAGTTTTATGATTATCTTTTTCTGTTCGTTTCCCCATTTCTACTGGTCTTCTTTTCTTCACCCTGTTCTCCTGCTTTTATTTGGTTCTGCGGACACATGCATTTATCCACGTGCAGTGTTTCGCATCAAGTGTGATGTCAGCAGGAGCTCAGTCTGGTGCCTGATGTTGCTATGGAGACATGCAGGCGCCTAGCGACCAACAGTTGCACTTTCTTCTTCTTTTCTTGTTATACTTCGTCATTTCCTGTTTTTCTTTGTCTCTCCTCATTTCCAAAAGCCGTGTCCCTGCGTATGCCCTCTCCGCCTTGTTAATCCGTCTCTCTCACTCAGCTACTTTATGCCACCTGTTCCATTTGTTAGAATGTGAAAAGATATTTGGATTGGCATAGGTAGGTTGAATGTATAGTTCAAGGGAACACACACACACCGATAAATGTACATTGTCTCATTATAGTTTGCATGATTGTGTTTGAGTGGGCAATGGGGTCACATGAGTGTATGAAAGCACCTGCACAGTGTGCAAAATTATAGCCCCAGTTTGGTAATGGATTGTGACGAGTTGTCAGAGCCATTTAGGAGGGAATAGCAAAACCATCTGAAATTCACCTTTTATTCTGTGAATAATTGCTGCATTTCAAATGAACTAATCATCATCTGTATGCGCGCCACAAGACCTGTGTGCGTGTGTGTTTGTTCTTTAAACACCGCTAGTGCCGTCTGCCAATCAGTTCAGTCCAGATGTAATGAAATACGAGCACAACACACACAGACACACACACTTAGGCATTGTTCGCCAATTACTGTGGTGTGAGAAAGTTTTAAAATTAAATTAAATGAGGTAACCAAGGAGACACCGTGATCAATATTTGGGTCAGTGCCACGTGCAGCGTCTGCGTGCATGTGTGTGTGTGTGTGTGTTAATCTTGGACTGTTGTTGCAAAGGGTTTCACTATAGTGGTTCTTGGCACTATTCTATATGCTGTACTCAACCCTGAATGTTACGGCATTGAGGGAGTCCTTGATACACAGTGTTGGCTTACATTGATTTTGTAATCCGACAATCTTAGGTTCAGCCAAGATGCAGCCATAAGAATACTTGTTGTAAAGATTTAGATAATAGTGATGACGTTTACTCTTGTCCCAAGTCGCCAACTGAGTCGTAGTTGTAATTTTGTTTTATAGCTTGTAGTCCACAGTGTGGGTCAAGCGTTGAACAAGGAAGATTGCTTTTTTTGTTGTTGTCATTCTTAGTTAAAAAAAAAAAAGTAAAAAAAAAAAATCCACAAATCAAATACAGGTACTTTCAAGTCCAATAAGTGCAGCACGTGCTTCTTACGCTAATAAAGTTTGATGAGTCACAACAAAATTTGCTATATCTAAGTTCCGACTGAAATTTTGTGTGAATATTTAAATATATTGTCAAACCATTTCCAAAACATCATTTTAAAAACAAGTCAAGCTGGATGGATGGATGGATGGATGGATGGATGGATGGATGGATGGATGGATGGATGGATGGATGGATGGATGGATGGATGGATGGATGGATGGATGGATGGATGGATGGATGGATGGATGGATGGATGGATGGATGGATTTAAGTTAATGATGCCTCATCCAGGTTGTTTCCTTCCACTCCAGACAGAGGAAGGCAAACATGTGGAGCCTGTTGTTTTTTTTAGCATTTAGAAGGTGGTGACCATGCTGAGATCATAATGATGATCGCATCTCATGAAATACTGGGTCAGTGGCTTACAGTAAAAACTGGTTTATATGATCAGCAAACTGTAGATTAAGGAAAATCTGTCCATGAAAATGCTGGATATGAAGTGTTACCTTATTGCAATTCGAACTATATTCAAAGGTAACATTTTTATGAATCCTGTTATTGATTTTGTGGTTTTTTTTTTGTGTAGGGGGGTATTTTAAAAGATGGTTTTATAGATGGCTCCCTTCTCAGAACACAAAATTAATAAAAAAAATAAAAATAAATAGGGTAAAGCCATTCAAGCCTGTATTGTAATCCCTTTTCAGATACCGATTCCCTGCCACCATCTTTTTTTAATCTGCCCTTAATTAATGGTTACCATATTTTTTTTGATTGATTTTTTTTGTTGGATTGATTTTATCCATCCATCCGTAAACTGAACTCTAATTCTAATACACATTTAAATACCAGTGATCTTGGCTGCTATAACATTTGTTTGAATTTAAATTTTAAATATTTCATAAATTATAAATTCATAATATTAGGTCTATGAATTATAGTGACCCTTTTAGTCTTTTTTGCTCCAATTGCTTGTAAGAACAGCTTCCAATTTGCACAGCCACAGTCTTCACTCACACTTTTCTTCAACACTTTGTTATCCTATTCTGACACCTCCTGCCCTTTCGTTCTCATTTTTTGCATGACTACTTTTCAAGCACTCCCAGAGAACCATATTTTTCTTCATGTCTTCATCCATCTTCCCAATAATGTCCCTGTCGTTTAGCCATATAATAGGCTGCTGAGTTTGCAAATATAAACTTTATTTTATTTTTGTTTTTAAATATACATTGGATGTTTCAGAATCATTGACTATCTGATTATCTGTTTTCAACACATACTGTACTTTATGATAATCATCATCTGTGGTTTATCTGTCCTCCAGGGTCAGGGTATCCATATGTTCTAGAACCACCACCCCAGGACTTTATCTCTGGTAAACAAGTAAACAACAAATTGCCCCTTTAACTTTCAATTCCTCATTAAACCTGTGTTGCTGCTCCCTTATTATTAACCTTTAATAACTTCCATTCCCACTTGCTATGAGACATAACAGCCATGCTCTTGAAAAAATGTATTTTGTGTAAAATATAAACAAAAACAGAATGTGATGATTTGTAAACAAATTTCAACTAATCAATCGAAAACACGACAAAGACCAAAATAACATGTTGAAATTAATGAGCGTTTTTGTTTTGTTTCTTTGAAAATGTTCTCTCATTTTCAAATTGATAACTGCAGCATATTCCAAAATAATTGGGACAGGAGCAATAAAAAAGGTTGAGGAATGCTCAAAATAACACCGGTGAATAGGTTAATTAGAGAAAGATGAGTATGATTAGGTATAAAAAGAACATCCCAGACAGATTCACAGAGCAAGGATGAGACTATGTTGACCACTTTGTGAACATCTTTGTAGGGATACAATCAGATTGATTAAGTACAATATTTAGATAGGATTTAGGTATTTCATAATTACCATCCTCAAAAGATTCAGAGTATTAGGAGAAATCTCTGCATTTAACTGGCAAGGCTGAAAACCAACAATCACTGCCTGTAATCATAAATCCTTCAGGTGGCACTATTGCGTATATGATATAATGGCGTGGGCTCACCTCATAAAAAAAGCCCTCCTAAAACTACTGACCATCATCGGGGTGGGGTCGCAGAGGCAGCAACTTCAGCAGGAAAGCCCAAACTCTCTAGCCACTTCTTCCACACTTGCGGACCTGTAATTTACTATTCACAGGCTGTGCACGAAAGGTGCATAAAGGTTTTCGAGTAAATTTGTTTTGCTTGGCAATAGCGAAGTTCAAAAAGTATCACCCACTGACCTGCATCAAGTCTATGAACAATTAATTGGCAAGTTGAATAATGTGGCGTTGTTATGATGTCACCGGGGTACTCATTAGAAATGCAAGCCAGATCTAGGTTTCTCAAAACTAGCTGAAATTGATACCAATGAAACATTTGTCAGACTATTCGTTCAAATTGTTGCGCACACCAATGATCCTAAATACACAAGTAAATATTAAACAGCAAAAGAAGAAAGTCTTAAGGTGTTGTGATGGCTGACTAAAATGCAGTGACAATGACAATGCACTTTCGCAATAATTGAGCAAAATCACCCTTCTGACATAACCTGGCTCGGTGTGATTTATTATTATTTTTTCCTTTTCCAAGCTAAAGTGGGTTCTCAGTCACCCATTTTAAATATATGGCTGATATCAAGATTTCTGTGATGAGGAAGATCCTGGAACAATCCTTCCAGGATTACATGAAGAAAATGCTGGCAAAGTGTAACTCCAGGGGGATTACTTTGAAAGAGACCATTTTCATGTCATCAAGTCTATCTTTTGGAACTTTTTGGATACACCTTAAATATAAAATGTAAGATTAACATGGAACTTTTTGGACACACCTCAAATATAAAACGTATGATTAATATGATTTGAATTGCACAAACTTGTCCACGTCAGGGTCTCTATAGATTTTGCAGTCAACACAAACATGTTTATTGTTTCCACAAATTCACCATTGTGAATCTGTGTGTTGACTAACGCTCTCATCCTGGCCTTATTACAGCTTGCCCCAAGATCTAATTGAAAGTAATAAAGAATGTTCAATATCTTTCTTTTATTTTGCGTGCATACGTGCATTGGAGAAAAAAGAGAATGGTAGATAGGAGAGATGAATATAGGTACAGTATATCAAAGTGTATTTCAAAGAACATCCGCAGAGGACTGCAGTGCGGAAGTGCTGACACTGCAATAGCAAAGATGAGTAGATGGGTTTGGTGTGTGGGTGGGCTACAGAGAGTGAGAGTAAAAGCGGGAGCAAAAAGTGGCTGGATAAATTGAAGGATAGAGAGGGGGAAATGCAAAAAGTCAGAGAGTGATGACGAGTAATAAAAACAAAAGAAGGGGCAGTTCCTGGCAGAGGTCTGAAGGATAAAATGGATGCATGAGGGAAAGATGTAATGAAGACAGAGATCCCTTGGCTTTTGATCCAACACACTTTAATCCAGGAAATGAGCAATGCACATTAATCACATTGCCAGTGCAAAACATTTTCATCAAGCAGATATAGTGTATTCTTTTATGAGATGGACACCAGTTCTCTGTTTTGGTGTACGTGTTGTGTGGCCATAGTACGTTGTGGTAGACATCAAATGGACGAATCTCTAAGGACAAACACAATTTCCTATTGACTGCATGGTTAAGATCCCCCCTCGAGATTTAAAACAGTTTGTACTGCAGGAAATTAGGTGAATCAATTGTACAAGGGTCAAACTGTGACTCTAACAAGCCTTTTTCTTTTTTGCTGTATAAGCTTAACTTATAGTTATTGTTATAATTTACCAGGGTAATAGTTGAGCACTGATTGAATCACTGCGTTTTAGAACAGCATAATGCAAAAATGATTTCTATCGCAAATGTTCTGATCTGTATAAACAGACGAATCTTTTCAAGTTTATCTCATGCTAATCATGATTTTCATGTACATTTCCATTACGTGGCATTTAGCATACTGATACATTTTATAACAATCAGAAGACTGGTGCCACAATGGTTGTAACCTTACAAGTAAACAGATTTGTTAGAGTGCAAAAAGAGGCGTTTTGTCCTATGCCATTACACAACATTTGCATAAACATCACTTTTAGACCTAATTAGCATGGAAAATATATCAACATCACAAAGTCTGGAAGAGATGGTTCTGTTGTGATATTAAGTGTACCAAAGGGAATACTTAAAAGTATACGGTTGACTTTAATGGTCATTTAAAACAGCCACAAATACACTTTCATTTTCATTTTCACGAACAACCTCAATAATGGCCACTGCAAGGATTTCTTAAAAACTGTATGCGCATTTATTTTTACATGTCACATACATTTTCCTCTGTTAAATATTTTATGTATCCACCAAAATCGAAGTTGGGCTCACTCGTTACGTGGCTAATATAAGTCTCTACGTATGGGGAGAGATTGCAAAATACATCGAACCTTTGAAGCATGGAAGAAAGGTGCAAAGAAAAAGATTGTAGGGATGTTGCTTGGGGGTAAGTCAGAGATGAGAGCCTAAGTCAGTGGTTCAATATGATATGCTGAAAGGCAGAACAGTTTTGGGGGTGTACAAATGAAGCAGGGCAAAGGGAGATCAACAGGTAATGATAGATTGGGATGTAGCATGATTCTTATTGCATGCCTCCAAGAATAAAGATGGCAATTCATCTGCAGGTTAAAGTGTGTGTGCACGTGTGCAGAAACTTCCATGAAATGAAGACCTGGAACTAAAATACATGTTCAAAAAATAAATCAATAAGAAAAGATTACTCATTGGTGTTCATCTAACAATTTATTGTAGAAAGAAAAAGATCTTGCCTGCACACATAATTTCTTCAAAACAACAAGGCAGTTATTCAGTCTGTAGGGACATTCCTTAGGCACCACATTGACCAGAGACAAGATTTGCGGCTATAAAATAAGCAGAAGCAAATTTGGAAATGCTTATGAGAACAATATTGATTTGCTTCTTCAGCGCTGTCAAAGTGTACTTGATCACTGCATGCATGGTGCCTTAACTCTCCTTTTAAAAATGAAAATCTTCTCTTAGTCATTGATGATGCTGAGTCAAAGGAGGGTTAAATAAATTCAAAACTTTAGGGTTCTGCAATCTGTCAACATCTTAATTAGCCATAAAACCTACCTATATGTCAAATATTGGCTCAGCCAAATAACCACTTAAGCACCATTCAGAGTAAGTGCACACATTTTTGTTCCGCTCAGACCTGACTCCAAATCTGTTGTTTTCATTTTAAAGAGCGATGCATTTGCAAGTAATAGTCATCACTAATCAGTTCTGTTTGCAAAAACCCACTGAATGAAATAAGAGGTAGTAACTCCAGCATTTGTGTCTGTCAAAGCCAACAGTCACGCTGTGCTAGACAACAGCTGCTTCTCCCACTAAGATTCTAAGTGCACTGCTATTAAGATGCGTGTGACATGCAGCCATCCAGGCACAACTTGTTCTGTGCAGCAGCTCGTTCAACAAGCAAGCAAACAAACCCTCACCTGGGAAAATTGCACCACTGACCTTGGTTTGCATGATGGATGTCAAATTAGCTATTCCGTTTGTGAGCAAACCCATCCTTTGGTAGATGAAAATGTCCTACTAAGCTTTGACTGCCTTGCATACACACAAATCTTCTAAAATATTTAAACATTGAGGCCATTTTTTTCTATTTTGCTGAAAGCTGAATGCATTCGGGTATCAAAAGCTCAATATTCAGTTTTCAGCTCAGTTTTCTAATTTTCATCTCAACAATTTGGATCGTGTCAATAGCGTGCTCAGCTGATGCACACTGCCTCACAAACGGTATTCTCGGCGTTTTGAAACAAAGTTGACACTGACTCTCCAGCGTGGGTTCCACACGTCTGATCTTGTTACTTCTGTCCGTTGTCACATAATCAATAAACAGCAACGTGCTAGTTGCCGCCATCCTGGACAAGGAAATCATTCTGCCTTTGTGCACTTAAGTAGTTTTACTGGGAGTTACTGCAAAAATCAACTCAAAATCCAAAGGTGTCTTTATCTCACCCCAATAATGAAGAAACAGGTTAAAGTACCCACAAAGAAGGAGCAACTCAATACATCCCGTCATCCATTTTCTATACCATTTTTCCCCATTAGGCTCACGTGAGCTAGAGCCTATCCTAGCTGACTTTGGAATGGTTCACAGGCAATTTTAGAACATACGTATATCGGCAATCATACATCCTCATGTTCATCCCTTATAGACAATTTAGACTCTGCAATTCACCTAGCAGACAAACTTAAACTAGGAAATAAATTGATTTCTCAGTGATTGTTGTGATGTGGTTATCTCTGCATCTTTATGAGATTTGTCCTTGTAGATTAATTTTTTTTTTAGGTCATGGCAATCATAAAAGTGGAATCAGGCAAAACTGGACTTTTCCTTCGCTCCTTTTTGCGTTTTAATCCAAATGCTCTTGTTCCTAAATTTAACAAGGAAGAGGTTTGAATTTTTTCGTTTATAGACTCAATCAATTAGGCACTGTCAGAAGAGTCGGATCAACTTCACAGCGACAAGTTTAATACTAGGTTACGTAGAATACATTTGGATCCATAAAATTAGCTCTTTGATCGCTGGGGGTATATGTTCTCTTGGGTTTTATGGTGAGTAAACAATTTGACAATTAGAAATTGTTTCTGAATGCCAATAGGTAGTGTAATATGCTCAGCTTTCTACTTGGAATGGCAGAAGTAATACGAATTCCAATAATGGGATTGCAGTGGTGATTTCATTAAGGATCTAATGGAGTGTATAATAAATGGTAAACATTTGCTTCACTCAATAGACATATTTATGTAAATAATGTATTTATATTAAGATTCAGTTGTTGGTTATCCCTCTATCGTAGGTGAAAACAGGTGAACAATTTATGATCAGTGTCACATAAACATCTGTTCCGCATGCTACAGATGAGAAAGAACAAACAAAAATGGTTGTGCACATCATTAGTTCATGGAGCCTCCTACTGTTACCAAGACAAATTTCCCTGTAGAAAACAGAGATGAGGACACAGTTTGGTAATGGCAAAGTGAAAGAACAGAATTACTGTGTGTATCAGTGTTGCTTTGAAATATAGTGTGTGCATACACAATTGCACATCCGATGCGTCATAGTCAAACTGTTTTGTTCCAGCAATTAAACCTGATTACTAATCACATGTGCATGTCTCACAAAAACTGTTATATGCATTACAATACTTGTAACCAGTTCCTGCAGGTGATTGTGTTAGATCCCAAAAGACTTCATATCCACAAGAGGTGGGCATTTAAATATATTTCCTTTATTTTATTTCATGATTCTTTGAATTCAAAATATTCCAAAAAAATCTATATTTTTTAAACCAGTGGCAAAAATGGTTGTCATAGTCATCTCTGTGTTATTAACAACACAACAATAACATTATTAAAATTAACATAAGCAAATGTGTTATTTCTGAAGTGAGTGCCCTTCTCATTCATCAGTACCCAAGAAATAGCGCTCGTTCTCCAACAGTTTCGTTACCCCTGTGCTAGATCATTGCATTTGCATTCTCCATTTTGTTCACCAGCAGATTTTGTTCCCGGTTTATCATTTATAACTATAATGTGGTTGCTCTTATAATCACATCCAATTCATCCCTCATGGGAGTCAGCACACACCTGCTACCAAGTGCTTCTCATAGCCCAAAATGAAGTCCAGATATTTATTCGAGGAGAATTATCTTAATTTATTTTGGGATCACAAACAAAAGGAAGAAAAAGGAACAGAAGTAATTTCAAGGCATTAAATATAGACCTTGATAATTTGCGATTAAAATAATTGTTGCAGCCATCAACTAGTTTTTGTATCATATGTGATCTTTGAGCCTGGTGTCTTCTTGTCTTGCCTTTTAGTTTGCACTGTTCGCTGCCAGAAGTTCCTGATCTCACGGGTCGGGGAGGACTGGATCTTCCTTATCCTGCTGGGACTCGTCATGGCGTTGGTCAGCTGGGTGGTGGACTTCTGCATTGCCATCTGCCTTCAAGGTGAGACATGTTGAACAGATGAAGTCATGTTTTCTTCATGGGTGTCAAGTCCATACAACCTTTAAAAATACATTGAATGCTCTTTATGTTCCAATATGCGTTTGGTTACATTTGTGAATGTGTTTCCACAGCACAGAAGTGGATGTATGGTGGCCTGGACAGTAATGTTTTCCTTCAGTATCTGGCCTGGGTCACATACCCTGTAGTACTCATCACCTTCTCAGCTGGTTTCACTCAGATTCTTGCTCCGCAGGCTGTTGGTACGATTAAATACAAGATTCAGCAATTGTACATATTTCAATTTTCTTTTGAACATGTTTAGAATATATTTTATTAATCATTTATCAACTATTTAACGGTTCTGTGCTAATATTGTTACTGGAATACTACCATTTGAGTAGTCATCTTTTAACTGAATAACGATGCACTATTACAAGGTAAATTCTTAAAATGTGCTTAGAATTTAAATTTGTTGACATTGCAATAACGTTAATGGTAAAATCTACTGTGCATGGTGGATGTTTCTCTTTTTTCACCATTTCTATCGTCTTCAGGTTCAGGTATTCCAGAGATGAAGACCATCTTGCGGGGAGTTGTACTGAAGGAATACCTCACCTTCAAAACGTTTGTGGCTAAAGTCATCGGCCTAACCTGCGCCTTGGGCAGTGGAATGCCGCTGGGCAAGGAGGTAACACACTGAGCCACACTAGTTAGCCCCAAATAACAATTTGTGTCCAGGCATTATACATTGATGTGAAACCAGTAAGAGCATTCCACCATAGGTGAACAATCCTGCTCACAACGGATAGTGTAGTGTTCTTTGTTTGCAACTTTTCAAACGTTTGTCAAAATTGGTTATGAAATCTTGTAATGCTGCGGTACCCGGGATATACCTACCCTACTTTCTGGTATCCCTGCAGCATGAATAACAAATGATTCTCAAGAGGCGCACCGCAGGCCCATATGCTCGGCGTTCATACAGAAGGAAGGTGCTATATTTTAAGTTGTTCAAAATCCTAATGCTAATACTTTTAATTAAAAGAAACGAAGCAAAAAGGTCTATTGATTGACTCTTTTTTTTTTTTCCTTCGTCAAACCCAAATGTTTTCAGTCTATAACAAAAATAAGGAAATCTGCTTTATTGTTCCAATACTTTTGGAGGCGACAACACTATACTTCACCAAGACTCTAAAGTGTCATTAGTCATGCTGTAATCTTAATTCTCAAATATTTATTCTTCTTTCTGTCAAATATTTTTATTATGCCCTTTTCCTCTCCAGGGTCCGTTTGTCCACATTGCCAGTTTGTGTGCAGCTCTCCTCAGCAAGTTCATGTCTCTATTTGGAGGAATTTATGAGGTATCTCTTGTCAATGTTATTCCTGCTATTCACAATTTTCTGTGAAATATTTTCTGTTTAAACACTTTAAGTGTAGTCTTCTATGTTTTAACCCATAGTATTAGTACTATATCTCTTTAACTACACAGTACATCCCACTCAAGATAATACTATATACCAGCAGTCCCCAAACGTTTTAGAACCACAGACCAGATTATTGTCGGATAAGTTTGGAAGACAATGATGCACTACTGACTGTACACTTAATGTACACAGAAAAAAAAATGCTCTGTTCCTTCTTTTTACAGGAATAAAGGTATGTTAAGTAATTGAAAAAAAATAACATACATACATACCATCCATTTGTCATCCCGGCTCAGACAAATATTGCCAGATGTACATTTGGAAATTTTACATCCAGTTTTATCTTCACATCCAAATATATTTCCTTTCAGTATAGAATTTTAGTTTGGTTTTAACAAGTTTTTCTTCTTCAACAATTTGAACAAGGAGCATGAACTTAATCACCGTGGTTCTCATCCTGCCCCATTGTCATTTGTCCTATGTAATAGTTCACTTTTGTTTGTTATTTTTCATTTTGTGTGCTGCACTACAATTAATCAGTTCTGATCTCAAAGCATCATGAAAAATTTGAAATCTTGCAGGTCACATTTCCAATCTGTTTTATGTAATTAATGACAAACCACCCTGTAGGTCAAAAACTAACTGGAATTTACAATAACCATTTGTTGTGTGCACGCGTTTGTTATTTAGAACGAGTCAAGGAACATTGAGATGCTAGCCGCAGCATGTGCAGTGGGAGTTGGTTGCTGTTTTGCAGCCCCGATAGGAGGTGAGTAGATCGATCAGAAAACCCTTTAAGGATTCAATTTAACAATTGTTAAATATTAAACATTTATCTAAGAAATTTCATGTCATATCTGAAGTCTTTTCATCATAGCTTAACTGATGTCTTGTGTTGCATTTAGGTGTTTTGTTCAGTATTGAAGTAACTTCCACATTCTTTGCGGTGAGGAACTATTGGAGAGGTTTCTTTGCTGCGACCTTTAGTGCCTTCATCTTCAGAGTGCTTGCTGTTTGGAACAGAGATGAAGGTAAGATAGACATGCGCTTGACCTCAATTTGTAACTTTTGTCACAAATATATCTTCACGTGTGTATTTCTTGAAAACTATTTGAATGAACGCTTACAAGTGTAATTGTATGTCTTCTGACTTTCAAGACTGAAAATGTTGAAAGGCAATAAAGCAATAAAACCTGAATTATTTTATCAATGTATTTAGTGTCCCTTCAGACAAAATGCTGGTATGGAAATGAGATGCATTGACTAGTTATACACAAGTAATCTAATTTAAGAGCGAGTCGGAAATTCAAACTTCCAGCCGATTTAATTATGGCATTGTTATTTCCTCCGTTGATGAGAAAGAATCAAATTCTGAAGCCGAATGTACACTGTCAGAAAAGAAGTGTACATACATCTCATTAAAAGGTGCAATATTTTTTTCCCATTTTAATTGTTGCTTGCCATTTTCTTTCTACCCCCACCCCCACCCACCTCCCCAGAGACAATTACAGCCCTGTTTAAAACTCGCTTCCGACTAGATTTCCCATTTGACCTCCAGGAGTTGCCTGCTTTTGCTGTCATTGGGTGAGTTCTATACAGTAGTTAGTTGGATGCTTTATTCTCAAGTACATATTGTTAGTCAAACCCAATTTTTTACTCAATACAGCAATGTCTTAAGCAAAGTAGATGCATAAATATTTGTAACATTTTAGCTGATTTTTTGAGGGAACCCACATGACAACAATACATGTGTTCATCTACCTAACAATCTCTCCTTGCGCAATCAAGAGTCTCATTCCCCAAACCAGCAGTCTTGCATACTACCAGAATTGCTTGTAATAAGAGGCTGCATGATTACACAAGGCATCTCAGACTGTTAGAATATATAAAATATACTTTTGATATTAGAAATTGGAAATGGCAACATTGCAAAGTAAATTTTTACATATATTCGGCCATATCGCATAGTTGCCTATAATTAATAAAAAAGCCATCAAATTGATGAACTTTTAAATTAGCAGTTTCTTTTTGGCATGGGTCTAGATGAAGTTCTACGTCGACTCAAGAGCCTCTTTCTATCTCTAGTTGTGTTAACGGCCAAACCTGTATGAGTCATCATACATGGATAATTCATCCTCTAACAGTTGCTAGGGCACTGAGGGATAGCTTTTATCCTCCTTTGCCCGGGAGGCATTTTCATGGCCCTGATTGAGACTCGTTTACAACAAGAAAGCCAGAGGAGGTAGAATGGATTGCGAACACTTCTTCTTTAGTAGAAAATACAGTGCACTAAATGTTTGGTCTTTTGGAGCTTTGACTGGATGTTTTGGCAACCACTAATCAGAGGTTGCTATTGTTTTTTGTTTTTTTTTACATGGGTGTTAGTCACTAAGAACATTTGTGGCCTTTTCTCAAAAGCCAAGTCCAGGCAATGAAAGCAACGCATTTTAATGTATTTCTATTCCACCCAGTTGCTAATAACTGGGGACCAGTATGTACCTCGCCTTTCACCTGTAGTCAGCTAGGAGAAGCAACAGCGCACTTGTGACCCTAATAAGAATAAGCAGTTTAGAAAATGGAGGGAGGGACGGATGAACAGACGGATGGATGGATTCAGCCAAGATGACTCGTGAATTATGCAGCTAGAATTATGTCAGAAGCCTTTGGTGGCTACGGGAAGCATCTGGTTGAGGTGTAACTTGCTTAAGTGTATTAAACCAAATGTAAGCACAATCCTGCTGATTTAATGCAAGTTAAAACAATATTTCCAAGACCAGATTCTCATACCTCAATAGTTGTTCATACTCCAGGCTTCTAAGTAAAATAGTAAACAGATTAATGAAATCAAATTGTTTTTGTATACTTTGGTTTGTTTAGACGTAAATAAAATTATAATGATTAACTACCACTATCTATGGTATGAAGAGTGCCACTTATTTGAATCAAAATAACAGGACATCATAAAACAAAAAGTCTTTAAATGTGTGTTCTATAGATTATCTCACGGGCTAAAATAATTCTCATTACACTGTTGAAAAGCCTGTTTACTTTGAAATGAGGCACTAGTTCATAAACTTGCATTTGTGCTGTGACTAGCACAGCAATTGTCCCTGCAAATCTTTTACTGTTGTTGCAATTAGCCAGTGTTATGAAAAAGTTCTGAAACATAATTTCAAGAAAACAGTGGTTAATTGTGATATCATCTCTCAAGCCTGTTTGTCTCTCTTTGCAGCATTGCCAGTGGTTTTGGCGGAGCTTTGTTTGTGTACCTAAATCGACTTATTGTCCAGTTCATCAGAAATCAAAAGGCTATCAACAGATTCCTCATGAAAAAGTGAGCATCACATTTTGGAACATGTCAAAGTTCTACAAGTGGCTCATCGGTTTTGGCATCTTTCTTATTGTTAGACAACGTTAGGGATAGAAACCATTTTAGCCACTGACAGCTCGAATGCGTTATGTAACAAATCACTCACTTCATTACTTGACGATTGTTTAGATTTATTTATTCGTTTATTTCTTTTTTGTTTTTACATGTGTTTCCCCCTAAGATGCCAAAACTAAGTTACATTTAATAAACGTTCTGTTTTGTAATATTCAATTTTTTCTCTATGGGTCACACTGTATTTTAGTGATAGATATATTTGCCTGTGTAATACAAAACTTGGAATTAATATAATTTCAAAGGCAGGCCTGTAGATTAATTGCTCTAGTCTTGAAGATCTTAGAGTTTTTCTAGGTGGTACTTGGTCTAAAAAGTGGTAACTGATGTAATGTAGAAGCGCCAACATGTATTGTCACTGCCTCTAATATCTTTTTCTCAGGCGTCTTCTGTATCCGGCACTGATAACTCTGCTAGTTTCCACATTAACGTTTCCACCTGGCTTTGGACAGTTCATGGCTGGGAAGGTAAGTGTCCTCCATTTAAGCGACTTGCAACAGCTATATATATGCTACGGAATGTATTCAAATATGTTGTGGACATATCTTGAGCTTCTTGTTATTGCTGATGTACATGTACACACAAGGACTATGTATCCAACCAAGGTGAACATGATGAACCAAAAGTGTACAGTACAATGCAGAGGTTCTCCTCAGAGGATCCACGCATAGCACCCGTGGACCTGTTTTAATTTATTAGTATTTTTTAATATTTACATTTTTAATATATATTTTTAAACTTTTAAATATTGTGTCTGGGGTTTCCTGCCATCATTTTCATTATTTTACGTGGCAAACACATATTTCAAGTTTATCAGATTGCTATCATTAGAGTCTACGGATCATAATGCATACTTTGATTTGTTTTTTACTGAGGCACACAAAAGTCATAATATGTAAAATTAAAATCACAGGCTATGGGGTGATTTTAATTTTTCTGGAATGTATTTAAATAATGACTCATACTATATTGCATTGTGTCCTTTACTTTGTAGGAGGTAGGTAGGAGACATCTTCTGAACCTTTAATTTGACCTACTCTTAGCCACTCTTAGTCTATAATAAGAGTTTGCATGCAAAATATTCTCATATCCTTCTTCTTGTACAGTACAGATATGCCATTTTTAAGAGCAACTGCAGATAGTAAATCTAAATCTGTATGCATGCAGTCTTAAATCTTTGACATTTCTTTATACAGTATCAGCAAATTGTACCGTATCAAAATTTTCTCAAAAGTGCAATGCGCAGCAGATTTTAATTATTCTCATAGGCCTACACTGAAGAGAGTCTGAAGCTCCAGAACTGACATGAAGAAAAAAACTGAAGGCGCAGTATAGATACGTACTTAAAAATGCTAATGTGTGGTCACTAAATACTAATTGTGATCAAGAAATAGTTATGTGTGCACAAATATCAATTTATCAACATTGTTAAATACAATGTTGCCTTTGTTGGAGCAAATTTAACAACATCATTGTTAAATACAATAACATGTCAATCATAAACTTCATTTTGCCTTTGTTGGCGCAAAATTCTTAAATATATCTCACATATTGGATCTTTGCAAGCACTTTATTTTCATTTGACTAACAGAAACAATTTAGTGCATTATGTTTTCAAATCCATATGTCATTGTGATCTTAACATGACTACCCATGTCATTTTTTCATGTAATAATTTTCATAATGATGATTCTTTTTGTGGTCTGCAGCTCACCCAGAAGGAATCGCTTGTGACTTTGCTTGACAACCGCACTTGGGCCAAACAGGGCATTGCTGAAGAGTTTGACTTCATGGGACACTCCCAGGCCTGGCAACATCCGCAGGTCAATGTGTTTGTCACACTGGTCATCTTCATTGTCATGAAGGTAGGTGACGAACGCAGAAAAATTTACAGTGAGCATTATTATTTCATATGTATATGGTTAGGCTTGATTTCAGAACTGAAATTAAAATCTTAAAGCTGCTTTTAAAGGAAACGTTTCACTAAAATGAATTGTTAGACCAATATAGATTAAGTGCTATATCTATGGTATTCATATAAAGATAAAACAATAAGTCTATAAATGTATGTTTTATAGATTATGTCGCTGGAGTAACAATTCTTCCAGTCACTAAATTGGACATTATTGAGAATCCTGCTTACTTTGAAATTATGCACTAATTATGCACAATTATACATATATATGTATTTGTGGTGGGACCAGCACAGCAATTGTCTGCAATTTACTTACTGCTGTTGCAATTGGCCAGTGTTATTCAGTAGACTGAATTGGAATCTTATTGATGATAAGGAAGAATCTCTACATGCTACTTAATGCTATTCACAAACTAGAAGGTGGGACCTCCTCTTTAGCTGGCCAGAAGGCTGGTGCATGAGCGGTGATGGTCACTCTCGTACAATTGTCAAGCCCAAGTCAATCACACACGTGGTGCCATCTTGAAGGTTGGAGTTTGAGCTCAGACTTTCAAGCTACGGGACCGTGAAATCTCATTTAAATATCTCATTGCGTTGCATCATTCATGCATCGATGACATTCTAACCAGATGCCGCTTGGTGAGCACTTGGGGTTACCAACTGGAATTGCGAAATAACAATCAAAGCAACAGCAGTTAGTTTAGACAGCGAATATTTTGAACATTTTACTGTTAACACGGTGCATGTGGTATATGTACCGTAATTTCTGGACCATAAGCTGCACCCAAATAAAAATTGCACCAGGGAAACTCCTGTTTTGCTCATAT
Source organism: Syngnathus scovelli (assembly GCF_024217435.2). Taxonomy (NCBI): domain Eukaryota; kingdom Metazoa; phylum Chordata; class Actinopteri; order Syngnathiformes; family Syngnathidae; genus Syngnathus; species Syngnathus scovelli. Next base: position 7,599,910 of record NC_090853.1, read on the forward strand.
ATAAGCCGCATTGGACTATATATAATATGTTTCATTTCTATATATGAGAATATGCACAAATCATACAATATCATCAAAAGATAGATAAACTGCACTGGGTTATAAGACGCAGCTTGTTCAAAGCTTGTGCAAAAATTAGCGTCTTATAGTCCATAAAATACGGTACTCAGTCAACCATCCCGTAAATGCACGTTCCTTACAAATGTGCCTTATTTAAACAGCCCAGCGTTTCAGGCAGAGGATATCAATAAAACACAATTCACATAAAATATTGAAGGATGGAAAAATAGTCATGCTTGGTAAAAGTTCTAGCGTGATTCAGTGTTTTGTGTGGAGGGACATTATTAGCGTTCACATGAGTGCGGAACTTTACGTCATGACCAGTATGCATATATACAGTATGTGGGTATCTACTGACTCAAGCGCCGCTTTCCCACTGGTACAGGCAAATCCCAGAACAGTACAACACACATACACACACACACACACACACACACACACACACGCACGCGCACACACACACACATTGAATCTGTAATACCGCCGCCTAATTGCAGCCTTTGGTTTTCTTGGATTCAGCATGGTGGTTTTCAAGGCGAAATTGCTCTCTTCGTCTCCGTCTCTGTAATGAATAGTTGTTTTATTCGTCATGGCAGCCATCTTTGCCTGTGCTCCTTTCCAAACAAACTTTCCGACTACCAGGCTTTATTATTAGGGGTGTTGAGGGAGGGGAGGCGGGGGTTCTGTGAAGGGTGTTAAATCAGTCAGTGCAACAAATACTTAAAATGCTGTGTTCGCAAAGCAAGTTTTGTGTACATATCTACACAAATCTGGCATACCTTGTAGCAGAATCCCATTATCCTGGAAAGCAATCATGAAAACTGTTAGCTCCCATTTTGAAGTTTGCATCTTTGTCAGTGATTATTTGTGACAAATTGTGCTTGCTTATGTGACACAGTCTAGTTTAGCTAGAAACCCAGGACTTCTTACAAAACACCTTGAAATTCATCATTGCAAATATGAAAATAAATGAAAATACACTAAAACATTACTAATAGTTACTACAGTTTTGACAATGTGGAATGGGCAGTCACTGGCATACAATTTTTCTGAAATACACCTTAACATTCTAAAGGTGATAAAAGTACAACTGTAAAATAATCTGAAAATGTTTGTATACTCAATATAGCATGACGTACATAATGAATTTGCATTCAATCGGTGTTCCTTTACCTATTATTATTATTATTATTATTATTATTATTATTATTTATAGTGCAGCAAGGATTCTAATGAGGAATGCGAGCCAAACACTCATGTGCCAATGTGTGTGACCATGCCACAATGAGTAAACAAACTATTGGTTTCCATCACATTACATCACCAGTGGTAGTTTCTTCCACTCTAAGAATGTTGCATAAGATCACTGCTTGTGACACTTGGGAACAAAGTGTCCGCACACAGCTAAAACCTGGTCCACAGTGTGCATCTCCCACTCATGTACTGTATATCCTCTTGTTAGAGAAGCGGAGGCAGAAAAGGTCTTTCTGTACTGTAACGAAGATAAATGTGACAGCATCTAATTTAGGCCTTACTTTAGATTGAACAGATTAGATGATAAAATAATAAGAATAATACATTACGTGTGGTTAGTAAAAATGTATTGTGTGTACCTTTATTGTCTGGTTATATTAATATAAACCTATAGATTTGATGGGCACGTTGCAAAATAGTCATGCACAGCAGTCAGCCATAAAAATAAAAAATTGGTTCAAAACTGAAGTGAGATTAAGAGTATTACGTTTACACTATAATCTGTATCAGAAACGTTTAACTTAAAATAGTATACTTTTGAATATTCTTTAACCCCACAGACATTACATTCACAGCAAATTTATCAAACTAGTTCATAACCAATTCAATTAAGGCACAATGAGATTTTTTGTTCCTAGATCCTTTCAATTGTCTTTTGCTGGGATAAAGATTTTCGTAGCTGAAAAATAACCTTAAAAAGAAGATGATGAGACCATGGCGGACAGCCAAATAGTCTGCTTTGTTCTTTGTCTGACCCATTTTGTTTATTCATTTCTCAAACTCTCTGGTGCATGACAATAGGTTTGCATTGTGTGAGCGTACACCTACGCACTTTGGTGTGTGTGTGTGTGTGTGTGTGTGTGTGCGTCCGTGTGCGTGTGTGTGAGCGTGTGTGTGCATGTGCATGTAGAGGTGTGTGAAAAAGACAGCAGTGTAGGGTTACAGGAGAAGATCTGATACTTTGTGGTGGCAGTCGGCCTTAATTACATCTAGCTATAGTGCAAGGAGCGGAAGAGGACTTGAAGTATGCAGGGATGTGGAGACAGCAACTGTAATTAAGAAGTCTATTAAAATGTTGATGTTTTTACGTTGATGAGATCTGTGCAATGGCTTACTTGTAAACTAATTTCTAAGTCTTCATTTATCAAATGCAAACAGGTACGGTATTCTCAAAAATGATTCAGTATTTCATCTCCATTGGCCTCGGGAAGCTCCTATTTGTCATTTTTTTTTCCAGCAGTTAAGCTCACTATTACGTTCTCATGACAACATTCTTATTCGTAAGGTGTGAGACATTTGCAAAAAAAAAAATCAAATCCTTAACATTAAGCATTATTCGCCATCAGATCAAAATCTGTTTATATGCGCACGTACCATATGTTTTTGACTAATGCACTAATGCATTTTCTGAAACAAAAGCCAAAAGGTGCCAACCCACATACCGGTGGCAGCATTTACATTTTATTTTCAATTATTTTCTCATGACTCCTCCAATCTTTTGATGAAGTGTTGTTCAATCATTAGAACCTGCACATTATTCAGAGCTCATTAGATGGACTGTCAAATTAAGAGGGACCGTGACAACTTAATCCAACTTGAGCAATCAGCCGCCTTCTCATTCTTCTACTCACTGTCAATGAGATAATAAAGAGAAGCTAATTTAAAACTATCTATTTTGTTTTTTTCTTCTCCTGTCCTAACTCTCCATTATTTGCTTCCTAAGTTCTGGATGTCTGCCCTGGCCACAACTATTCCAGTACCCTGTGGGGCCTTCATGCCAGTATTTGTTATAGGTAAGGCACTAGCCATATGTCTTTTTGTATCTTAACCATTAGAAATTAATGTACATTTGAAGTTAACTGAACAACATTGGCACCATTGATTAACAAAGGAAAATTCAGTTGACTGAATTCAGTAAAGTACTGGAGAAAAAAAGAAAATACTTTAACTGCAAGTGATGAGAAGTCTACCAGTGCAGTCCCATCTATAATCTGGACTCAACTCAGTGATCTCCTCCTTAATTCTTGGCAACATAATGTAGTCAAAGCACAAATTGTTTACAGTTGTTTTATTAATTGCTTCATTAAAATCCAATCATTTAGGAGCAGCATTTGGTCGTCTGGTGGGAGAAAGCATGGCGGCCTGGTTCCCAGATGGCATTAACACAGATGGCACCATCTACCCCATTGTGCCAGGAGGTTACGCTGTTGTTGGTGAGCAAAAATAACTTTCTTGTCAAGTGGTGTGTGTGAGTGTGCGTGTGTGTGCCTTTGCACGTATAACACATGGGTGTGTTGAAAAGCTTAACTTGTTGAAAAAAATAATGGCAACAATGATCATCTATATCAGTGGTCCCCAACATTGTAGCACCAAGGACCAGCTTCTCAAAAAGCAGTATTTTAATGAATAAATAAAAACAAATGAAAAACAAACAAATGAAACTTACTATTACACGAATTACAGTTGTTCTAATTAGTGTGCTTGTGCTTATTTGGTAATGGAAGACCCCAAGTGTTCTTAAGTCTAGTCTTCTCCAGAAATTTGTTTTGCTCAAAATATATGGTAATTTTTTTGGACGGGGGTTGAAGGGTTGAAGACAGCTCCTCATTTGTGAGTCTGTCGCCACATAATGCAGAGCGAGTGTTGCTTTTTTCTGGAAGTTTTAGGCTCATCTTTTGTCTCAAAATTTGACCTTGACCTTTTCTAAAAAGTATTGTGTATTGCTATCTTGTGGGCTTATAATTTTAAATCACTTCTCATGATCGAGATTATCATTCTTCCATAGTCATGGACAGATTCACAGGCAGATGCAGCTCATTTTCAAAATAAAACTTCTTTCACAGATATCTACTTATAAAACCAGGTTTCAGAACATTGTAATTCAAACATCTTTAAAATAAGTTATTTTATGAATCATTTGATTAGAAATCGAAGAAATGATTCATTAAATTAATTTAAATTATTTCTCCTCTTTTTTCCGACTTTAACAGATGTTAAAGTTCAATCAAGGAACATTATTGTGTCTCATTCCCCCAATACTCAAGCAGACTAACATCTTTCCATCAACAAGTTGCTCTTTTTACTTTGGTCTGCAGCGGAGCTCAAACCACTGCTGTCCAGCTTCAAAGCCTGAGCCCTTTCAGATGAGCTACTGCCGTTAATTTGATCGTACCGTATCGTTAGAGGCTGCAGATTGTATTTATCGTCTATTATGATTATTCTGATGTTGTGATTCACTACAACTAATGAGTCAGGCCTTGACATTCTGATGAGCCTCTTTAATTCCACCAAGGAGCTTGTGGTGCATGCGAAATGTGAAGATGGGATGTAGCATCCATCAGAGGGGCAAATTGGACGAACACAGCCAACTTTAAATTATGTGAGAGAGTAATGAAACCTCCATCTCTGGAATACCATTTATTTTGCCTGACTTTGTATCGCCTTTCACTTTATTTGAATGCGTTAATTCCTCTGCTATCCCCATCTCCCCATCATCCACCAGTCTTTTGACAGGTCTAATCTGTTTTGCCGGTTGAGCAGTGAAGACTCTCTTCACATCACTCTGTTGCTCCAGTGCAGCTTTTGTGTTATCCACAACATTGTTGGTCAAACGATATGGATGATTTTAATTACTCTTTGAATTAAATTAGCTGAAAAGCCAAGAGAAATAATAATTGGATAAAGAGAATGCAGTGGCATTTTGAGCAGTTGATTTATGTTACATCAATATGCTGCTTTCTACATTTGTCAAATTGTTAATCCTCAATAACTAATCACATTTTTGGAAATGTCATATTAAGGAACTAAGGACTTTATGAAACGACATATTAGGAATGATGGGGCAGAACAAGCAAAACAATTACTGTTAAAAATGCCCATGCCATCATGGAAGCACCGTATTTCCGCATCTTAATTGATTTTTGAATAATTTCTTCTCATTCTGTTTGCTGTGCACAATGTGGCAGGTATTTTACATAATTGCTGGAAGGAACAATCGAGCGGGCACAAACACACATCTTGTGTTTTCATGAATAATTTTTTTCAGTTATTATTATCATAATGATATGAATTGGCAGTTGCCATTAATAACTGGTGTAATGATTTTATTGCTTATACAACACATTCAGGTTGGGAATGGGTTTGTTCCTGATCCCTCCACACAAGACGAATTAGGACTGTACGGACTGAGGAAAACGAAAATTGTTAACCACCTTCACCACATTCTTACTGCTTCTCGTGCAAACTAATAAAAGAGCTAAGGGATTTCAGAGTCAGACCATTAGCTTTAAGCTTTCTGCCGTGATGTGTTTCTAGCAACTGGTCAAGCCCTTTTTGTTTTTTTTTTGGTCAAACGACTCAATTGAGCCAGTGTAGTTTGGCGTTTATCAACTTAATGTACTTTACAAGCACCTCAAGGACAAAAATCCATGCCAGACTTTTTATCTGCTTTTAGCACAATCCAACCATACCATATTTTAAACAGCCAGAAGAATATGCCATCTACAAGAGTGTAGCCTGGCAGCGGTACTTTTTAATTTACAGTATATACTCAAGACTTTTGGCGCTGTAGGCATTTCGTTAGATGTGCTGATGATACAGTCCAAGTCTCTCTCCTCGGCAATGCAGAGGTTCATCATGAGCTAATAGTGGCAGGTTGAAAATGCAATGTCCCCCTCTTCCCCAAAAAAGTAATTGTACGATTGCTGATTTTAGCAAAGTTTTATAGCCCCTCATCAAATTGTAGGCGCATTTATAGAGGTACCTCGTAATACCTAAGGATAGTTATTGACAAATATTTGTCCAGCAATCCCAGCACAACAAAGACATGCAATAGCTTTTTTTCCTTGTTCAGACAAAATTATTATTTTTTTTTATTTCACTCTATGAAAGGGGATGGATGGATGAAAATCTGCAGCAAACAATAGTCTGCCAATTGTTAGAAAAGCCAGCAAAACAAGTGGCATATAGCCGAGGTCTTGAACACAGCTCATTTCCACTTTTATAAAAGCCTGAGACAATTTTGTCTGGTCCATTTCTTGATGGAGATATTCAACTGCAAAACCAATGCATCTAAAAGGGAAGTCCATTGTTGTCTTTACAATAATACTGTACGTTCTATGCAGACCCACTAGTCTAAACGTAATATTTTTGGATAGGAATTACCAGTAAAATCAACTTGTATCCATCTCAGGGAGCGCATATTTTGTTACTTACTATCAACCGAAACTGACATCACAGGTGCTCAGGGAAAAAACAATGTCGGCTCATATTAAGAAAACAGATGTGCTGTGAATGGTCATATTGGTTGTATATTACTTAGTGATCATAGCATTTTTGAAATTCATGACAGCTTTATTTACATTTACTTGTTACCTGCCTTTTCAGGTTAACATGACTCTTCCTCTGGGATGGTTTAAGTCACACTTTTATTTTTTAGTTGGGCATGTCCTGGTGCAAGTGGTATGTATTGAAATTAGAGCAAGGGGCTGACACAAAATTCCTGTTCCCTATTCGTATCCCTACATGCATCATGTTGGTGACCCCTGGACTAGAGTGTCATTGTTGTCCAGTCTTTAGCTGTCAACTGCAATTTGTTCTTCTGCTCAGCTCACTGTCTTCTTACCCATTTACAGGTGCGGCAGCATTGTCAGGGGCGGTGACCCATACAGTTTCCACTGCAGTGATTGTGTTTGAGCTGACTGGGCAGATCTCTCACATCCTGCCTGTGATGATAGCCGTGATCCTCGCCAATGCTGTGGCACAATCGCTGCAGCCCTCCCTCTACGACTCAATCATCCGTATCAAGAAGCTGCCCTATCTCCCAGAGCTAGGATGGGGACACCATGAGTAAGTAAAGTGGACATTGTTGGAACTTAGTGTGTGTGCTTAAGCGTTCACATTCCATATTAAGTCCGCCTGGCGTTTGAACTAAAGCGACCCACATGTGCAATGAAAGAGTAAACATCACTCCAATGTAGTGCCTAATTGTGGGTGTCCCAAAATTCCTAAGATCTGAATTGCCCCTAGTAGCGTCACACAAAGCAAACAGGTCCTGGGTTAGAGACCAGACAAATGATGAAGAATAAGGTCAGACTCTCTTCCTCATTCTCTGTCTGAGGACAGGATGACGTTATTCGTGGGATGTACCCATTTGTTGGAAGCTAGCTTTCACAGTCTTACAGTTTCTGTCGAGTGGAATTATGAATGAAATGTGCTTACGAGAAAGCACAGTTTTTTTTAGACGTGCTTAGCCTAATAGCTCAGAGTTGCTTTGCCTTTAATTGCTTTTATGCCCATTAATAATTTATAGCAATCAAACAATACTGAATAGAAGTGCCAGTTGCTCTGTGAGCTCTGAGACAGCACAAAATTCACTTTCTCTTAATTGTCTGGAACCTTTTATTGTTATGGACGTTGCCAAATCATTAGACAACAATGATAGCTTGGCTGCATCAGTTACAAAGTGACAATAATGAGATTATTATTATTATTATCATTATTATTATTATTATTATTATTGAATCCTCCATCCGTTCATCTTTGTGTGTGGCCTTCCCCTGAGGTGTCTTCTTCTGGCCTCCTGCTTGGATACCTCTATTTCTTCAGCTGTACCTCAGTTGAACTTCTCAAGCTATCTCTTCAGTTTGCATTCCTCTCTCGCCTCCAGTTTTCTTCTTTATCTCTTCTTACTGTAGGTTGTGACCTCAGGGGCTAGCTTTATGTCCACTGTCATCATTAGTTTTTTTTTTTTTTTTTTTTTTTTAAATCAAGGAACACAATGAATGTATATAAATGCATGCACACACAACTGTGAAGTTGGTGCAAGTGTGTTTTCTTGCATAAAAATACACACCACTTATATTTTATGATCGTTATAAACTGCACATATAAATGTTATACACATTTGGCAAACCACCTTTGGGTCCAGACAATCTTAATGCTGGAAACTGCTCACTAAGAGAACCCATAGAAAGACTGAGTGTGCTTTTCTTCATTCATCTTTATGTGCTTATTTATGCCCTCCATCAATCCATCCTTTTATACACCACCCATTCTCACTCTGGTTGTAGATGCACCCAAGTCTATCGGAGCTAACTTTGGGTGAGAGCCACCATACCTGATTGCAATATGGGTCATCTTCAAAAAGGGGGTTTTGACACAATATATAATTGCAGAATAGTTGCACAACTCCATTTGTAATAATACAGTACATGCACAAAGTCTGGACTTCTCCATAGCCAAGCCATTTGAAGCTTTAGAATGCTTTGTTTCGTTCAAATACAAATTAAAAATAGTCATATTTGTGTAAACCTGCTTTTTATATTTTTTGTCAATATTCCCTAGGTTCTCACTTTGCTCATGTGAAAACTACCCATGAAGTTTTGGGGCAATACTACATAAATTTCTTTTCCATTACCCACCTAACTAATAGAGCTTTGAAAAACTGAGACATTGTGCAGGAGATAAAACGGCTACTCTGGTTGTGTGGTTGTGGGATAGCAGATACATTTAATTTCAGTAGGATTTAGGGCCTCCCCCAAGCTGATTTTTACTCAAATTGGAAAAAACTCACCTCCACAGATCTATTCGCCCACGCACAGAGGAACGAACACTTGTGTAAAGGCAGGCTGCGTGTTGCGACCAGCTGAGGATTTGCTCACACGTTCACGGTGATGACAGGACACCTTTTTGGGGGAGGGGCGGATGTTTCTGGTGCATATATGTTAGCGCGACATCTTGGAAAAGCATTGGAACAGTTACATAACAACAATCTGCATGCATGTGTGTGCATCTCTGTGGGCGTGAGTGTTATCTGTCTGTCTTTCTTTGGATTTTATTGTGCAATTTTAGCTTGATGAATTGGCCACGGGTTTCGTCACTTATCGCATACGCTTTTGATCATTCAACATTCCTTTTCCACACACACATGTATCAGCCCTTGGCAATATGGATGACCCTTGAGCCTGGATTTCTAACCTTATGAATCTGTTATCTGCTTCTCAGATTTGTAAGCAAAAGCTCAGAGCAGAACTAATCAGAGACAAATTGCCCAATGGCACAGGATGGAGGACAAATCACATATTTACATCTTCTGCTTGTATCCTCAGAGAAATTTGTTTTGGATGAAGTTGAAGTACGTTCAAAGGAATGTATTATATTATTCTCTCTTATCCACTGCAAGTTACAAAGATCTGACTGACAGACTGCGGAAGTCTTCAAAAGTGGTGTTTTATCCGAAACTACATTTGGGGACAGCGCTTTCAAGAGCAAGAAGACTCAATAGCTACTTGAATTTTACTGCAAAGATCAAACCCATGCCCGTATTCGATTATAAGAGCTTTTTCTGTCCAGTGTAAGAAGCTGAAACCTAAAGAAGCTAACATTGACTGATATTTGGGACTCCACTTTGACTAAGGCCTCAGTTCCAGCTGAATGTTCTTTTGGTGGCTAGCGGCGTTGTACTTATGTGCATACTTTTTGGAATTATGGCCAAAAAGTTCAATCCCCCTTTTCCCCTCATACATTTCTTCACAAGATAAGGATTCCGTCTTGCCCCATTTCCCAGCGATTTGAAGATGATTGTGTTAAAATAAAGTATATGAGCAGTACATGAACAGCATGTACGGTATTTGCAGTTTCTTTAGTACGTATTGCTCATGTCCTCTTGGTAGCTGACCTGACCAGTTATTTTCTCTTTCTTTCATCATTTTTTGGAGCGAGGTTCAGTTCTTGGTAATATTTTGGTTGTGCCATATTTTTTTCTATTTGATGATGACTGTCCCCACTGTGTTCCAGGGCATATTTATCGCCTCGGAAATTCTTTTTTATCTTTCTCCCGACTCGTACCTTTGAACAATGAGATTCCTCTGATGCTGTAGAAGCTCTCTACGGAATATGCCGTAAGATGTAACTACAAAAATGTCAGGAAAAAGTATGCTAAAACATCTGAACTTTTTCTGGGTTTGATCAGCGGCACTTTAAAAGGAGTGTGCTGAGCTTCTATTCAACATGAAGGTGAACATGTGTAAAAGAGAACATAGCCAAATCTGCCATTCTAAGTGGCTGTGCACACTTGTGCAATCATAGTATCTCAGTTAATTTTTATTCCTCTCTTTTTTTGCAATTTATTTATGTAGGTTAATTAATGTTAGGTTAAATCGCCCAAAAATTAAATTATTTTTCTTTGTCTCATTTTTATATATCACAAAAACCTGGCATTTGAGCAAGGGTATGAGGACTTGTAGCCATATGCAACATAATGCTTTTCAAAGGACAGAGCTCTTCAAGTTCAATTTGTTATTTCAACCTTTCTGATGTTTTATTCTAAAGCAAATGATGTTAGGTCATTATGTTGACTTTGTCTAAAGAGAGGTCAGTGTATTGAGTTGTAACTGCAAGGAGAGCAGAGTTGGCCAGAATCTGTTTGCTGGCACGGCGACCATGTTTGGCAGCAGAGAAATCAAGCAAGTGCTGCCTCGTTTGCAAGTTCTGAAAAGCTCGGACAGAAAGCGAGCTGAGTGTTTATTAGTGGTGTACAATTCTGCTGATGCAAGTGTCCACATGGCCATGCCGTCAGTGCCGCTATCATCCAGAATGACGTGTCAAAGCTTCAATGTGTGGATTGACAAGATAGCTGACGGAAGCTGAAGCTGTCAGCTTCAATTATCAGAATGATCCACACAGAGCAAATATACGTAAAAATGTTTTGGGGCAGTTGTGTCAGTGAATTCTAAACTCCATTTAACTATGTATGTACGTTTAGTAAAAAAAGTAAAATGGTAAATATAATAAAGTAATAACATAAATTCAGCAGACATCATAAAACACAAAAACTGACTATGAAATGTCAAAACACTATGAACTTGGCCCTTTGTATAGTTTTCTCGTTATTTTGCTTATTTTGCATTGAAATTGTTATTATAGCTTACTGTATTTTCTCATAATTCTTTTCTTAGGAAGTACAATATTCGTGTGGAGGACATCATGGTGAGGGACGTGCGCTATATCACACTCAGTTGCTGCTACAGAGACCTGCATAATGTCCTCCTGACGGGTCAGCTCAAAACACTGGCACTGGTGGAATCAGCTGGTGAGACACAAACAAATAACATTCAATAACATGAGCTACGTAGTGTGTCCGATTCCTTGACTCGTATGCAGTGAGCAAAAGACAACACATTGTTGCATGCCATTGTGCTGGAACAATTACCTGCTGCATTTACCCACATAAACTAATAAAGAGAACTTGCAGTAACAGTGCTTATTGTTATGAAGGCAATCACTTAGAGCAGAGTGTGAGGAAAAGTGACATGAATTAATTTTCAGTAACTGTGTGGCAGAACAAGCAGTGCAGATTTCCATTGGCCATATAAGAGAAGTCGCTTTTCCCATCATATGTGATTCTTGGACATTTATATTAGGTTGTAGCTTCATCTTTCAACCTGTTTCATTAGGTTTATTTATTTTGTCAACACCAAAGCGTATGCTAGCCTCATTCATGAAATACCCCAACGACTTAGACCTCCTAGATTAGTTTGCCATATACATGCAGCTCAAAAGAAGCATGTTGAGTAGAATACTGCTGCTGGTATTCATATCTGTGGGTTCAAGTGCTCACAGCCGAAATTGTTAGCAAGGTAAAAGTACTGCTTTTTACATTAAAATTAATATAAAAATTCCCAATTTATGCAAATGACATTTTTTGAGCAAGTGTACCAGCAAATTGCGAGAGGGCATTATAAACGAGTACACAGAAAAAACTGCTTAATAAGGGTGATTTTCGTGCGGCATATTAAATTCGAGAGAACATTATAGTCACAAAATTGCAGTACTCTTTCCTCCTCATCAGCATGCTGATTACGCCATTGCTTCTAGACTCTTTGCTATTTATTTGTCACAACACCCCAAACTCCTTTATGTTATTGTACTGTCTTCATGTTTTTTTCCTTTTGTATTTTTGTACTCAGCCTCTATGATTCTCTTGGGCTCCATTGAGCGTGCTCAGCTCCAGGCGCTGCTCTCCCTGCAGCTAGGACGCTCTCGCCGCATGGAGTTCATCAGAGAGCGGGCAGCAGCAGAGAAGAAGCGTCAGTCTGTTGTCTCTAGTTCTGACAATGAAGATAACCTCCACAGAGCAAGTCAGGAGGTCCGCTTCCAGGTTAGAGGTCACAGGCAACATCAAACTCCTTGCTGTTTACAGTGTATTTACACGACACAAATACACATTATTTTCAGTTAAGAAGAAATGGGTGCACAAATTAAATTTTATCCACTCTCCAAATACCATATTAAGACTTTGTGACTATTCGGAAAAGAAGGTTATTAGTATGGAACTTACCGTGGCAAAAATATTTTACAATATAGTGTTTTTTAGCTGGCTAGTTCCTTTCATGTGATCTAGCTGTATGGTAGTGGACCTTTTAGTGATAATATTTGTATACTCTACTCACAAAAGGTTTTCGATATACTTGTCTCTCAAGGTAAGTATCAGGCTAAGCTTCCTTTCTAAGGCTGCTATGCACTTAACCCGACTGCACATAAGCAGAAGATTGAAGGATAGTGGTGTTTTATTATGTAGTTTAAAGTTGATATCAAAATGATTTATTTTACTGTGTGTTTTTGTGTATGTGCATTTGCAGATCTCTACTGAAGAATCAACAATCAGCCCAACTCGTCCAGTTGCTCTAAAGCCCTTGAAACCTGCTCTAAAGAGGCCCTCTGCGGTAGAGCGGCCGATTGATATCCCTATTGGTGTGTTATTCTTTTACAAACACCTTTGTTTCTTAAAATGAGATCGATTAAGTCATCTTGAAAAAATATGAATTGGGTATACTTTGGCAGTGTCGGTGTAAATATATTAAGCATTTTAACTACAGTAGAATGATTCTGGTCTCCAGAATCAAGGGTCAGCTAATTTCTACTCATTTTTCAAATCATATATTGGATTTACAAGCAGGAATAACTTTGGAACGTCAGTTTCATGTATATTGTCACAAGAAGACAATGCTAAAGCAAACCTGTTTGTAAATGTTTGCTAAACTGAAATTTCGAGAGATTTGCTGAGGTCCTGCATGCTATTGGGAGCTTTTGACATGCTGAGAATCAAGATTAAGGTTGTGTGACAGTGTTGGCTATTTTATTTCATAGGCTCACAGAATCATTCAAACAGCTCTAGCCTAAAGAACTTGTTTTGCGCCAGTCCAGATGCAGAACTCATGGAGGTAAGAGAATCTTGTCCTTGAACGCACCCAACAAGAGCACACAGACAGAACACACAGTGGCGCACGACATGCTGTTCACACATTCTTCGCATTCTCACATACAGGCTTCACGCTCGACATTACAGTACCTCCCACACAAGCAGATAAATCCAATGAACAACATTGCTATCTCTGCAACCATCAGTGCAGATAAAATTTTCCATTTTGTCTGAGCATTGTATCCAAGATGCCAAACTGAAGTTTTTTTTTCTCATTGAACTACAACTCTACTTCTTACTTTACTTTCCACAACATTTGCAAGGCATATTAGGCCATGCAGGAAAGTTAAGGGTGTTTTTTAATGGTATCTGCTTGTCCTTGTTTGGTGGAAGAAAAGCAACAATCTCGAGAGCCCAGTGTCTCCTGACAGCAGGAGGCAGTCAAAACGAGTCCGGATATCAGTTGTGGTAAGAGCCACCATTTGGGGCAACCCAAATGCCAAGCAAGATTCACAGGTTCATCAGCCAATCAAAAACCACCCTGCCATTCCATTCCGGGGCTAATTGCTGGCCTGTAATCTGGGCATTGCTGACCCCAAGCCCACCTGTGCCATTGTGCCAACAACGTTTGAACAGTCTCCTCTTGTTAAACCTGTAACCTACCTGCTGACCTCCCATTGCCATGTACATGTATAGAAATTATTCATATTAAAAAAAAAACATTATAGGCCAATGTCTGAAAACTAGCCACAAAAATCTGTTCCTTTTAAATGAAATTTTTCTTTCATTAGTTATGGATACATTTACACAAAAGATAAAATCACATCATATTTGATGAATGCATTTAAAATAATAGCCGACACAGTTTGTTTTAGGTGCTTAAATCAGGGCAAGCTATCAAAACCTATTCAATCCACCCTATTGTGTTGAAACACTAACACTCCAGGAATATGTTATTCCTGCTTTTGAGTGGTGCCATAATCACAAGTAAGCTGTCCTTTCTGCAAAAAATGTGCGCGGGTTGTACAGAGCTGTTTAAGCTATACATTGTGTGGTAACGGCAAGTCGCAAGCCATGCTTGTTTGTGGACTACGTGTCAAATGGTCAACTTGATGCCAATATCAAATTTGTCTAAGTTTTCACATTTTCATAAAACATTACTTTTTGTATTTATTTCCACACGATTATATTGTTTAGTTACACAATACACATTATTGTTAAACAAAACCTACAAACAAGACCTCAGTAGTTCAAAAACAATTTCTTACGTAGTTTATTCTGTGAAAACCTTTCTATATTTTAAATTGAACACTTCCATACATCTGTATAACTTTCATGTTACGTCAGCTGAAAAACAAGTGATCAGGTGTTCTGCAAGTTTGAGACTGTTCAAACCTGTCATGCTGTTCTTTCCATCCTCAAACTATGTCACCCGAGGTGTCCAATCAGTGACAGCCTCCCAGAGTAGGTATCGCCTTTCTGGAGTGACCTAAAGTCTGATTGTGTTTTGTCAAAAGTCTGTGATGCTCTGTGGATTATATACTTTGAATAGGGAGAGTGAGTTCTCCTCCGCATGCAGCCATGGATTCTGTATCACAATCAATTAATCATATCATAATAAGACATGTTTGAAAAACAGCTCATATGAAACCACTACGGTGGTAAAATAATAATGCAAGGGGAAGTGCTTGGACAAATTTTTTGAACTGCAATGGAGCCTGCTGGCCAATTACCAATGACAGTATTTGCATAATTGGACGACAGTCAGTGGTTTAATGAATTGATTGTAAATTGAAAAATAATTCTCATAAACATCTGCTTTGATTTAATGATATGTGATGATACGTAATAAATCCCCCCTCAAAAACATCATAATTCAATATCACATGTTCATGTCAGCACAGAGTAAATCAATTATTTTTCACTGTGCCATTCCCATCACCAGAAGCCACCACGAAGCCCAAGGAGTTTCTTTGGGGTGAGCTGAATGTTATTTCCATTCATTCCAAACCTTTAAATGTTAAAATATAATAAGACACAAGTGCTGAAAAAGCACTTTCAAATCAGGTGCATATCATGTTGGGATTCACAGTGGACCTGTAGTTGGCATCTCAGATGCACAGTTTTGAGATCCATGTCAATTGCAGCCTTCCTGTTTAGAGTTTCCATGTTTTTCCAGCGCTTGCATGGGTTTTCTACAGGTACTCCAGCTTCTTCCCACATTCCTATAACAACTTGTAACTTCTCCATAGGTGTGTATGTGAAGACAAAGGGTTGTATGTGTGCCCTTAGATTGGCTTCCGACGAGTTCATGGTTACCTTTTTCCCTTAATAAGTTGATATTGTCTTTCCAATGGGTGCAAACCACCTTGAATTGATGCTGGCCAGGTGTTGTGAAGTTTGCTGCCATTATCTAGCAATGGGGGTATGAAGTGCATCGTGTCATAATTTTTTGCTTGTATTTCAAGACAAAAACATTCACCCAAGTAGCGAGTGTTGAAGATCTCAAGGCACTCGCATCTCAAGGCACCACTGTAGAATATTTGAGCTTTTGGTAAACAAAAATCTTCGACATAACAAAATGCAACAGTAACAGACTATCAGAAAATGAAATTGATTAATATTTTTGTTTTAATTGTTGGACAACAGGTCGATTATCCGCCACTGATTGTTAAGACAAATTAGATTTGCTGTGTGGCTAGTGCAGAGAAAACACATGGTTAATGTTTTGGTCGGTTAAGTGGGCTTTGTAGAACATTAGTCATTGCAGCTTGACAGGAAAGTCATACGTAACAAAGGCTTGTGGCGCCAGTGTGTGTGTGTGTGTGTCTATCTCATTGGGCTGTGGCCTTTTGTCCCATTCCAAGCAGGTTTTCTTCACGTTGTCAAATAATGATGCTGTTATATGGACCCAGTCAAGTATATTGATAACTCTATCCAAACATATTTTTCAAACCTTCTGTTTTCCCCTGTGACAGAGGAGAAAGCAAGTTAGTCCCTCACAGTTTCTTTATTCTCTCATTTGTTTGGGAATCTGGGTGTGTCTCTGCTTCACATGCTTCGTCCATCTTTATGACTTTTCTAAAGCCTTCGCACCTCCATCACGCCTCCTCCACTCCCTCTATCTTGGTTGTGAAATATTGATGCAGAGTAAATGACATCAGTAGTCTGTTTCAGAGAAATGATGACGCCCAAACCTCTCAGTCTCAGCTTTCTCATTATTTTTTCACCTTCTTGAGTTTTCATAATGCTGTCATGCTTTATTTATGATGGCTTGTGGGCTCAGTTTTGTTTTGTGTGTGCATGTGTGCGTGTGTTCTGCTTTTTTTTTGTGTTTGTTTCTTATGCTGTCTTGAAATAATCTAAACTTTTGTGATGAACTTATTTACATTTCTACTCTAAAAAAGTTTCTGCTCAAAAAAAGAGTAAAAATAGGTTGCATTAATTTAAATGTATTCATTCATAGGTTTAAACATGACTTGGGGGAAAACATAAACATGTTTATTTACAATGGCTTATAAAATTAAATAATTTAATATAACTCAGGTGCACTGGCTAGCACGTCCGCCTCACAGTTTGGAGAGTGCGGGTTCGATTCCACCTCCAGCCCTCTCTGTGTGGAGTTTGCATGTTCTCCCCGTGCCTGCGTGGGTTTTATATAACGTATGTCTTTTTTCTTTTTTTTTTTTTTTTTTGTAAATACCTTGTTTCTCATTTGGGCCATCACTGTTTAAAAATCAAATGTGGCCATTGAGCATAAAAGTTGAGTATTAATTTCCATGGTTAAATGCTGTGCAGTTTAACAGATGAACTGACACCTTGACCCATTACATCAAAAAAGAAGCTGGAGGAATTCTCAGTCAGTGGTAGAAGGAGAACAAGTGCTTGTAACATCTGGAGCCTCCAACTGTTGAAGGCAAATACAGATCTCAGTGCTCCTTGCATGCAGTTCAATGCACAAGCAGATGTTTTAAATTTCAACGTTGTGTTTATTATGGGAAAACTATGAATAATTTATTCATTTATTTTGTCTGCATAACAGTGGAGCTTTCTGTTCATCAGCATACCTACTTGTAATTTGGAGGAGGAGAAACATCAATTGAACAGCACAAGTTAATTGGACGATTCGAGTAAAGCAGAAAATAGTTCTGTTCTAATTTGGTCATTATTTCCAGAGTTCCCAAAAATAATTTAACAAGAAAACTATCACCAGTGGTTTGTAACTCCATCTTCAAGTATTAAAATGATTAGAGAACGGATGACGTAGAAAAGAGCTACAGCAGAGCTGAACATGATCCTTTTCCACTCCATTGTATTAACTACAAAGCCATTAACAATGGTGTTAAAGCGTGCATCCTAATCAGATGTGCTGGTAAGGCAGTAATAGAATTGGCAAACGATGAGCAAAGAAGTTATCATTAGTAGAAGGAAAATCAGCAGTTAATTGCCTGCATGTGATTACTGTTGTAATGTTCCCCTCTTGCACCATTTAGTATCAGGCTGTCGCTTAGAGAAACATCATTACTAAAAGCATGAGCATGAGGGAGAAACTTTGGAATGTCTTTTTTTATTACTTTAACAATTTAAACAGCTATTCGGAGGAGGATGCAGCATATTACGTAACAAGTTTTTTTTTCCCTTACATGAGGTAGAAATAATGTTCAACTTGTTAAACTGATCCATTGAAATTAAAATATTCCATTCCCACATCCTAAAGCAACTTAGTTAAATGTCCAAAAAAAGGAACGGATGCACTAATTTCAGTCTAGCCGTGAAAGTTGAAAAGCCGCCTTTGCGGTTATATAAATATAATTATATTCTACATGATGTGCCCATGAGTTTAATAGCCAGCTTTTGTTTGTGTAGCAGTTTTGGCGAGTGATACATGACATAATCAAGAACTGTGAAACTACTTTTTCTGTTTCCATTGTTCTTGGTGACAGTGTCATTACCAGAACTACTGTTATGTTCCGCATCATTCCATCCAAAATAAGTGAAAAAATATTTTTTTTTTCCTATGTCCTTAATTGTATTTTTCACATTTTTATTTAACAGTACAACAAATGTAGACAAATATAAAATAACTAAAAACAAACCCCTCAGGGATAATAAATAGCCTTAAAATGTAAACATAATTTTGAATTTGTGATACCACTTATAAATTGCTACTTGCAAACTCAAAAGATGATGCAATGGATTTCTCCTTAGGTCCGCCAGCTATTTACTTGCAGCTAAACTGATCATGTTTACGTGGGCAGCCAGTGCAAACTCTGCTTGCATTTTTCATGCTTTTCACAAGCAGCACTCAGGTGCTACTTGTTCAAATTATTCAACGGGTTTGTTGTATTGACTGGCTTTTAACGACATAGTACCTTGCACATCGACTTCCTCCTCCATGTCTCTCTATCATGACAAAAACAATGAGAAGGAAATTGTCACACTACCTTCATCTTCAGATGATTACACAGAATCATGGCTGCACATTTTTACTATTAACTCCTGTTTACTGCTTCTTTTTTTTTTTTGGGGGGGGTTATTGGTGGATTATGTTCTACTTGAAAATCAAAGTTAAAAAGAAAATTTGGAGTCTGATAGGTTGCAGTCACACGTTTTCACCGCATCAAGTGGTGTCAATATGCTCACAGGGAGCAGCTGGTTGCTGTAATATCAAGATTTTCAATCATACAACCATCCAGCCCTACTTACATTGTCTTGGTGGTTGTGCCACTGGTATACATTGTGTATCCAAAGGTTTTCTCACTCTAAGCCCAAAAAGATTTGATCTGTCATCATATTCCCAATCTTTTATTCATTGCCTTGTGAAAACAGCTTGTCATTTTTGACATTCAGAGTGGCCTTGTCATGTGACAGAGTGATGAGTGAGACAGCAGAAATTAAGTCTGCAATGTGTTTGTGTGTGAGTGCGCTCTTGTCCTCATCAACTCCAGGCTCAACTGCCCTCAGCTTGCATAATGCTACAGTCGAGCACCTCTTTCCACCCCACGGCTGCAGTTGCTAGGGTTACCAACAGGTCGTCCACTGCAGCGAAGAGGATAAATGAGCTCAGGCTCCTATCAGCCCCAGGGTTATGCTTACTTTCCCCTCCCATTTTTCCTCAACACACACATTAAATTCCGAGCAAATAAATGCCTGTTTGCTAGCACATTACTTAACACCCACTGTATTTCCAGTGTTTTCTTCAAGGAAGAGGGTTGCTTGTGATTTTCCCAGCCTGTCAAAGTCGAATTTATCAGCCGAAGGCTCTGAGGGTGGTGACAATCCATCATTATAATGATCATCTGCTCCGAAATCTCATACATCATACGCTCTCGTTCATTCAATCTACTGTAGTCGCTCCTTTAGTCACTCATTCTATTCCTGTTCACCTGTCTGAGAACAACTGTGCGGTGATGTGATGCATGGTTGACCATGTGTCTGTAATGTATCATTCCACTTGCTGCAATGATAGAAACTCTACAGTTTAAATGTACAAATAACAGCCAGCAAGAATTCATACATCATACCATACTGACAATGCACATCCTTCAATTGCAATTTAATCAAGTGCATGTAATCGATCGTCTTACTGACTTTTTTTTTTTTTTTTTTGCTGGCCTTTGCATCCGCAGGACGATGATGTGGAGGATGACATGACACTCAGAGAGGTAAGTGACTTTTGGGGTATACTGCATGAATCATCCACCATCTGTCATTTCTTCTGTCATACGTGATTATTTTGAATTCATCTTCTGCGTCCCTCACGTCTGCTGTATTTTTGTTCCCTTCTGGTTCACCACTCACCTGCCTCACAGTTTAATATACAGCACATATGATTTAGACACCATTTCAGTGTCCATTTTACACACTATATGTGTTCAGAAAATAACGACGCAGGTAAAATGATTGGCTATCACAGAGCCGATTTTTAAGATGTGCTGTGGAATACTTTATAGGTCTTCTGTGCGGTGACTGATAGCACACGTTAAAGCATGATCTCTTCTAAGCATCTTTCAAGAGTACGATTACTCCAGGTTTATAGCTTAGAATGTAAACTTGCTTTTGAGTGTCACCTTTTTAAGGGCCAACAGGGCCTACTTTACTGACTGCATAAAGATGTCTGCTCACATTAAAGTAAATTAGAAAATTGCTCCTTCTAATTTGATATACTACCGCAAAGTAGTTTAGGTTTTAAAGCCAATAAAGCTCTGCTTCTTTCTGTTCTTCACGATCCCATACGAAGCCCAAAATAACTGCTAAAGTTTTTTTAAATTTTATATTCAACAAATGTTTTATCTTATTTGTGCTGTTCTTTCTTATTTTATCGTGTGTGTGTGGCTGGGTGCTTTTGTGTTGTAGATTGCCGATTGGGAAGAGATGCAGCTTGATGAGCAGGTCAACTTTAACAACTGCAAGATTGATCCCGCCCCATTCCAGCTCGTGGAACGCACATCACTGCATAAGGTGTGATTATAAATACAACTGTGAGGTCTTATAGCAGCAATCATTTATAGTTGTAACAGTTTCATTCCCATCAACTCATTGCCATGGCAACCCCGCTTCACCCTCCTTTAGTTTAGTGGTCATTGACCAGCCATCCTGTTGTTACCCATTTTATTCTTCAAACTTTTATTTTTTCAAGTGCTGTACACTTGTCTAAACTTTTTTTTTTCAACACTTTACTCAGATGTATGAAGCTTGCATTGGTTGTGTTTGCAACATGCTACAGGAAAGACTAGCGTGCCTACACACACATGCGCACACACAAACAAGCGATCATGTCGTGTTTCCAAACATGCCACCTCCTAACTCTTTGTGGGTTGCAGCTGTGGCTGTATCTAATGTCCTCCATTCAGAATACTACCTTCTCTCTGTCCTTTGTTGTCTGGGTGCTGGGTTGATACCTTTTAAACATTTAAGAGAGCGCGCCCCATGTCCTATCCATCTCCTCCCTCCACTGCACACTACTAAAAGCCAACACCGCACACAATCTCCCTCAGCATAATAAATACTGCCCAGTGCTGTTTACAGTCATGCATGGTTATACTCTTGATGCACTGGAGATAATTGTCCATGTTGCATTCAGTTTCTTATAGCGCTCTTCTCGATCTTTCTACAGCATGTCAACTTTTTTCACTCTTATGCAGCATATGCACAAGAAATTTAAAGAATCTCAGTCGAAATGTAAAAATGCGGCAATAAATGTCGTCCGAAAGCATCCTCATAGAATCCAGGGATAAAACCGCTTAAGTTTAAAAATTGAAGTACCTCAAATCTCGAATCATGATCAATATATGCTATCAGATGTGTGAACATTCTATTAGATGACGATGAACTTTTCAAGTCATGATGTTCAATTTCGAGAAATTCAACTGCAATTCAGGAAATGTTTAAAAAAAATTAAGGAACCACTAAATTAGAGCGTTTCCATTATTGATAATGCAATAATCAATGTCCTAATTTAGAATAATCCCTTCATATTCCCTGTTGTGTTCAGTATGTGTTTTTGTTCCCTGTTACTTTTGCTTTTTGAAAGCAAACGTTGACAATGCTCAGGAGTCAAACTAGAATTTCTCCAACAAACAGTTCCAATTTCTGTTTTTGCTTAATTTGAAGTGGCATAATAACTTTTGACCTGAATGATTACAGACCAAGCTGCTGCCGCCCACGTCAAACGGAATTCATGCGTGATCTTCATTGAGATACGCTACAGTATATTCTCTGATGGAAAACCAGTTACATCATATGCTTGGCCCGGGCTTGAAAACAACAGCCCCAGCCGCCATTTACTTAACT
Source organism: Syngnathus scovelli (assembly GCF_024217435.2). NCBI lineage: Eukaryota > Metazoa > Chordata > Actinopteri > Syngnathiformes > Syngnathidae > Syngnathus > Syngnathus scovelli. The sequence continues at coordinate 7,622,216 of NC_090853.1, forward strand.
ACACAGTGGGATATAACTCAAGTATCCCCAAATGGCTTCTCTGGTTCAGCAGAAAGTGCAATTAAGCACTAAAAAGATCTGGAACAAACAGCAACAGACTGGCAACCTATCTGATCTGCCAGTAAAGTTTTTGACTTCTTGCTCTCTCTATTGCTTGTAGCAAGATGCATGCAGGAACCTGCAGTGAGGGGAAGATTAAATGCAACTTTAATGATCCTCGTGGGAAAACACAATATTCGCTTCAGCAAAATTCAGCACAAGTCAGAAAGGGTGGAAGCGGGAAAACAGGGTCGTGTAAACAATTTCAAAAGACATGAATCAAAGTGGTATTTGGTGTACCTTTTGATGTCACGTCTTGCTTGGCATAGGAGGATAGGACCCTTTCCTGCATGATACTTGAATAGCTTATGTATTTGACCAATTTGCATTCACCCTGTATGATTGACGTTTCCAGTCTGGGGTGTTTTCCACCTTTGGCCGAACTCTCTTAGTCGTTGTATAATAATCTAATATTGCATGCAAATGTAGGAAGGAAGGAAGGAAGGAAAAAAATTAAAACACCAACATGTAACGCTTTATGAGGCCTGCAGTCCTCTTTAATCCACTAATGTCAATCATTTCTTTATCTGTAGAAGATGCTGTCTGCTGAGTTCCTTTTTGCCTGGTGCACAGATTATTTTTTTTTCTTTGAATGCATTAGTTGATATTTCACTGAGAAACTTTCCTGGTTGCTCTAAACCCTCTTCTTGTGGACACCCAACTGTTTCAGTTTTAAATTGTTAGCATGAAACACTGAGTATTCTTATGCCATACTTGAAGTGATCCAGCTTAGGTTTTATTTGAATATCTCCATTGTTGATCGACTTGGTGTTTGGGAGATGAACAAGTTGGCTTCTCGATGCAACAGCACAAATTTTTGGTTAAGATGTTACTGTTGTGTTTGTTTGTCCTGTAAATAACAATGGAAGAACGCTGGACATGTGACGCTTCACTCTGATGGTGTCCAGTGGAGTAGAGTACAATATTCAAATCTTTTTTCTCATCCGGCATGCACACTGAAGTCTTTTCAGTCTCTTCTGTTGCCTCTTATGAACAGGAATCATTTTAGACAATGAGGTCATCGATGTGTGATACATTTTTTTTAAAAAAGCAAAGAAATTGCTTATTTTATCTGCCTAAATATGCCTGCTGTGCTTATTTATAGCATTTTTCATTTCTCGCTGCATTCTTCCTTTCAGACGCACACGATTTTTTCCCTGCTGGGCTTGGACCACGCCTATGTCACAAGTATTGGTCGTCTCATTGGGGTTGTTTCCCTTAAAGAGGTGAGAACATGAATGCTTTTTTTTTCTTTGTGCTAAAAGTTATGACTGCCATCACTTACCGACAGAATGCGTAAGGGTTTCATAAGTGCAAAATTACAGGCATGCGCCCACTTCAGTCAAAATGATGAACTCCTCCCTCCACTTGTTATGTAAAGAGACAAACAAAAGGCTCCTTGATACTGCCAACTCTTTTAAATGACCATTTTCTATCAGTTTACACAGACTCCCTCTCTGTCCGCCTCACTAACAAATTTCCCTCACCCTCCATCCAACCTCCCACTCTTTGTGATTTGGCCCAAAAGTGGAGCGAGGATTGTTTGCTAAGTGCAGCGTTATTTGTCCCCGACATTTAGTTGTTTTTGTTCTGTGTTGCATCAGCAGACAATAGCCCATCCAAAGAAGATAAAGCCCAGGCTCACCCAGCCTGACACTGTTTCACACACACAAATGCGGTTATATCACCGCCTGGCTCGCTGGTCTGTCGATATGGAAGTGGAGGGATATTTTTGTTCACGTATTCATAATTGTGCTCAGATAAATTCATAGTTGTCAGTAAAATCCAACACCTCAAATCATACAGTAAACCTTACATTAAGTGAAGGTCTTATGTGATGAGCCGAATGTGTATATAGTAAATATTTGTCAATTACTGGCGTCACAGAATCATCGATTGTCAAAATTTTGTGAATATCTTTTTTTTTTTTTTTTTCAAAAATCTATTCTATTGGGAAGTCCACACAAGTGCTATTTTGAAAAATGTATTGACCAATCTAAACTGTTGAAATTACTTGCTCTCTCTTGACGATGCATTTTTTTACGGTTGAACAAACATACAATTTTTGGGGTCTCTTGAAAAATCATTGGAGATGAGAAAGGGAGAGATAGCGAGAGATAAAGATAGAGAGTTTTGAATTTTGAGTTGAATATTGAATATTTTATTTTGAGCACAAAAGTGAAGCCTCTGCTCTTTGAAACTTTCCAATGGTGAGTAGTCAAATTCTGTGAAGACACACATGTAGATATGAGAACATGTTTTATTCCTAAATAATGACACTACTACTTTGTGATTATGAATTGATGAACGCGCTCATGGATCAGTTATTGAACAAGGTGGTGAAAGGTTTTAAACCATTTCACTAATCTGACGTAAAAGAATTTGCATTAGTAACCTGAAATCGTTTACGTGCAAAAATGAGGGAAAGGTAGAAGCACCTGTTAGTAGTATTGTGTGCACTGGAGTCATTTGACACTTGCACTTGAAACGGTAAAAAATTCTCCTTCTTTATCTCACTTGATACAAATTGTAGTGATGTAAAATACAAGTTAAGATAGTATAAATGAAAGGGTCTCAATCTAAAACAGCATCTAACTATATATTACTTTTGACAAGTATTTCTAGATTGAGCCTTAACATTCTTTGGTAGCATTTGGAACACAATGTTTTTGACATCATCTTTTATCTACTAAGAGTTCTTTGGCTTTCTCCTCCATTATTTTTGTCAAATATCTTGAGTAGACAACAACAAAAGTCAATCTGACCTTATTTTCCTTACTTTGTAGCACGTGCTGCCCTCTGATCCTAATCTTGACTTCTGTTTCCTATCCGTCCAGCTTCGCAAAGCAATCGAGGGCTCTGTGACGGTGAAAGGCGTGAAGGTGCGCCCACCTCTGGCCAGTTTCCGGGAGAGCGGCACCAGCAGCAGTGAAAACGAGGCCACTGAGCTCCACAAGCTGTGGGACCGCCAAAAGAGCATCACGTCGCTGCCCGGTGAACGCACCCCATCAGAGTCTGACGAAAAGTCCCAGTGATGCCCATAAATAGCTGAAAGAACCGTCAAACTTGAACGTGCTAAGGTCCGTAATCGCCAAATTCCTCAGGGCTTCGGATCAATATTTAATAGTGGAAAGTGTTCTACTGCTCTGCCGATCTCTTCTTCTCATATTGTCTTTTCGTGTTGCCATAAACGCTTGAGAAAACTTGCAGGCTTCATTGCAGACACTCCACAGGAGAGCAGAACACATGACAACCTGATCACCGCGCCGCACATAGTGAAATCTTGTAAAGAAAAAAAAAGGGATCTCCTTACTCAGACATTGTGTAGTCCATGTTGCTCATATTATCCGGACAATAGTGAACCAGTCTTCCATTTTGTCCTCCACTGTGTGTACTGTAAGAAATGCGACTGCACTGTAATTTGTTTTCTATTGCCTCATGAATGTGCTTTTAATAGGCACTATTTTTTTGTTATGGCACTATTTTTCACGCTGGAGAGGCTAATCGTTCGTCTTCTTACCACTCCAAGATTATGGACAACGCAAGCAGGCATGCCCAATGGCCTGTAGCCATTTGAATAATGTACACTCCTTAGCCACAGACATATGGTACACACAAATATGGCGGTGGCAACACTCTCAAGGTTTTCTGCTTATCTAAATATAGCTCTTACCAATCAGAGAAGGTTGAGAGGACGGTAATGGAAGAAAGGACTGACGCAAGGGAAGGAAAGAACAAGTAGCAGGCAGGAAATGGATGACGGTAAGATGCAAGTTATCATTACCCAACCAGCTGCTTCAGGCCTCCTCATCAATCCATCTTTGATCACCACATTTTCTAACGTCCATTACTGTTCGAAGCCCCATAGCTATTTAATGGAAGAATCCAGGGGCCTGCACATTACCCGAGGATAAATAAAGAGCAGAATCAGTTTGATGAATGCAATCATGGTTGAAGCACTAAATGAAATCAAGAAGTATTATCAGTTCTAAGATGGGTATTTCACCTTTCTCTAAGTGATCACTCCAGTTATCAGCAGCAAAGTTGACTGGTGAAACTTGAGCCATCATAGTTTTAATGACAGCATGGTCAGCAATGAGGCTGAAGTGACAGACAATAACTCATGTGTATTTAATATTTAATGTGGGCTCAATGGAAAGCTCTGATGGGAATAATATCCACTCCTGAGCCCGCAGAAATGTTGCTACGGTTTTGTGCTTGTTGTGTAATCATGGCGGCCACAAAAGGAAAAATACAGTCGGCATTGTTTTGTAATGAGATAGAATTCACTTTTTTGACTTGCACACACACCTCCCATCCAATGAGCTTTACTTCTAGTCTGTTTTTAAAGGAGGTGAGGATTGTGATCATAACATTTTTTATACCACATCATGACTCCAACATAAAATCATAATTTAATGTCTTAACCAATCATTAATATTCAATTATTCTCATTCTAAGAAATTTGGATTTTTATATTAAATTGTGGATGATTATTTTATTATTCTGCTGTCTTATGATGTATTGTCCAAAACATTTCAACTTTTTAGGAGAGGAAATGGGGCCAACAAGATGGCGGCCCCCACGCACTATCGTTTAATACTCATGATGTCAAGAGAAACTCATGTCAAAGGGACCAACATGTGTGTGTGCATGTGTGTGTGTTGGTGCTCTTCTTTACATCATAACAATTGGCTCTCGATGTGATCGAAACTTGTCCAAAGGTTGCGCCATAGCAACCAGTGCCTCACCAGCCTATCACAAGAACTAAACCAGATCTTTCTTATATTTTGTGCTTCTTCATGCATCATTGCATCATATCGTGCTTTGTCAGCCTTACCGTCATAAACATTTAACAACTATTCATTTCATCTGACACCATACAGAAGAATCCAGAGCTAGATGCGTATTTATTTGTCTGGAGTGATCAGTGCTTTGGGATTGTTTTTTTGTTTTGTTTTTTGTTTCCTGCTTTGGGATTGTTTTTTTTGTTTGTTTTTTTTGGTTTCCTTTTCTTATGGTTGTTCTTCATGTAGATAATCAAATCGTGCAATAACAGTTATTCATCTCATGTCACCCTTTTAGATTGTTGACATGAATGCAAAGATAACCTTATTTTTGTAAAGAAAACTTTCAAAAAAACTTAAAAGATTAATATTGGAAGTAAGCTCCATTTGCTTGTGTCAATGTTTGATTCATTACTGGAAAGTGAAGGTTTCTCCCAAACCTTTAATAACCACTCTAACAATATGACTCAAATCAACTGTTCCTTGAGCTGTCAAGGGAAAGACACACATTTTATATTAGTTGTTTAAAGAATCTGGCCTAAGACGTATGTCCATGTTTATTAACTTTGGGAAACCTTCCCTGTCTGGTTTCATACTGGAGAGCTTCTGGTGATTTATGTTGCATGGATGCTAGTTGATATACTCACAGTGATGCAGCGTTTTTTTATCAAGGTTCATTCATAAATTAGAGTGGACCTTGATTTAAAATAGTCCATCAATTTTTGAGGAATCCATTTTTTAGGGCTCTTCGGGGGAAATATATACTGTAGGGCCAAACCAGAGAGAGCGGAGCAATGTCAAGAGATATTTTTCACAATGAAAAATGCATAACTTTTGTATATCAGGGATGAATAAATGAGATTTTAACATGCAATCTTTTTGTCACGGTGCTTTTTATTTATTTATTTATTTATATTTGTTGTATCTTCCAGCAAGTGTCAATCAATAAGTGTCCTTCAATAAGTGCTAAGTGTTTTCATTTTTATTGGATCATGTGCACCACTGCTCCAATGCAAGCAGATTATTGGAAAAAAAAAAAAAAAAAATCATCTTCAATCCAGTGTATTCTCACTAAAATATAATGGCATCTCCCACGGCCCTCTAGCACCACCCTTTACAAAATTTTATGAAAAATCTAAATCAACAGTTATCAGAATAGCCTAGCACTATGAGTGTGATAAAAATGATTGATAAAATGGCAAATTAATTCACTTTTTTATAGGGTATATATTGGCTGGTCATCAGACATCCACCAATAACTCAGCAGAAGCTAAATTAATAACAATGAACAAGAATTGTTATGCAAGTTCAATACAGAAGCTTAGCTCGAGGCTGAACTTTGAGTCTGTGGTCAAAGGTGAGCTTCGCTGCGATAGTATGTAGGCACAGCCAGAAGATCTTGCCCATCTGTAGAGTTGTTTCGGCGAACACTCACAATCAGGATGCCGTCACTGTTGAAGGTCCCACTGACAGAAAGGGGATTCATGTCCTTCGGGAATTGGGACTTATTGGTGAATGTGGCACTGACACTTCCGTCATCCATGACCTAAAGAACATAAATTGCGCTGTGTAGTCAGTTCAAAAGTAAACAAGGCTCTCTGGTATTCAATGAATACTTTCACAATGAGAATTTTTCTTTAACACAAAATGAATGCTTTAGAACACACACCTTCTGAGCGTGAATGACGACATGGTGGCTATATGCCATTACCACAACGTCATGCGGCTCAAACTGGCTGACATCGGCGGACATATAGTAGCTATCTCCTACACATTGCACACTTCCGGCGCCGGTCTGACAAACAGGCACAACACCACCCACTGGAGCTGCAAAACATGAGAAGGTACATGTGCTCAAAACTGCCGCCTGTTTGTGGCCCACTGTCAACAGTTACTGAAAGCAATGTTTCAGTTTAATGCGACCCATGTGACCTTTTTTGAAATGGGAAAAATCAAAAAAAGACAAATTAAGTTTCCAAGAAAATAAATAAATAGCAGCAGTCCTTCCCAAGGTCCCAAATAAAGTGTTGTGACAGGTTTGATGTAAAAAGCCTATATAAGCCGCATCAGACTATAAGCCGCAGGGTTCAAAATTTGAGAAAAAAGTAGCGGCTTATAGTCCGAAATTTACGGTATGTTTCATTATTGGGATTTTTTTTATATACAACTTCAACTTGTTTTTATAAAACATTTCATACATCGTATCATGTCCCATAAAATGTTGATTGAAAAGGCAACATTTAAAATATTTATTTTAAAATTACAATACTTTGTTTCTTTGTTTGTTTGTTTGTATTTCCAAATATGCACTCCATGACTGTTCAATTTAACAATAGCATCATAATCTGTACCACCTGTCAATGTAGCACACCCATGGACTGGTTCATTTTTTTTTTTTTTTTTTTTAGGAACAATGTTAATATACTTTCTTTCAGTAAAATGTGTGTGTCTGATTTCCTAATCAGCTGTTGGAACCCTCTATATAATGTTGCTGGTGCAATCTGGGTTTGGTATTGCATTCTTTGTCCCAACTCCCACACCACCCGTTGTCTTTTCTCCTCGCCATTAGTTCTTTATGAGGACCAGTTGATGAGGTCTGCAGTCTTTTGCTCAAAATCAGACATTCTGGGTCATTACTCCTATTCTATTCCATCCTCCTACAGCTCTGCTTCCTTCCAATGAAAAGTTCTGGTTTTATTTTTCAATTTTTATGCTAAGCTGTGACAATGAAATAACAGCAAATAAAAAAACTAGATATTTATGGAGTGACTTTGAATGCTTTTTATTGGGTTTCTCCCTGTAATTGGAAGGGCTATTTTGATTAAATTTATTATACTCATTATAATCCCTCAAGGAGAAATTTAACTCAAACATTGCTGTGCATTTTGTTGCAGTCCACATAGAGGACCATCTCAGACAGTGATGTCAGAGAGAATTGGATGCACCAAGCATGCTGGAACAGCTGAACTGGGGTTGTCTGGCCAGTGCCTTTCTCAATGGCATCTTGACAATAGTCAGGAATCAAACAAGCATCACTCCAACATTTAGTGGCTATTTTCATTCAGCATGTTCTAAAACAATGTTAACTATAATTAAAGCCTTGTAATAGAAATTTCCTTGTTACCACCACATTAACTTTTTCGTGTCACACTTTTCACTTGTTTAGTTGAACCCTGGAGAAGGCCTCCAGTCTAGTACATTAGAAATGACAGCGTTCAATCTGTTCTATTGCATATGTGAGCCTAACCCGACTTACCACTGTTTCCATAGGAGGTTCTGCCTTGCCTACCAAATGGGGTCTGGCCCTCTTCACAAAACAAGCTGGATGAGTCCGACGAGTCAAGAAAAGGCTCTAAAAGATCATCCAAGGAGTCCCCTGACCCGGCCCGTGAGCTCTCTGACCGAAAACTGCTGGAGCTGTAACGGGCTGAGGAGCGATAGGAGGAAGAGGATCTACGACTCGAAGAAGTCAGTGAGTCCATAGCGCCAATACAGATTCTTCTCAGCAACTCTAAAAACAAGATCTTTCACTGGGGTGGCTTCTTTATAAAGCTGTGGTGCATTGCGGGTCACTGGAGCACACCACTGGTTCCATAGGCGTCTTCATTTACCCATAGATGGCTAACGGACTGACCACTTGAGTCAAGAATATAACGGACAAACTGATAAGAAGCAAAGACCTCCTTCCATTGAAGCCTGCACAGAGCTTAGATAAGGTTAAGCGGGCTCGAGATGATACCTCTGGCATGTGGTCAGAAATAGCATGCTGGAAGGAAGGGTCAGATCATCCGTTAGGCTGACCCTGCCCACAGCGTTAAGTCTTTATCAATAATGCAAGAACATTGTGCTTACTAGCTAATGGAATGCCAGAAAATAAATGAAAGGAGTACCTCCAGGAGAAAAGAAGGTGATTACCAGAGAACTGAAAAAGCAAAGGAATTGATTGGCCCTTAGACCAGTACATACATTATAAATATGTGCATTGTTTTTCACAAATTTGCTGTTAAGAATTGTGTAGCGAATGTTAGCTTTGGCACTAAAGCTACACTTTATGTGGCATAATTTGAAAAAGTTCATAATACTTTGTCACACTGTGATGCGGAGAATGACCACGGCTAGGTGAGGCGAGACCAGATTGTGGCCATAGTGTCCCCAGCCTGTTGCCCAAAGTCTGCCAAGATAGACTCCAGCTCATCCAAGCCCCTTATGGCCAACCAATATAGAAAATAAATGCATGGATATATTTTTCCTCCACAAATGATAGTTTTGTGTTTAGACAAAAGAATAGTAATATATTTTAACTGACAACTTCATAGAGATATTAGAAAGAGATTTTTCAAATCAGGACCAAGTGTGCAAGAGCGACATTGTAAAACATTTACTCGACAAATCAGACAAAAAGGGAAACAAACAAGATCCAAACTAAACAAACAATTTTAATTAGATTTGATAACTTATGAGGTACACAAAAATAAAAATGGACGGTCTTACTCAGATGTTTATCTACTAGTTGAATCGCAGGCCAGGTGTCCAACGTATAGAATAGAAATGGGCCAATCTTGTTTTTGTCAAACATTTGCAAAGTTTTAGTGGTTGTGTGTCCATGCCCTCCAGTGAGTGTGCAAAGGGAGCCTCAAGCAAGAGAGACAAAGATGGTTGTTATGAACAACAGATGGAATAAACAGTTGGGAGAAGACCAGAGGGACAAAATGTTTTTTTTTTTAAATAATCATGTTTTTTATGCATTGGTCCAGATCTACACCAGGGGCGAACGAGTCAATCATAATGATTTTTTTTTCACAGTTAATCCGAAGGAGACGAAAGTTGAGTCAAACAAAAATTGATTCGTTGATGACATCACTGATATTGTTTCAGTACAGTACAGCGGTTGAAAAACTGTTTTTAACGCCATGGACTGGTTTCCTATCAGGAAATAATTTGAGTTCATTTTAACATTCATACATCACCAAAGCACGTGTGCGTGTTGTGCTTTGAAATGATCTCATCCTCTGATATAACATCTCCTTTTCCCTCCCAATCGAACAAATGGATGGGTCTGCTCACTTCTATAATGTCATGGGAAAATGAAATATACTGACCTCTATGTTCCTATACGTCCACATTGACAGTGTGCTTGCTCACTGATGGCTGTCCCTTGCCCTTGTAACAACTGAATAATGATAATGTCGCAATATCAATTAGCTAATCACAGCAGATTTTATGGCCCAGAGTACTTGTATGGAGTCTGTGGGGGTTGAAAGAGCGCAGTTTCAGGAAAGGTTGTAATCACCCTTAAATTATGTCCAATGTGGAACACCAGAATGGTCAGTAGTCCACAACTTGTTCACAGTGCCGTAAAAATATTAAACATATCCAGTATACGTGATACATGTTTATCATTAAGCATAATCAAACTTTGTGACTTACTAATATTTTCCATCTTCCACTGGGTTTGACAATATTCCATCTGGATTAGTATTTTTTAACTGATTGTTGTTCTGATCTGGCAGCTATATTGTTTACTCATTTTCAACCATTTTACCCTAAACGCAAGATTCAGTTTGTGTTGTGGGATATTTACCTTCCCTCGCCTATCAACAACATTTTCGTAGGCAGCACATCTGAGGCAGGGTTCAAAAGCTGGCGGATCCTGGTCTAACTTGCAGTTATGCCGCGTTACGTACAAGATTTACACTGTTTGCGAAAATGAAGTCACAACTCAAGCTAAGGTCTAGTCGTAGTAGTAGTGTCGTGCATTGTGTTGTGATTTCCATAGCTGATTGCTGATTATGAACAAATCACATCGGAAATGACCGTTTAGTAGTTCACTTGCAAGCAGTAAAGTTCCTACTCAGTGGCAGTGTGAAGGTTAGTATGAATGGATGCACATTTATTATCAAATCATGAGCATAAAATATTTGATGGAGCTTTCCGCACTACTGCTAATGCTGACCTATGAGCGATATTCCATCCATAATCTGCTTCTTATTCTGTTGACGTTTGGTGTCTGTTGCAGATGAACGATTGTATGAGGTGTATTTAACCACGGAAGCATTAAAAATAATGATCACATCATACAGTTCTTTGCAAAGAACAATAACAATACTTTTATTAACTTATGTCAGATGCAGCAAACAAGATTATTATTATCAAATCCAAGGTACCAATATTCATATTTAATTACATTCAGCCAAAATAGGAGGCAAATAATTAAAGTGGTTTCAAAAAAAGGGAGGCTGAGATTTCCGAGGGAGTTGTAGGTGTGATGTACTGAGAGGATGAAGATGTCACAGTACATTCAATCGGATTTCAATAACTTGCTTATACCCTGTTTCTCTGTCTCTGTTCCATGGCTCCACCATGTGCACGGATCAGGACCTCTCTATTAATTTTGTACATTCAGTTTCTACAGTGGACTGGGATTTCAGGGTTGAAGGATCCTCGAAGAAAGTAATGTATCTGACTGCCTCTGGAACATCAATGCCCAACATCACTTTTCCCACAAATTGCTTGAATAGGAAGAGGAAAAAGACAAAGGGAATACACACTGACAACCATGAGATACCGAGATACAGTTTTTTTTTATCGGGTGGTTTTAAAATGGCGGGCTAATTGCCTGTCAGCAAAGGTAGCATTTAGAAGTCCACAATGAGCCTCATGTGGGCCTAGACGGAGAAGGAGGAGAAGAGGAGGATGAGGAAAAGAACAAGTGGCAGTCAAGATGAAAGGACGGAGACAAGGAGTGTGGGAGGAAAAGATACGGTGGGGCGGAAGGAAATGACAGGGGAGAGACAGCAGAGAGGGCATCAAGCTGGCCGTGTGGTTGTGTGAGTGCGTGTGCATGTGTGCGTGTGTGTGCGTCAGGGAAAGTTCTCCTGATTTTATCATTGTAAGGACAAATAGTTGTCAAGCATACACGACAGTCTTTTAATGTATAATAAATGAGACAAATGAGCCAGAAAATGCAGTATACTGAATGTCACACACATGCACACACACAGACAAGGATGTGATGGACAGTTGACAAATAGAGCTAGAAGATGATGGCCCAGCAGTGCGGTTACGTTCATGTCCGGGCAAAAGCGCAGCCTGGCCTCGCTCGCGTCAGCCGACTTTTAATGTCATGGAAAAGGGCGATGACGTCAAAACGCTGCCCCGCTGTCCAACAGCAGCAAGAGATCCAACAGGAAATCTGAACTCCCAAGGCAGCTGACCTTGTTTTCTTTTATGTTGGCGCACTATAATAAAAGGGCAAAGTGGTGTTTTGGGGGATCTCTGGGGTGACAGTGATGATGAGGGTGCAACTTGGGAGGTCAAAGGTGAGGAATGAAAGGCACAGCTTCAGTGTTTCCCCCTGAGTTGTTGCTGTCTCTTACTATCAATCCACAGATGTGGCAACGTAAACCACCTATACTATACCATTCAGTCATTATACATAATTTACTTAATTCAAACGTAATATTTTATAATCTCCAGCACCAGTAAAGGTTCCACGTCCATTGCCAGACATTGTTTAAAGGGAATCATTGGATTCAACAGTGCAAGCTTGAAGAGCTTGCTGACATCGTTCAATACTTCACATTCTTACACACATAAACACTCACACATTGAGGCTTTCCTAAACAACTGAAAAGGGGCTAAGGGATCCAAATCTGTGTGTGCTTTAATTATTTATAAATAATTCTAATCACAAAATTAAAAACTGAGCATACAAGGCTTTCCAATAAACACAGATATGCTGCGAGCGCACACAAGCCAATGGAGAGAAGTGAGAGTGGCGTTGATGCATGCTGGTGGGATGCATTGATGCTGTGGTCTGATGGGACTTCCTGAGTTGTATGAATGAGAGTCCCTCAGGGGGGACTTGAACAGATCTCCCACGTGAATCACAGAAAGATGCAAAAAGAATCGATCAAAAAGTCCAAGCTTTTCTGAAGTCATTAAAGAAAGGGCAGATTTCAAGATGTTTGGAAAGTAACATTATGACAAATGGCGATAATTGTAAAAGACTCAGCATCCTCTTGAAATTGAAAATATTCACATTTGTTTTTTTACCCAGTATAGACGATATCACACAGTGATAACAAAGAAAATGAGAAATGTACAGCCACATTATAGCTTCGTGCAAGAAACCACATACACTGGCACGCCGCATAGGCATAGAGATCAAAGCAAGACAATGTATACAAAAATATAGAAAAATCTCCAAAGCAAGTCATGCCTTCACAGAAAAAAGACTTTTCTGTCTTTTTCAGCCAGCCTACTTCACTTCCAACCAGCAGTCACTTAAGTAACATTCTCTTTGTATTTGTTGTTGCCACTGCTGCTCAGTGTGTGTGTGCGCGCGTGTGTGTGTATTTATAAGACATCAGAAAAGTTGTTGTGTCCTCCATGCAGGAATCCACAGAATTCCATTCCATCAATCATAAGGACATTTGATAGAATGAACTGATGACTGATAGAAAACTAGTACAATAAAAAGCATTTCATTTCTCTCTTATTTGAGACAAATCTTTTTTTCATATTTCTTTTAGAATTCATAATATGTCCTGTCACTGTAAAAACATTCCAGCATTTGCTCATAATTGGTAGTGACAGGAATAAGTAGATTGGCATACTCAGCAAGCCATGCCAAAAGGATGCTCTTGTTTGTCTCTTGCGAAGGTTGGAGTGGGCGGGTTAGGTTCATCTATGGGTGGGGAGCCAGGGTTAGGGTGGGTCATGAGAATCACACACCTTGCTCAGATCAAACCATTAATTTCAGCATTTGCAAAAGACATGCAAAAAAAAAAGTTGTGTGAATTCAGTCATTCTGTCTGTGTTCTCTTTTTGCAGTTTTCAGCGCAGGCAATGGCGCGAGTATCGAACCCACAGCTTCAATTGAGCGATGGCTACTGTAGCAAGTCCAGAATGTGACTTCTCACGCACAGAAAAAAAGATTGTTTGGACGCTTGCAAAAAAAAAATACCCGATGACACGTGGAATGACATCAAATGGAGTTCCAATGTTGCGAGTAAGGCAAAGACGGATGAAAAAGAGTTTATGGATCAAACGGTGTCATGAGAGAGGGCGTAAAAAAGGAACCTCAAAGAGCAGGGGGGAGGCGGGACACTTAGGTGAAGGAGTCATTGGTTTGACTCTGCCTGAAGTGTTTCTTCATCCTCCTCCTCGTCCTCATCAAGCGAAACGACCCCTGAGGAGGCCACGTCAGACATCCTCCTGCGGGGCTCGTAATCCGGGGGGAACTCCTCCCCGTTGGCCTCCGCCTGGCACAAGGTTGCCTCGTAGTCTTTGCAGGGGGTGTCGTCATCCTCCCCAGGGGACAGATATGTCTCTGAGTAAGATACGGAATACGCAGGAGACTCCTGACCGCCACGAGGTCCGATGCCGTGCCCGCCCCCCCCGAGGCTGTGGAAAGCGCAGTCCCTCCCGCCGGGCCCCGTCCGCCCCACCCTCTGAAGTCGGGCGAGAAGAAGCTCCTCTCCTCCCTGCAGCGCAGACAGAATTTTAGCGGCTAGCTCGGCGGCGTTGCCGTGGGCTCCGCGGTGGATGTTCAGGTCACGCAGAAGCGGGTGGTGTTCATCAAGGCTGCACAGGCTGGAGTGGAGCGTGTCCGGTGAGCCCGCCGTGGGTGATGGCTCCCCGCTGCCCCCACCCTCGCTGCACGCCCAACGCAGGCCCAGGTGTTGACAAAGCTGGTTGTGGATCAAGTCCTTTAAGTAGGGCGGATATGATGGCACATCTGGAAGCAAACAATGCAAGCATGACCAGGAGTAAAGAGGAAAACAAACCACCAGGTGCACAGATGGGATTTTAGAACTTGGGGGACAGGGACCATTTTTAGACGTATAAAGAAGAACAGAAGAGCTCAAAAAGAGGACAATTTGGGCTAAGAATTAGACTAACAAAAGTGGACAAAACAACCCATTTTGTGCACAAAAACAATCCAGAAAACTGTTTTAATGAAAAAAGGCAATTTTGAAAATTAACCTCCTTAAGGTATCTATTGTCATTTCCCAGCAGCTATTTTCCATTTCCTCACCCCTAACATAATTACTTCACGTATGTTCACAACACGAATACATCTACAAGACTGTTGATGTGCTCATCGCTGTAGTTTTAAAGTTCTTTTGCATGGCTATACATGACAAAAAATATTATTTTGTTATTGAAAAACTGTTAGTGCAGTAGCTATAAATACTTGTGACGCTCCTCAAAAACAAATATCAGTGAAATGATGGCATTTCTCAAAGGCCAAGAAGCCAAAAATGTCTTGAGGAAGAGAGATGAGCAACACTGAGCTGGCTGTTATGACCTGCAGATATTGGTGGCTAAACATAATCAAGATGAAAGCTTTGCTAAATAAACAAACACACGCACACACACACGCACAGATATCCATGGCCACACATCATCGTATGACACACTGCCACTGCAGGAAAGGAAATCATATTAAAGTTTCAAGAGGATATTAAATTACTCAAAGGAGCAAAATAATGTCGCTAGCAGATGAGAAGTGGGTCAGTGGGACAGAGAACCCTGTACAAAGAGAACTGGATGGACACTGATGAGGACAGTCACAGCCGAATCTATGTGAACCCGTGTGTGTGTTGTTTGTGTGTGCAGTTGGGTTTGTGTGTCTGCGTTTGTGTATTTGCGCGCAAATACCTGTACTTTGTGTAGCAGGCTCGTTGGCAGGGAGAAAATCTTCATCGTATGAGTCATCATTGGAATCGTCACCATCTATTGACGACCAGGCCCTCAGTTTTGCCTCAGCAATGGCGAACTGTTCTGCGACACCTGCAAACACACAACCACGTGTACATCAGCGCCGCACACGAGCAAACACATGGTCATGCAGCTCATTTTGAGTGGTAGAAAGAAAGCATAGTCATTCTAAATCGAGTCGGTTTTGTCAATGTTCTCATGACAGACGATTGTCTCCCGAGGTCATTTAGCGGTTCCACTTAGTGTTTTCTATTGCTGAGTGCTCAGTAATTGAGAAAATATACTCAAAGACACCAAGGTAGCTGTGCAGCAAAGATATCATTCGTGATTCAAGAATATTATGAATAGTGTTTATTCCATACATTTTCATACTTTGAGATGCGCCTGTCAGATTGTATCTAGCCTAAGAGGCACTTTAAGACCAGTAGCTGTGATGAATTTAGCAAGAAACCCCAAATCACATTTGCAATGATGGAAATGGAATAATTAGTGGAAAATAATTGCTTGAGAGAGTTACATGAATTTTTTGCTCCAATAATTTTGGGAAAGCCACCAACTGCATAAAAGCCATAGTTTGTTCGATTTAACTCAGCCCGAGTGCATGGGGATTGGCTCTATCTGCCCATCCTGCATTAAAATTGCATTTAAAATTTGAGACAGCGCACTTAAAAAACTGTTGTGGAACAGGCCAGCACCAATTTCTGCAGTATGCTGCAATGACGTAGTTGGAAGGAATGCAGTTAAAAAGAGTTGTCAACTCCTTCTTGTGACTGGCTCAAAGTAAGCCCTTACATCATCATTGCTAAAAGGATGAGCATATTTTTTCTGGCATTTCAAAAATGTTTACACGAACATTACAATCCATTCTCTGCATGACCTGCCTTTCAGAAAGCAAAACTGCTGTCAGGTTTGATCAGAGTGTGCTAAATCGATTTATTTGCATCTATGAATGATAGGAAAATGAAGCCTCAAATTTGCAAATGGGACTGTTGATTTAAAGAAGAGCTCGAGAAATGTGAAGTCTGTGTTCTTTCAGCCCAATGGTGAACAGAGAGTGCCATCGAGAGGTGTCAAAAAATACAACTGGTTCATGAAGCAAATTTGAAGCTTCATCTTCAGGCCCTCTGTGTTTCTAAATTGATTATTAATGTTAGAGTAGACTTGTTCATGAGTGAATCTTCTTCCCCCCTCTGCAATTATTCTCTTCTAGGACCCCCCTTCACGGTGTGACTTTTCCAGTTGTCTCTCTCAATAAAACGATTCTCTTGCATTGCCTTTTGTTTGGGTGCCTTGTCCCTCGCATCTCCAAGACCGTCTGTCTTTTTGTGACAGGTCGAAATATTCTGAATTCTCTGCGCCATCATGACTTTCTGCTATCTTTCCCCGTACCTCCATTTGCTGGCATTTCACGTCTCGTTACTCCACCATGTCTGCTGCAATTCTACTTGCAGCTACACATCGCCCGATCTCTCGATAAATCAACACGGCCTGCACCTCGTTTCTTTTCTACCGCCTCGTCAATATGTACCAGCCTGCTGCCTTGGTTCTCAATTAAGTCTCTGCATTCGTATAAAGTGATTATTTTTTATTCCAGCTTTCTCCTCGTTCCTCTTGCATCCACAGAGAATACCGCTCCAGAAAGAAATGTTTTTATCTGTTGCATTCATTGCATAGCCTTTTAAGTTTGCCTCAGATTTTTCTTCAAGTCCGCTGTGTTGATTCTCTCCTGTGTATGTGTCTTTAGTCCTTATATTCTATTGCAAATCCAATATTAAGAAACAGCTTTAGCTTTAAAATTCCAACAACGCTATTTATAGGACACCGTTTCTTAAACTTATTAGAGATACCGAAACTCCAAAATTGTATACTTGCATTCACCTCACCCAAATGAGAGGTGTTTTTGTTGATTTATTTTGCTATTTCCAGTTCTGGTATACCTAAAGTGTCCACTGTGTTTTTACAGTCTGCCCCTCAAATAGGGAGGCCACATGCACTTCCTTTGCATTGCTCCACGAATTTGCACTAGAAACTGGAAGAGAGAGGTGCCCCACCAATCTGCAGACGAAGCACGCGTTTGTACTTTCACAGATTAGCTCTCTGGCTCGCCCTCTCTGGCACGGCTACCAACACACACAAACACACTCGGTCATACAGTCATTGTCACATAGAGTGCGCACTGTTACATAAACATGCAACGTAAAGAATTCCACAGGATTAAAAAGCAAAAACGTGCAAAAAGAAACTCACAGTTCTTAGTCCGCCTACAACATACACTCCTGCAATCATGTTTTCCATTTTCACACAAACATACTCACACTTCACACAAAACACACCTACATGCTCACTGACATTTACGCAGTGTCCAGCCACCCACGGCGACACCATCACCAGGCTACAAGTGGACTGTTGACAAGATAACAGGACTCAGCGGCTCCTGTTTTATTCTCTTCTGCGTGACTTTGATTATTAACAGTATCCAAATATTTTTTGTACAGACCCACAAAGAGTCATTTGAAGCTTATAAAAACAACGGGGGGGCATATTTGCTTTCAGTTAGGTGAAACATTATTTATAATGGAAAATAAATAAATAAAATCTGTATTTGCTGTTACTTGTGTGCAGGCAATATTTTAAGTAGAATTTGAAGATTTTTAATTGGACTCCAAGTCTAAAATAAAATAAAATAAAAAGATTTTAAGACAAAAAAATATCAAGAACAAGAAAATTGACTTGTTAACAGTGTATATACAAATGATTGTGTCTCTGGAGTCCTCCAGTCCATCCATTCATACAGCTTATCCTCACAAGGGGGTCACAGCCTTTAGATGAGAGGCAGTGCACACTCTGAAGTGGTCACTCGCCAATCTCAGTGCCAATATAGACAAACAAGCATTAACTCTTATATTACACTCTAAAGACAACTGTGACTTTTCAGTGGCCCTAATGTGCATGTTTTTAGAATAGGGGAGGAAACGGGGGTGCCCCAATAAAAACTTTAGTTGTGTAATTTTACACTTTATACTATGTAGGCAGGAACTCCAGAGGCCCTATTTGTAGATCAGCAGTTAAATAGTACATTTTCCATCATTTGTACCCTTAAAGGATACAAACACAAGTGAAAACAAGAGAAGTCTTGTGACTTGTAAGCCAAACGAGGAAGGAAAAAAAAGATTGGGAAAAAGCGCTCAGTCACAGTGGGACTTACGCCACGAGCAAAACCTTACTGAGCAAATTAACCTTGAGAGTCTGCATTGCGGGGAGCGAGCAAGAGACTGGCAGCGGAGACGAGGTGAAAAACGGATGAAAGGATGAGATAAATAAATAGAGGCTTCTAAGAGATATCGGAGTGTAGTAAAAAGAGGACTGGGCATAATGAATTCAGCTAGGAGGAAATCAAGGGGAAATAAAAGAAGGAAAATAATTCATGGAAATAAATGAATGTCAATTAGTTTGACTGATAATGTCTGACATTGCACACAGTAATTATAGGTATTGTTATTTTGATTCAACTTGTTGCACTTTGATGACAATATTTAAAACGGAATGAGAGGCAAACTAACAGATTCTGACTCAGGGTTTTTTGGCGTTTTTGATGATGACATGACTCTAGCTATGGACAACACAAGCTTGCACATTTGCAGACTGCTTACATGGCAACAGCCAAGTAGATGCTGTTCACCGAAAGGGTGATATGAAGGATGAGTGCTTACGGACTTATTCTAGAGAGTCAGGTAGGATCTTTAATGCTGCTCTGGTTCAGTTTGAAGTCTCAGACATGGAAAGTGTTTATCTCCACTGGGAGTTAAAACTAGGGAGTAATAATTATGTTATTAGCACAGTCTTTTGGGACATATTCCATTTAAATCTTACTAGTGGACTCATACATAACTTATAGATACGAAAGTAGTACATGTACTTAAGCTACCCTTAGGCCAATATTGCAAGCCATTGAGATCCTTTTGAAAAGCTCAGTCATGCTGTATTCATATTGAAAAAAAATGATGATGGCATAGAAGACGTTTGTATAACTACAAACTAATTCTTACCAGCAGCAAAGCGCGCCTCCTGCTCTCCCTCGGTGAGATCGGAATAAGAATTAAAGTCCGATTCCAGGGCCGCAGGTGTTTCCATTGGCTTACACCATCCCTTCCACTCGATGAGGTGGGCGACTCTGCCCTGTGCCATGGCTGTGGGCTTTGTCACATGATCCTTCACAACCTGGGAAATACCTGTGTGGAAAATATTAAGGTTTATGTTTGTGCATTGCTTTTTGTTTTGTATCGTCAACATAATCAACATAATGTGTGGAGATGAAGTAGAACCTTCAAATTAAAATGATGTTAAGATGCAATTTGTAAATTGTTAATGGTTTTCAGGAAAAATGAGGAAAGAAGCTGTGGGTAGAACCATTGTGTGGGATGTCAAGAAAGACATCAGCATATTCCACAAAATGATGACGTTAGGCCTTTTAGTGCGTCTATTTGTGGAGAAGCTCCATTGAACTCACCATGCAGGGAGGATCGTGCCAATGCCGCAATCTCTTGAATGGTCAAAGCTCGCCTTGATTTTGGTAACATTTCAATGGTGTCATCAACATTCACCTGTAAGGATGAGAAAACAGCGTGACTCAGAGGGGTTTAGTCGAGTCAGTAATTCAACTCAGTGTGAATGTAACAGAGCTGACTGCTCCCTGTGATGACTCGGGAGGAAACACAGTTTCACAGTTTGTCTGTTTTATTTGAAGTCAATTGATCATACCGAGGTCTCTAGATATGAGGGTCATTCCAAAACCGGAGGACACTTTCTGTCCTCCTCATGGAATTTCAAATAACCCAGGCCTAAAATGAAGAAATGCAAAATAAATGAAGATAGGGGCACAAGGGTTTATAGAAATGCATTTAAATCTGCAAACGTATAGGATTTTCAAAACCATTGGAGTATTTGATTGAAAAAAAGTATTGTCTGAATCCACTATGAAAGGCAGTAAAGCATGGTTTTCTTCCAAACATATACGCCAATGATTATCATATTTTTGCATTAATAACAAAAGATTTATTAACTACACCCTTCAAATTGCTGATTTAGTTTATCATTTTACACATACAGCATTTTTTATTTTTATAGCTCAGAAAAAGGGGTTGCATTTAGGAGTCATTTAAGGTTGGTGGTACAAATCCCAATTATTTTGTTCAAGATACTAAACCAGCAATTGCTTTTGATGCTTTACAGTCTATGTTTGAATGAGTTTCCTATCATGAATGGACAAAATCTGTCATTCTTCAATGACAGAAAACAGTGCCAGCTAAATGTAGGACATTCTATCAAATAAATGTAGGCCATTCTATTTGAATTTACAAAGGCCCAGGTAGAGCTCCCTGCGTGCCACAATTGCCACAATGAAACTTAAGCTACCATAAAAAAAATTCCAGGGGCAAAAAAAAAAAAGTGACTCTTTGTTGTCAGGAGGAGAGATTTTTTGTTTCCGGAATGAGCCAGCAGACAAAAGACGGATTCTCAAATCCCACAAAGAGAGTATCAGTATCAGGTGGTGACAAGATCATTCATCTGTCACTTATGGTCCAACCGGCTTTCACGTGAGGACCAGACGGAATGGCACTAGAGACCACATGCAGAGCTGACTGACTATTGAAACTCAATATGGGCCAAAACCAATTGAACGATTTGACCTGGAACAGGTGCAGATTGCGTCGGCACACATAGAATACAGAGTTGCCTTCAGGTGCTGCCCTTTAGGTCCACCACCCACTGAGCAACACGGCCGAGACCAACTGGGCTGTCAGCGCAGTCTGCAGCGTTCTGCAAATAGTTTAGTTGACCATCAGCCACTAGTTAAATTTTGAATTGCTAACAATGTTGTAGATGTAACAGCAAAATAAAAACTAAATTAAGTTTCTAGGTTCTAGGCACAGCCATATATGCTAAAATGGTAAAAAAAAAAAAAGCTAATTTTGACAAACAAGTGAGCTGTGCGGCATGTGTCACATCCTTTTTTATTTATTTTAGTCTACGCACTGTTTTATTGTCGTATTCCTGAGCGTGATTACGCAAAGGCGTGGAGTTCAGCTGCAGCCATGTCGCCTTTTGCGATGAAACAATGACAATTTGTCTACCGTGCCTCCAAAGTAACAAGCTAAACGCAATCATCCTTTGTCCACTGTGCCTCCAAAGCAACAAGCTAAATGCAATCATCCTACACAGATAAATTCCTACATAATTCCAGTATATTCCTGCAATTGACGCTTTGAATTTCATCTGAATTTATGTAATGTGAATCATGTGAAGTGATAACACGTGCATGAATTATCTATGTACAAGAACACACGCTATAAGAACAGTAACTACACGTGACGTTAGAGAAGGAGGAGGAGAGACAACAACGCATCAATGTATCAGGCAAACTATCGTACCAGATAAACCAAATAAATAAGAGCAAATGTATCTGTAAGATGGGTCCTGTAAGCCTAAGAGGCGGGGGGATTCCAAGGTTGTGACGGTACCAACCGCAGCCTGTAGGTCTGATAAGCCCCTTGTGCCACACTGGAGCAAACAGATCAGACAAAGGATAATCTGGAGGAGATGTGTCATATACCCCGAGGAGATGTCATGCTGCTTTTTGAATCGCAGTTTTCCACGATCCAGAGAAAGATTGGGTGGGGTGAAAACACCTTCAGCATTAGCCTTGAGGGCAAGGGATCAGTCTCATCTGATTCATCTGTTCGTTTTCTTTTTGTCCAATTTGAATTCTATGAATTTCAAATATAATGTATTTTGATCCATTTTCTATACTGCTTTTTGTCAAGCACAGGCTTAATAATAATAATTATTATAATAATAATAATCCTCCCTGTGTGGAGTTTACATGTTCTTCCCGTGCCTGCATGGGTTTTCTCCGGGCACTCCAATTTCCTTCCACGGCCCCAAAACATACTTGGTAGGCCGATTGAGCACTCCAAATTGCCCCTAGGTGTGAGTGTGAGTGTGGATGGTTGTTTGTTTCTGTGTGCCCTGCGATTGGCTGGCAACTAGTTCAGGGTGTCCCCCGCCTTCTGTCCGTGGACTGTCGGGATAGGCCGTGGGGACAAGCGGTATAGAAAATGGATAAATAGATAGATGGATGGACGGACGGACGGGCGGATGGACGGATGGACAGATGGACGGATGATAGACAGGGACAGATGGCAGGACAGACGGACTGGGCTGGCAGACAGACATACGGAGGGAGGGACAGAAGGATGGACGGACGGGTAGATGGATGGATGATGGAACTCTAATTGGGTTCTAAATAATAAACACTTGTTGTTTGCAGTACATCCTGTTGTTTTCTAATCTTACTTGACCGGACTGCTTTAAGACAGTGTGTCATAGTGTATAAAAATTTGGAGCACCTGGCTGAAGTCCAGTGCACCCAAAGGTGCTGACAGAATCAGTCTGCGCACCAGGTGGGTTTGCGTGCTCCCCAATATCGCAAGTTCAGACAGTGAGCTTGACGGGCTCCAGTCCACGCGTAACGTACCATCAACTGCCACTGTCAGAAGGAAGAAAGTCCAAAGACATTAAAACTCACAGTAGGGCCACAACATACGTATTGTTTTTAAGATAGCACAGTCATTGTGTAAATAAAATTAATATTCAACTGCTTCTCCATACAACACTGTGCAGAAGTCTTAGGCCACAAAGGATGTGTTGTTTCAGGTACTCTATGAGTTTATATTTAACACTCATTCAAAAGGCCATTCAAAGTCAAGGCCGAGCAGTTAATAAAAGCAAAGCAAGTTATTTTGTGCTACATTTGTGTTTATTTTTTCACCAACAGGTTTCCGAGTTCACGGGGACTTGAAACCAACCACTTTATTGCAAATAAGTTTTTTCATTCTTTTACCTATTATTGTTTATGTTTTTATATCACTTTAACAATTAGTGTCTATTCCGACTCTTTTTTGCTTGTATTGTTTCATGAAACATAGAACTACCTAACCTGACTTAATCACCATTTTGTTTAGGTGAATCCTTCTAAAGGGTATTTTCAGCATATTTTTTTTTTTTTTTTGCTAAATCTATAATATCTATATTTCCAAAATTTCTTGTGGAAGAACGTCGTTTAAATAACAAAGCTAAGACTTTTGCACATCACCGTAGAATATGACTGCAATGCACCTACATGTGATTTATGTAAACAAAAGTTTTCCACAAGACCTATTTGTGGTCCAACCATCACCATGCTGGGCCATGCCTTTCGCAATGTGAGAATTCTGTCTCTCAATACAGTAACCAGCCATAATGTCCTTTAGCATTTCAAGTCAAAGATTTTTAGATTGACTTGCATTGAGATAACATGGACCTGTGAGGAGGTTGCAAGGCTTCCTCCATGCACTTAACAGCCATGCCATGTCATGCAGGTGACACCCTGGCAGCAGCCCAAAGTCTGTTTGATATTTCATGAGATTTTCTCATGGCGGCGTGAAGATGGAGCATGTGTAGCGCATAATGGAAGAGCTAAAGAATGAGAATAGGACACTACGGAAGGATTATCCAATTTTACCTTCCCGTTTTTTAATACAGAATTGCCATATATGTTATGAACACAGCGCAACGGGATTACATAGACAGATTGTAACTGCACCCCACCCCCAACCCCGGAAGGAAACATCACCTGTTTGCGAATTTAGCTTGGCTCACATCACAGCTTGGCAGACTTGTGACTAGTTGGCTTGAGGGCACAGTCCTGCCTGCGTGTGCGTGTATGTACGTGTGTGTACGTGTGTGGGGCAAGTCTACATCACCTGAAAACCCTCAACCAGTAACATACCAACACTGCCTTACTGCCCCCATGTGACACCACACATTATTGGGTGTGCTCGCTATGCTTCAAATCGGATTTGCAAAATAAGATTAGGAGGTGAGCCTCTAAATGTCAGAGCCTTTCCCAGTCCCCACCCGACATTTCTTGTTTTGGAAAAAAAACAACTTGTTCCATTAGTCTGCTGCATCCATTTCATATATTGAGTCCAACATCTAGACCCATCCTGCGCCATGGGTCAAAGACCTGAGCTCAAATTGCCCCCGAGCAGAATTCAATATGTGCCATTTAATTGGGTGTGATGAGATCAGGTGGTGGGGGGTATTGTATCGTTTAATCTAGGCCATCGCTGTGAATTCTGCCTTTTTGTTTCAGGAGTTGACATCTTTGCAAGCATTTTACTGTATTTAGGTTTGTGTTATGGAGGACATTTGAGCCTGTCTGTGTGCGCTGATGTGTCAGAATAGATCAATGGAAATGGCACTGTCAAAAGTCAATCCAGTGAGAGCTGATTGGCTCCAAATGAAAGCAATATGCACTCGCAGGGATTATCTTGTAAAGCAACATAATCCAATGCCAGTCATTAACATTAATACTCTAAATCAGTCACAATATGAGCCCAGATCTGTCTTTTCTCTGATGAGCCATGCACAAACAATACAGTACAATGCATTTATTTATTCATTTTTGTTAAGACACTCATCACATTAATGATTTCTAATAAGTAGATTATTTTCAAATGATCACTTCTACAACATTCCTAGGAAATCACAATGTCTCGTTACTGGTTTAGCTATTTTTACAACATGACCACGAGCTACTCGTGGTCATTGGGGGGGTTCTAGCGAGCACCAAATGGTGACCCCTGCTTTAAGGAATGTATGATATCTAGGGACTACAATCATAGCTCATAATGTGAAAAATGAAAACACAACTTCATGTTTTATTGCCTTTTAACATGACATCTCTTAGCAATCACTCAATTTCTGAATTTGTATTATTTATTATTGTAATATTATTCTGGCTGGCTGGGTCTATTTACTTTAAGAAAACAGTTCCCACAAACACACACACACACACACACATCTCTGTACATCCCGTTGTCGTGGAAACTGCAGAGACCTCGCTGCTTCACCGTCTCAATCTGTCTCGCACATGCACGAACACACACACACGCACACACGCGCGCGCACACACACACACGCACGCACACACACACACACACACACGCCGCTATCATCATCATCGCCGTCAAACAATTAGGTCAATACCCTTAAGTGTCATTTTACCTATAGTACGTATAGTCTGTAGGAGAATAAGCGAAACAGGTGGAAACTGACATGTGCACGACGCCGAGAAGGTATCGTAATCATTAAGTGATATATTATGCAATCATTTTGCATAAGTAGAGGGGAGAACGGTGGGTGAACCTCACGTCAGCAGGTCGCACATTACAGGTCCATTACAAATAATTAAGGAAGGTGGATAGACGCGGGGGTGGTGGATGAATGTGGAAGAATTGAAGTGGGAGACAAACACCGGTTCCCATGGACTGAACATAAGCCACGCCAAAGAAAATGTGTAAACAACCGAGAAGCAACCGGAAGCCTGTGAGTTGGCAACAAATGATCCATCGCCCCATTATTTGTGGAAAATCTTGATGAGATTACAGAGCGAGCGGTTGCAAAATGCGTCCTACCTTACAATTTAAGTGGGTCAGCGCACTCAGCACCATCGTGTCTGCTCAAGTCTTCACGTCACGACAGTAAAAAGTATTTCAAGGAGCATCTCTCTGTGATGTCATGAGCATCTCGGGGTTCTCCGCCTCTCACAGGCGTGCAAGCTATAAAAGCTTCTTGCAACTCTACCAAACATCGCGATGCTTGAGGCTGCAGACGGCAGCCCCCTTGAACACGTCCCCGACACCCCGCTAAAGAAAAGCACACAACACTGTACAGTATGTTCTAATGAAAATGTTGCATGGAACAAATGAAAGTCAAACTAAGCATGTGATGGTGTCCCATTTTGGGTTAAAGCATATGCTGCACAAGCTTCCCTTTCGCTGCGCCTAACGCAAAAGGTTGCAGCAAAAATTAAGTGGCAGCCTTCCGTGCGTGTTAGGCAGAACAAATTGAAAACAACTCTTACCCACTGGCGTTTTAGAGCTGATGCAGCCCATTTGTGCAGCTGCATGTAGACAAGCTTGCACACTGAGATGATACCTATTGAGTTTCTCCTAAGGGAGCGTACCTCATAGAAGAAGAGCCGCGCTTCGCTCCTCTCATCCGAGGAGGCTCTCCAGGGTTGCGGTGCTAGTGATGGTGGTGCGGCGTTGTCAGGCTGTCGGGGTGACACTGAGGGCGGGGGGGAGGTTGCCCATCACTTTGTCTCGCGTCTATCTTGCTTGAGAGTTGCGTTTCAGCACCACAGCAGAGGGACAGCGTAGATCTCCCCCGCGGCCAGGAAGCTCATGTTGGGGTGGGGGGGGAGGTCTCGGGCTGTCTAGTCCACACTGATCTGCGGTCTGCGTAGTGAGAAATCAGAGTACGACACATGGATATCCTAACCCAAGCTCACACGCGTCTTTTATATATACCCCCATAGCCGTCATAGTGTCCGCCTCCTTGCACTGTTTTGCTCTCTTGGTAAGAAGCGCAATGTGATGTGATTGGCTGGTGTCACCTTACATGTCAGCCAGCCATGTGGGGAGGGGAGGAGATACAGTAAGAGCGAATTGTCAACTCGTGGCATTGTATTTCTCCTCATCTTCCATAGAGAGCATTTTGAGGTTGTGCAGTGCGTCATAATCCAGAACATTCAATTGCACCTGCCACAATAAAGGAACGACACCAGGGATGTCAACAGCGTAAATGCAACCAAATGGCATTACCTTGATTTATGAGTTCTACTCAACTTGCCCAAGTTCTTTATTCAATTTTCTTTACAAAGCCCAATTCCAATGAAGTTGAGATGCAAATAAAACCCGGAAACCATGATTTGCAAATCCTTTAGCCTTTATTCAATTTAATACACTCTAAAGACAAGATATTAATCTCCAAATTTGTTTGTTGTTTTTTCTTGCCTCAGACTACAACATCCCCAAAAGCTGCGAGAGAGGCAAGAAAAGCCCGAAAAAACATTTCACAGGTTAGTTGGAAATAGCTGAGTGTCATAATTTGGTGCTAAAAGAACATCCAAGGTTCACTCGCTCACAAGCAAGGAGAGAGGGAGATTCATTTCTTCTGCCAGTATTTTACTGTGAAACTCTTTACAGGGTAGTAAAAGAGTGTGAGGACTTGCCTGCTACCACCAGTCCAAACCTGTCTCCTGGAACTTGTCCACCTGCCAGTTGCGTAGAAGGACCTGTGAAGCATCTCTGAAGTACCTGTGGCTGAAGCTAAACTGTAGTACGGTTTTCACTTTCTCGACCTGGATTTGCCACCTCTGAATTGAGGCACTTGTATATCAAGGTGCTACTGTATAAAAAAGGATTTCTAGTCTGTAAATAGATGGTGAATGAATGAGAACAAAAGGGCCTATTGTTACGACCATTGTAGCCCACTCAGATGCATCTTCATTCCGCCTGCGTCCCTCTCTCGCTCCCTTCACGCCCACCACAACTCTAAAGATAGACGTGCAGGGCTGCTCCTCCACTGTGCCCATCTTCTGGTGCCGATGAGCCAATCCAGTTGCTCTTTTGAGAGTTCTTTTATATTCACCCCCAAAGAGAATAATTTTGGTGCTTCTGAAATATAGAATAAAGGCCTCTTTGGGTTCTCTTTTTATTCCAGCATCACGCACATACAACAGTCTACTGTATACTATACACTGAAAGTTAGATTCCATTTTAATATTAATGAGACGTTTCATTTTGTCTTATTTATTTATTTATTTATTTATTTATTTATTTATTTATTTATTTATTTATTTATTTATTTATTTATTTATTTATTTATTTATTTATTCCTGTAGCTGCCCATTACATACATGTTCAAATTTAGTGCCACCCCAAAATGACCTCTGGTCTCACCCTGCACACCCAATTTAATATTCCTTTGATTCACCCCTGCATAAAGGACTTTTTTAGGATATCGCCTGCTTTGCATGCACTTAAAATTAATGGTGAAGTGAACGAGTGAGTATACATCCTCTGAAAAAAATTGTTATTGGTTCTACTAAGTTCTCCCGCAGTGCACCTTCAATATTTCATAATGTTTTAAAAATGCTGCCACTCAGTGCTACACAGTGTCTGGTGCTGTGGTGCCATCGAATGGTTGCATGTTGTAAAGGAAGGAAGAGCAATGGGATTAGGAATTCCCACTACTGCATTGATTCTATCCATCTAATTTGCATGGCCAAGCATGCTTTTAGTTTAGTCACACAATTCGAATGTCAGATTTGGGTAGACATTAATTATTAGAAGCATCTAACAAATCTTTAAATCAATTTGAAGATGGAGCATGTATATTTTTAGTGCTTTTTTCTTATTATTAGAGTACAGAAAGAAGAATTAAATATCTTCGAATCACTCGGTTGTTGTATGCGAGTACAATTGAAATAGCATACTGTGGTCTGAGCCAGGCAATGTGCCAAGATGGAAAAACATCTGCAGAATGGAACAAAGCAGCGGATGCTTTGACAGGCTGCAGGGGAACAGCCTCATGGGGCTTGAGGAGATGTGCGGTGCGGCCACCCCTGAGGTTTCTAAATGTATGCCATTGTTGGCTCGTGAGTGAACGATTCGTTCAAAAGTACTTTTTGTTTTCAGTGAACAAAAGTGAACGAATCACTTCCTAAAGTGATTGAGAGTGAACGAGTTAGTGAGTGAGTGATTTGCATTTCCAGTTCCTCGCGAGAATGGATCAGTGAGGGAACAAATCCTGACTTTCCCGTTCGAACTGGAATGCACATCACTAGTACAAAAGAGTGCAGACGGCCAAGGGATGTCAGGCCTAAATAGTCGACTGGTAAGCGAGACGGGATCATGCTCGGTAGGAACTTGGTTCGAGTCCCGGTGTGAGTATGTACCAGAGTGTGCTTTTAGATCTTTTGAGTGAAGCGATTCTAAAGATTCAGTTCTTGTGTGAACTGGACTGTATATCACTAGTACTAAAGAGTCCAGACGGCCAAGAGTTGCCAGGTCGAAATAGCCGACTGGTCAGTGACACGGGCTCTTTCTCGGTAAGAACTTGGTTCGATCCCAGGTATGAGCATATATCTAAATGTCCTTTCAGATCTTTTGAGTGAACCAATTCTTAAGATTCCGTTATATTAAAACTGGAATACACTAGTACAAAAGAGCGCAGACCTTTGACCATGATATTTCTCTAATAAAGTGGCTTGTTATTTGGTACACTTGAAAATGGCAGTGTAACTAATGGAGTGTCCGAGTGACGTCACAGATCAAACAGCTAATCAGAAAGTGGGGGTGAGGGCGGGTGTGGCAATTTTCACTTAAACCAGGGGTGCCGGCCTCCAGTCCTCGAAGGGCTGCGTTCCAACATGTTTTCCAAGAGACCCTCGTTAAGCACACCTGCGTGAAAAGTTTTAGCTACTTTCACCCTCTGCAGTAGCTAAAACTTTTCACGCAGGTGCACTTAACGAGGGAATCTTGGAAAACATGTTGGAATGCGGCCCCAAGGACTAGAGCTTGACACCTGTGACCTTTTACCATGATATTTCCCTAATAAAGTGGCCTGTTATTTTGGTACACTTGAAAATGAGTGATGTCACAGATCAAACTGCCAACTTGGGGGCGGTGCCGACTTATGTATTTACACATAAATACTTGCATTTGTTTGCATATGCATACAAAGTGAGGTTCCAATTCAAAAATACACACTCGGGCATATGCTCATGCCTGGGATCGAACCAAGTGCTTGCTGAGCAAGATCCCTTATCACTAACCAGTTGGTTATATCGACCTGGCAGTCTTTGGCCGTCTGCACTATTTTGTACTAGTGATGTGCATTCCAGTTCTCTAATGAAAATCTTTAGAATCGGTTCACTCAAAAGCTCTAAAAGCACATTTAGACATATGCTCATACCTGGGATCGAACCAAGTTCTTACCGAGCAAGAGCCCTTGTCACTGACCAGTCGGCTATTTCGACCTGGCAACCCTTGGCCGTCTGCATTATTTTGTACTATTTTGTACTAAAAGGACGAACACGTGCCATTAGACCCTGGTGTAGAATAAGTAGGATGCCAGCAGCAGAGCTTTGATGCGTATCACCACTCTGCTAGACCAGGGCATTGAAGAAATAAGAAATAAGTCGACTCCAGTATATTCACTTTCTTTAATTAATGAAAATGACACATCATGGTGATGTACTCTTTTATTATTGGTTAAATTAAAATGAACTGTAATTATTTAATCATTGCCTACAATTATGTTAATGATTTTCAAAATATGAGAGATGGTAAATTTAACATTTTCTGACACATCGTTACTATCGGTCCGTCTACATGGGTGTGTGTAATTTTTAAAAATATTTAACTGTTGAAAATCTCAATTAAAATGTACTTTTTAAAATCATTTTAGCGCAAAGCACTGCGTACACGTACAAATGGGTGAAGTTTTCTTTCGTTTGGTATTTTCGTAGATATGCATAATTTGAAACAGGTGTTTGCGCCGTTGTGAGCGTGAACACTTGTGCCGCTGTAAAGTAGATACTTGGAATCCGCCTTCCACCCCAAGTTATGCATCCATGTGTGGTTTTTAGCTGGTGTAAAGCTTAATCTACTTTCTGCCAGAAATTGTTTAGTGCACCATGGGCATGTAAAAGAAAACTCTCACAGATCAGCAGAATGATGCATTGCCTTCTGCTAAATTCCCAACCAATGCAAAAGAAAACAAAAATCAAGTTGAGCCAGTTTTTACACCCAAGACCACAAATACAGTCTATGGAAATACTAGAGTCCATTGTCTGTTGTGTTTGTAAGCACTGTAGATCTGTTATGGATTGTCTGAATGGAAACTCCACATTTTAAAGCTTGTGTTGGTAAATACTGTTAACACTGCTTATTTTTTATTTCTACTTATCTTAGATTTTATTTATGTTTTTGACATATTTAGATTGTCTATTATTATAAAAATATGCATTAAGATTAATTGGTCTTTTTCAAGACCAGCATGTGGCCCAAAATAGGTAAGGCAAGGCTAAATTGGACTATTTTTCATTCTATTCTTCTGAAGTCTTGGTCTGCTAAAAGATCTGTGAGTCTTGAATATGAGCCAAAGATGAGAGCAAACCCCTCATACAGAGCAAAATGATGGCCTGCGGCTCTACTCTAAATGAGAGCACGGCAAATCGAAATCAGGTTTAATAAACTCTTAACCCCAGCAGATGTCCACAATAATTACCATAATCTGTCTCCAAAGATAAAAATAGGTGGTCTTTAAATATTTTGCATTATTAACCATCTGCCGGTGGTAATGTCATCAAACCTCCAGCAAGCCTCAGTAGCCACGCATGTATTGAATGACCTTGTTCCATTCATTCATTCATTATATTTCTTCGAATGTGCCTTTTATCAAAGCCTATTAGTGGAAAGATAATAATGCAGATTTTTTATTGTCATTGAAAAGAAAGAAGCAAAAAAAAGGAGGATTTACAACTGTCAAAAAAAGTGTGTCCCAAATCTTTTCTCCACACAGCATCATTTTGAAAAGTAGTGATGGGAAAACGAAGCTTTATGAACCAGTTGTTGTATTCTTTGGCTCCTCTAGATGGCAATGTTGGTTAAAAGTGAGGGTTTTAAGAAATGGCAAGTCGGTGGGCTTTCAGCTCTTCGGTGAAAAGAGTGCCATCTAGAGGTCTAACGAAACACAACGAGTTCATGAATCATTTTGAAGCTTCATTTGCCCATCATTAAAAAGTGGTCAGGAAAAAAGAAATCTTCAAAAAATGCTTTACTACTTGTCATATTTTATAAATAGTATATCACGGTGAGTGCCAGAAACATCACAAGTGTTCATTATTTCTCTGCCCACTCCACCTCCATGACTCTTGGCTTCAAATATTCCTCTCGGAGAGACACCTTCATTACATCAGCACATTAAGGGCCAGCAGTGCAGCGCTGAGGAGACCACTGATCAATGCAACTGAGCTTCGGGTTCCTCCAGCACTGTTAAAATCATTGATGAAGGTGGTTTGAACCACAGTTGGAGTCGTTTGCCCCCGACAGTGCCTCAGGTCTGCCCCCACGCAGGCAGCATAGGCCATGGCATGAGCAATGTAATTTTGCTCCTGGACGCCATGGAAAAGATGGGCCATGGGTCCACGGGCCAGCACGGCCACATCTTCTCCGCTGTGAGTGGCTGAGTCTGTAGGCACTGCTGAAAACTGAACGTATTCTTTAGTTCCTGTGGAAACAAAGGGGTGACTATTACACACCTGTCCACAATGACCAGAGACCCTTCATTGGAATTGCATGAAACAGTTCAAATTAGTTATACAAATGAAACAATTGATTAATCTGTGTTTCTCAACCTTAAAAGGTCACACAAAAAGCTGAAATATTGATTATCTCAAATTACCCCCAAATTTACTCAGTGTACTCAGTACTCAGTGAGAAAGCTTGGTATGTTAGGTTAAATAAAAATTAGTTTTTGATTTTTAAAAAAAATGTCAAAAGGTTAATATTAAATTTAATTATTATTTAATTAAACTGGCAAAGATAGATGAACAAAGATAAATTATTCATAGTAAATAAATAATGTTTTTTTTGGAAGGGGGGCAATTTTGTGAAATTAGATCCTTTTCCGCAGCACACCTGATGATGTCTTGTGGCGTTTTAGCTCGAAGAAATAAATGTTTAAGTAATACACTATGTTGTATGGCAAATTCTGTTCACTTTCATCTCATGAGTCAGAAGTTGTGTAATATGTGATCATTACCAATTAAAAAGAAAGAGTGTCTTGTGTTAATAAGATAAATTCATATAAAATGCGGCTTTAGTAAAATGAGAAATGCCCGTTAAATTCAAAATGAAAGTCAACATTTGAGAATGAAGGAGCACCGGGGATTCAATTAAAGGCCAAAGCTTGTGTAAGACAAGAATGGGAAAAAAAAGTACATGAAATACAGCCAATTTAATTGTGTCATAGTGGGATTTTTCTCATACTAGCTTTTACATTCTGTCTTGATCATTTCTACCTTTGAGACGATCATCCAAGCACCGAATACTACTGTGAGGCAATAGATCTTACTTGTGTTGACATTGCGGATGTCAGGCCGTGTACCATTGATGATTTTGTGTCCAGGTCCATTTCCGTACATCAATGTAGTGTACGGTAACATATCTTGGGCCCACAATGGAGACTTTCCTGGAAAATACAAAATGACCATCTTATTCATTGTTATTCAGCTTTTCTTATATTTGTGTTTCTATTTGCTTCTGAAACACAGACACATAGAGGCATGCACGCACACACACACACACACAGGTGCAGTCTCTGGTTCCCTAGCGTCCTGCCGGAGGTCTAGTGCTTGCTGGGTTAAACAGTCTTTTTCTCCAGATGAGCCATTAGGCCAGCGAGTCTCCTTGTTGATGAAGAGCTCAGGGTTTCACAAGCACATTAATCACTGCAGCACCACTGGGAGGAGGAGGATGATTAGGAGCAAGAGTAGGAGGAGGAGGAGGGTGAAACAGGAACAGATGAGGAAAGAGTGAGTACCAAGACTGCAAAGCAAACACCAAGCAATATAAGCTGATGATGATCTATGACTTCATAGAATTGGAATGTAGAGGAGCATCTAACAGCTCGGAAAATAAAGTTTACTACTTTGTCGTAACAAAACAGATATTCTTTACATATAAGACACATTTTCCTTTAGATAAACCTTTCATTTAGCATATTTCTAGGACTGCAATAACTGTTTGCTCTTAGACTTCCAACATTGCTAATTCACATTTGTGCCTAGACCTTGTTCATCATAAGTAACAGAGAGATTAGGTCAATGAAAATACAACATGTAACATTTTTTTATAGTGACAAGATTGAGTTGGTTGTGTTAGATTAGTCCTTTTTACATACAAATTGTAATTAGATATTGGAGATGACTTGAGCTGAGCCTTTATATTATTGTGAACTATTTGCTATAGTCATTACTAGCTGAATCCACTTAAGGCTGTGGAATCAACCATTGTCACATGGGCAAGTCGTTCCCGGTGCGGCTAAAATAATATAAGAACAAACAACTGTTTTGGATAGATTAGACTTTCTTGCGCATTTGGCAGAAAATTCTCCACGGCTCTGTCCTTAAAATTTTTGGGCATCCATTAAATAGTTTAACTGACAACTACTATCATTCACCTTTAGATGTCCACCTATGAGATTTGACAAATCTTCTTTCTGCCTGAAAATATGACAGATTTTAAAACCCTGAGGATAAAAAGAGAAAAGAGTGCTGCCTTTGACATTATAAGGGGGGGGGGGGGGGGGGGGGGACGATAGCACAGAAGCTCCAGGAGGAGATAAACAAGTGAGGAGGCCTGATGGAGAGAGTTGAACTGAGAGAACATCATGTAAAGAAAGACGGGCGTCAACAATGATGGCCACAGCAAAGTGTAGAGAAGAGAGACAAAGAGATATTGCCAAACTAAAATAGAAAGGCTGCCGGCTAGGTCCTGTTATTATTGAAGGGCGTACAAACGAGTGGTGGCAGAGAATTACACATTATCAATTGTCACCTTAGGTTCTTGTCAGTATAAAATGGCTGAGGGGTTTCTGCCCCCAGTTAAGAATCACATCCCTGAATTTCCTTGCTTCCCACACAGCCATTACTCATCATGAGGATTGTGCAAAAATGACTAACATTTGCCAAAATGAAAAAAATTACCCAGAATACTTTGCCCACGAAATGGGTATCCATTGAAGGTAAACGGGTGGGAATGGTCAGCCATTACTATAGTGAGTGTTTCCTCCTCGTTGGTGAGGTCCAGGCCTTTGGCAATGGCGTAGTCAAACGCGACCGTCTCGTGAAGCGCCATGTATGCTCGGCCATCGTGATGGGCCTGGTCAATGCGACCCCCTGAGAACAGGCAGAGTCAAAGGTCAAAGGTCAACTTGATGCCAAAAGGTATCTCCTCATTTCATTGGAAGGAGAAGAGGAACGGCTGAAGTATATAGTTGCCTATATTTTTACATTGCATTTTTTATTTTACTTTATTTTTTTATGAAATTTAGACAACTGCGTATCACCATGAAGTCCCCAAGCATCCCCTTCAGATTAAAGGAGAGTTGGATGGGGAAGCTTTTGTAGGGAGCACACAGTCCATCAACAAATTCATTGAGTTGAATGCAAATGTATTTGCAAGTCACTGGATCCACTACAAGTACAAAAAAAAACACCTTCAACTCTTAAATCAGTGAGAGTGGTGCACATACATAAATGCAAAGTCATATTGATGTTTTAGAAGACATCCATTACAGTGAGGCCCTTAGTGACCATTGCAAGATCAATGAATTGATTCGGTCCTGTAGGAGCAAACACATGCTATTTTCTGTTTTTAGCAGCGCACCTCCTTGGGGGTTACATAAATCAAACTTTGCCTGCCTGATTAAGCGATGGGGTGACTCAAGGGGTGCATGGATTGCTTGTCCTTACCTTCCACTAAAAGGAAAAAGCCTTTTGGGTTTTTCCTGAGAATGCGGATGGCTTTTTCCGTGGTCTCGACGATGGATGGGTCCATGTTGGGGTCCCTGTCAGCTTCATATCGCAGGTCACCAGGTTCAAACAGAGCTGAGGAAGAAGAGAAGCAGACCAATAGGACAATGCAGTCAATTGTGGCTACAACAGCCTATAATTGAAGTGCAGCTAAAAAAATCATTCGCTCCTTCTCTCTTTTCTCACACCACAGGAGGAGAAACGACAGATCAGCCAGCATGGCTCAATTTACCTCCTTCGCACTTTCGAGTTTGCCACAACTTTTAAGGTTGTCACTGAATAACAAGTCTTTATTTGGATCATACATGTCTTAATATTGTATGTAAGTGTCTCTGGCACAAAACCTGATTAAGCTATCCACAGGCTGTGAGAGGATTAAAAAAAAACTAGATAAATATTGCTCACGGGTGATGGAGGATCAACTTACAGAACACCAAGTGAGAGCCAACCTCTGTCAAGAGCGACACAATATTCATCAAACCTCCATCCATCCATCCTTCTGTCCTTTGTCTTGCACCCTCTTTCTTTGACTTAACCACTTAATCTATTCACTTAAAGTGATCTGAATTAATTTCCGCGGTTTCTTCTCCCATACGGCTTAGAAATGCTGAGTTCGAAAAAAAAAAATACATATGTTTAATGATTGAATGTCAAAATTCACGGATTATCGTAAATGCAACAGTTTGAGAACTGCCATTTATTCATTAGGTAATCTCACTGCAAATGTTTTTACTAAATAGTCTCACATACCAATAAATAGACAAAATATTCTTGTGATGTTGCCAATGGGCCAAAAAAAACCCGACTGAAATTGGTTTTTAAACTAAAGTGGAATTTGACAAGCGTCCTCTTTTTATTATTACTATTAACAAATCTTAGTGTTAACTAAAGCCATGCTGCCTGCACCAAGATCAGCCCCATATACCAATATACTGTCTCCAATTTATCAAATTTACTATTGTAAAAATTTTGACTTTTTGAGTGTAAAATTTCAGTGTTATAATATTTGGCTTTTGTTTGATTATTTTCTTTCTCATTATTCTTGCACATTATTTTCTTTCATTCTTAATATGTCTTACACACAACATTGAGCAGCGGACATTAGATTCTTGAGAATGACACTGCTTATGTCGTATTCTGTCA
This sequence comes from Syngnathus scovelli, assembly GCF_024217435.2. NCBI lineage: Eukaryota > Metazoa > Chordata > Actinopteri > Syngnathiformes > Syngnathidae > Syngnathus > Syngnathus scovelli. The sequence continues at coordinate 7,659,464 of NC_090853.1, forward strand.
TCTTCATGTGTAAGGAGTGTGACACCATCTGAAAAGTTCTGTGCAATGACTTTTACTTAGTGAATTTGTTATTTTGTTCAGGTAGTAGTCTAATGACTTTCTATTAAAAAAGTAAAAGAGCCTATAAAATAGAGCAATGGTTTAATTTTCCCCTCTGCTGAGCAGAAAAGCAGTAACATAAAATATTGTAAACAGAAACACTCACCCATGAGGTAATCCGTGGTTTCTGGGTCAACAGCATCAAAATCTGTTTTATTCCATACATAATGGGCTACCTGTGGTACAAACACGCACACGCATAAGCAAACCATTCTTTAATGCTTGAGTCACATTCTGTCACATAACTTTTTTTCTCTATAAAAACTAGAATATAATTTTGAATACATCAGGCATTCTGCTTGATGCTTTTCTAAGACCTACACACAATAAGCATTCAACCAATTTTCTTGAGTTGTGTATCTCCTTGTGTGCTGGTAAAATTATTATCCATCCATCCATCCATCCATTTTCTGAACCGCTTAGTCCCCACGGGGGTCGCGGGCGTGCTGGAGCCTATCCCAGCCGTCATCGGGCAGTAGGCGGGGGACACCCTGAACTGGTTGCCAGCCAATCGCAGGGCACACAGAGACAGACAACCAATCGCACACACACTCACACCTAGGGACAATTTGGAGTCTTCAATCGGCCTACCAAGCATGTTTTTGGAATGTGGGAGGAAACCGGAGTGCCCGGAGAAAACCCACGCGGGCCCAGGGAGAACATGCAAACTCCACACAGGGAGGGCCGGAGGTGGAATCGAACCCGCACCCTCTTAACTGTGAGGCGGACGTGCTACCCAGTGCGCCACCGAGCCGCCTAAAATTATTATTATTATTATTATTATTATTATTATTATTATTATTATTATTATTATTATTATTATTATTATTATATTTGTATATATTAATTGAACCTTTAGTAATTTTAGTTTAGTTTAATCATGACATCGAATGGGTGAAGTATCACAAGGAGTGATATTTTTACTTGAGATTCGATTTTAGAGTGTAAAGTTCAATTTGAAGTTTGCTAGGTGATGATCGTTACCTTGCCTATTTTCTGGTTCTTCCATTCATGGATAAGGTTGCGTTTGTCTTGTCTTTTACCCCTGGAAAAGAAGTCTCTTGGGTATTCTGGGTCCTGAGTACCCCTGGGCGTCATGTACTTTCTCCCACCACCAATGATCACCTGCAAGCATGTACACTCCATCTAGTATCATGTATCCAATACAATGTTATGAATACTCATCTTACATCAATATCTGTGTTATTGAGCAACTGAGATGCAATGTCAGTGCAGCCCTCCCTTTTGGCGCTGGCGGGCATGTCGGCGTCGCTGTACCACTTCCTGCTGGCACTATGGGCGTAGCTGGTGGCTGGCGTAGCGTGCTGGACCCGTGTGGTCGTCACTATGCCAACAGACTTGCCTAAAAATATTTAATTTGTTTACTGATTAACGTTGCTATTGTTGTTTGAGGGCTTAAACTACAACAGCAATACTATCGTCCATCTACGGTCGTTAACATCGTTTGTTGCTGACTGAACATTTATGATAACTGCTTACATTTCAGATAACTGTTTATTTATCATGAATGTTCATTCAACATATTACAATTTACAATCTTAATGAAGCAAGGTCAATTTTGAGAACTTTTAGCTGCCTAGATCTGAATACTGAATCCTTCACTGTGTGCAAATAAAACATTATTGGTCAACATAGAATAAATTTAAACCCCCAAATGAGTAGAAGCAGTTAAGGCAGTTATTGTCTCGGTATCCTCACCTGCATCTTTGGCCCACTTCAAGATTGATGTGACTTCATTACCCTTCTGACTCTTACAAACGCCATTTCGAGCAGCTGCACTGACGCCAATGGTGTTCAGGTTGGTCTTGACCCCACACAGATAAGCAGTGGCTGTCGCAGCACTATCTGCAATCTGGAAGTCCACGCTGTAGGTCTGCACAAAGCGCAAGGGGGACCTTTAATCTAACATACTGACAGCCATTGTTTTTACCTGTGCATTAGAATTATCTTTTAATGGCAAGCCAACTCAGTGACCATCCAAACAAGTAGTCATTTAAAAACAATAATATAAAAAACATTGGCCTCCCTGAAGAAATTTCAAAAACAGTATTTCGGTAACGTAATTTAAAATCATCTGCCACAAGAGGCCTTATGAAAGACAATTTAACATAAATGTCTTTTTTGCTTCATTTTTAAAAACATTTCTAAATGAATACATCTCTAACAATCAAGCCTTATCACTACGCCATTGTCTTCATGTATGCCTCATGTGGCCACCCAGTGAATATTTTTTTAATAACTATATCTGTCAAAGAACAGATGCACGGCCTTCAAGTTTATCACACTCAATCAATTGAGGCTCAGGGGTTCAAGGAAACCTGCTGCACGGACTGCAGACCCCTTAGAGACAAAAGCAGAATTCTAGTATACATTATATGAATAAAATTAACCGTGCGTGTGTGTGCGTGTGTGCATGCATGCATGTGTGTTACCTTAGCCAATCCAACATGGGGGAATGTGTCCATGGTCATCACAGTCTCCTCTCCCGTGTTGTTCTGCAGTTGTCCCTTGAGGATACGAGCTGCTGTGTAGGTTGTGATTCCCATACCTAATGTGAGTATATATATATGCAGACTTTCTATTTATGTCATTTTCTAATGGCAATATAAATTTGTACAATGACAACAACAATAATAATAACAATAATAATAATTATTATTATTATTGTTATTATTATTATTATTATTAATGACCCAGAAGCAGTCAGAAAGTGGTGTGTACAACATATTGGACAGTGATGACACTTTATGCACTGCAACCTACCATCTCCAAGGAAAAATAGGATGTTTTTGGCCACATTGGTGTTCTGCTTCCTGTTTAAAGCAGTTTGCAAAGTCTTCTTTGCCTGTGATCTCCAGAACTCTGGGTTTTCTTCTTCAACTGTGAAACGAGTGAATAGGATTAGTTAGTCATAAATTGCATCTGTATCGTTAAAACTATAGAACATATATGTATATAGAGAGAGAATATTTGAGGAAAATCTCTCAGTGGATGAATCCCAAATTAAGATGAGTTGAAGAACATAAAATAAACCAAGTGGATTTTTCTTGCTGACGTGGATGTACAGTATGTGTTGGTCTATCTCACATCACTCTTATCTACTAGCTCATAATACCCCGAGATATTTCAGGTACAGCAGTTCATAACAACAATCCACCAGCACTGCACATGCAATAAATACATTAATTGATGATTAATTAATATTCATATTAATGGAAAGAATGGTTGCGGGATTGAGAGATAATGGAGAAACTGATGAACAAAAATAGAAGAGAACAAAATGTGAGGCGGGAATTGTGTCTTTTCAAAGAAATTAGAACAGAGGCACCTAGGTAAATTAGTTTGAAACAGACCTGCCCATGTTCAGGATGAATGAGTGTGGAAGCAATATTCTGCACATCAAGGTGGAATCAAAGATGACAATATAAATCTCATTTTCAGATTAAGTATTTGGCAAGGCAAGTCCCTGTAAAGTGAAAAGAAATCTTTTCTAAATTTTACACGGATAAGGGTGCTGTGAAGAATGCTACCACAGCCGAATGATTTAAAAAAGAAAATCACCAAAATGCCATTCTCGCTGCTCTTTACACTGTGGCCATGACTGCTGAATGCTCTCAAATAAATTAGCTGTCAACTGTCAAATTTGAGAAAATGTAAAAATGGAACTGCCATGACTATGAGCTGTATGACTACATGTTGGAACCGGGGAAATATATCCCCTTAAAACCCCCAGCAGCTCACCTCATGGGCTTTTTAATGCCGTGACAATGAGGCGCTCTAAAGTGGCCACCCCGAAGCTGTCAAGTCAGGCTTTTTTATTTTTTTATAATTCCTCCCACCCAACTCTTGTATATAGCACAATAGTAAAATTTTTGTTAATGGAGCTAAACCGTAGTTGAATGTGCATGAATAAAAGCAGTTGAAATAAATGCCTGATAAAAAAAATGCTTATGTCAGAAATGGTTAGCAAAGCGTAAAGAGTGAATATTTTGACGTGTAAGTATGCTTTAAATGTCAGTTGAGATCTTATATTCAACTATCAGCAGAATCACTTTGCTGTACAGGAGTGAAAAGCAATTGAAGTGTCAGGGAGAATCCAAAGCAGCGAAGAAGATAACTGCTTTCTGTATGATGATCTGAACGCTTTAAGATTTTATCTTGAATGACTTTTGGGGAGACCATTTTTTTAAAGGCTTACCTTTGGCTGCAGTTGTTCCAAAGACCACAAGCAGGAAAAAGGCCACCACCATGGACACTTCTGAAGGCTTCATAGTTTTGCCGTGGCTGGAGGATTGATCCTCTAAGCTTCTTGAAAATCACCCTGGGGTTCAAATATTGCTTACAGTCTTTCATCAGTTGTGATGTCATTTTTAACAGCATGTCATGTGATCCTTGGGCTTGTTATTCATTTATGACACCAGAGTGCACCCTTTGTGTTGTCTTGGGAGCTGAAAACAGGTGATTATGTTTTCATAGCTAGCTGACTTTTTATGAAATTATTGTAAAAAGTCAAAACATCAATAAAAGCAATACTTTAATGATAATAATCAGTATGTGCATGTGTGTGTTTATGTATGCCTTGCGTGTGCGTATGTGTGTGAACACATGTATGCCACAAACGTTTTGCACTTAGCAGCCTCTAAATGGGGAAAAAGTAGAAAAACTCCAAGCACTTTTCTGGTGATTAATATATTCTACATATCAACAAGTCCCTAGTCACCACGGGGCCTGTTCTATTTAAAAGGCTAATCAGTAACTATATTGGGAATGCGAGGTCATCAAATTTGTGCTGATAAATGTTCCACTATCTGTGTGACATGAGGTATCTGTTGAATAAGAAATGAGGTGACACGTTTGCATTTGTACTTTTACCCTACAAAAATCAGACATTTTGACGAAGCAAAAGAAAAAACAACAACAATATAAATACCATATTTTTGTTTGGCTAAGGTATTTATTGTAAAATTCATTCTCTTGGATATAACCCAAAATTAGAGCTGTGATCAAATATTCTGCCCACAGAAAATAATCGTCACCATTCAATGACGCTGTCATTAATCTCACAATATTTTATAATTGTATTTTAGAGCAGTTTAGTTGGATCTCATATTTAGAGCTGTTTTGATATTGTGTCTGGCTCATGCAATTATGAGGCAGAAAAGTTCTCCACTATTGCAAACTCCATGCCGATAATGAACATTAAATACTACATGTTTTAGCGTTAATATGAATTTAGTTTAGTGAGGCTAAGCGGTTCAGAGTGGGTTTTTTTTCTGAATGCATGTCTGATACAGCTTTTGTATTAGATCTCATTATACTGTATTGTGTAGGAATATAGAGATTGTAAGCGCAAATGGAGTTTGTCACTTACGTAATCATAGGTTGTTATCAGTCAATAAACAGATTGATAGGAATACACACATACACACCTGTGCTCAATGGGGCACGTTATCAGTTGGACCAAAAAAGTGATAACATTATCAATGCAATTCTCCATTTTAAAGACAAGGTCAGAGAGGGATTCATCTAATTACATTTTCATTATTGTTGTGTGTACTAGTATGGAAAAACATGTTTCTAATATTCTGGTTTAGTTTATTTAACACTGGATTACATGTTTAAAAAGATGACACAGGCACAGGTTTTTGAATTGGTGCACACAATATTAATATAGATATATCTTCGTAAACTATAAATTGTTGAAACCTTACAAAAGTACAAATGCAAACGACATTATTTAACCCACATTTCAGCATCAGAGTACTGTACTGTAATTTGTAAAGCGCAACACCGCTCTCTAGTGAGTGTAGCGTAGTATGACATATTCCAATTCCTCTATTTTTAAAAAACAAATAATTCGTCAATATTTCAGCTACCACGGTCCAGCATCTGCAAAAGGGAAATGTATTTAGTCAGCCCATTTATCACTTGATGACAATTAAAAAAAAAAAAAAAATGCTGTCCAGCTGGAAAAAGTTACACAATTGATTTTGCTATTCGTTGGCGTTGATAGTATAATTAATGAAACATGCCAGCAATATAAACAAACAGTACAATATAGTATAGAATATAAAGAGAGAGAGAATATATAGCAATATAAACAAACAGTACAATACCGTATAGGATATAAAGAGAGAGAGAATATATATATATATATATATATATATATATATATATATATATATATATATATATATATATATGAAATACGACAAGAGTGTAAGAGTTTTGTATTTGCAACAATCTTTATTAGTTCTTCCAGTTTGAGATGTGAAAAGAGGCATACTTTTATTTAATTAAATATCTCTTTTAATAAAGTAAAACAAAAAGAACTATTTACACATTTTGTCTTAACGGCAATCAATTACTGTACTCTGATTTAATAATTACAAGCACTTTTGGCCAGCTGAGGAGAGAAATAAATACAGGGGTAAAATTCCACTTGTTTTACAAGAAAGGAAAATTACATTAGTATTCTCTCTTTTTTTGGGGGGGGGGGCAAACTCATAAAATATCTATAATATATGTACAGAACTCTCCTAAAATCCGTTTCCACTCACATAAGAAAAAAGGCCTTCGGATTTGTCCTGTTGAACTTTTTTTTTTTTAAATTTTACTTTCATAGAGTGGTGTTTCAATTATTCAACTTTTCAAGTTTCAATAACAGCATCTTACTTAAAAAAAACTCCACGCTTCATATCAAGGCATAGCCGTGTCCTCATTCTCGCTTGCGTCTTCAGGTTCTGTTGTGAAGTACAGACAAACAAACAGTAACACAGATCCAGCGGAGGCTAAGTAAAGTAGGGTGGCGATCGATCATTATGATAATCATCATCATTGATCATCTCCAGCAGCAAAACGGTTAATGTTCATCATGAGTCTCCTCGGTGACACTCTCCTTGTGAAATCTGCGCTTAGTCTTCAAATCTAGCCTACAACTCTCCTCTCTCAAATGTCCATCTTTCTTTATATATATATTTTTTTTCTTTTATTAAAAAACACGCCAATCATTAGTACAGAAAAAAAAGTCAAAGTCATGGGCATGTAGATCAAACACCAAATGCAACATCTCGCTGTTGCCGTTGCCATGAAAAAAGGATGACATCATCAAAAATATATAGCCTCTGACTTTTATATGCATTTGTCAGCATAGTATTGCTGAGATGAGGGCAAGCCTTTTCAAGGTAAGAATCAAACTCTGAAGCAAACAGTCAAAAAGGTAAATGGTATTATCTTCCACTTCTCAGTTCTCATCACACAGATTCATTAGAATTAGGACATTCAATTGCACAGAAAAAAAATAAAAGTAAATGGCATGATCGAACGCTCGATCAATAATACAATCTCTCCTAGTTGAAGATTTTTTTTTTGTATTGCTTTTTTTTTTTTCTGTTTCTGCAGAAGGGCTCGGCCTCCTAATGTCCTGTCCGAAAAGATCTCAATTAAAATCGTACCAGCCCAACTGTCACACTGCAGAGGCCCCTAACTGTTGTCAGAGTCATCCTCCTTGCGCAACCATGTGAAGAAGCCGGTGACAGACTTGAGGGCCACGCCCTTGCCCTGCTGCTCGGCGGGGTCCTTGCACGACTCCCACTTGTAGAAAGCATCATCTTTGATGACTTCCTCATCATAAAGCGTGTCAAAGAACATTCGCAGCAGATCTGATGATGGGACAAGAGACATGACATCATGTCAGCACAGACATTCATGTCAGGTTGAAGAACCAAACAAAATACATTTATGAACAATTGAGTGATAAATAAGTTCGGCAAATGGATTAGTTTGTATAGTCACTCACTGGCCGGCTGCTCCATGTGCACCATTAGAGCCTGTAAGGCATAGAGAGCTTGCAATTCCATCTGTTCATCCTTTAAGAATTTTTGTAGCAATTTGGCCCTCTGATTGATTATCTCCTCATTCACCTTGTAGGGATTCTCACCTGCAAAAGGCAAAGTCAGCAGGACATTCGTTACAGCTCACATACAGCGTCGATAGCATCGAGCAGTTTAACTGAATGTACGTTTGACAAAAGTCAAAGACACGTAACTTAATCGGTTAATTATGCATCCAACAATTGAGTGGAGAGTATTAAACAAAAAGCAACTCACAGATGATTGCTGACTGGCAGATGCAAGTCATCAGTACTCTGACAAACATGTTGGAAGAGGTCTGCTGCTCATCCAGGTTAGCCTACAAGAAACATTTGAATGCTTAAACATGAGCACCATTTCAGCAAGCATCATTCACAAACTAACTACTCGATAAAAACAACGCTGCCACTATTAGTCGCCTGCATGTTCAAAGTTGCACATGACTACATTTCTCTTTGAACCCCAAACATTTTTTTAATCCGCATAAAATATTACAATAACAAATTTAGCACCTTCGCATAATACTGAAGAAGAATCAGCATTTATTATAGATACAACTTAAAAGACATAACACATAGACCAGTTGTCATTAACTGCCCAAATCCAGCTCGCCAAACTGTCCAATCTGTCCCGTGACTGGATTCTATAATAATGAGGTTCAAAGAAAAAAGGTGGTCCACACTAAAGCAACTAACAACAGCAAAAACAGAGACTATAAAGGCTAAAAACGCCTTCAGAAATGGAAAAATATATATATAAACAATGAACATCAAATAAGAGTGTTATGCCATATTTAGATTCCTATTTAATTTCTATCTGAGGGTTCGGCCCCCAGGGTGACAGTGATAAAGGAGACAACAAAATGTGATAAAGGAGACAACAAACGAGTAAAAGGTTAAACACATTTGAATTTTGTCATTTAATTTATCAGTACAAACAGGGTTATATCTTTAACTCATTATGTGGGAGGGAAAAAAACGTGGGATCCAATAAAATTACAATTCAATGACTACTGTATCCATAATCAGGAATGGAATAAATGGAAATCAAATGTTAATAAACGTCCAAAAGAAATGAATCCAAACCTCAATCCAGTCAATCATCCTTTTGTTGTCAGCCTTGTCCTGGATCAGTCTTTCAAGCTGTTTGCTCAGATCTGCAGAACTCATCTTCTTGGGTTTACTCTTTTCAGATACTTCAGCTAGTGTGAACACCATATTCTTCAAGAAAACATAATTGTTACCTTGTTACCATTTCAAGAAGTGATTTGAACTCTGAAAAGTAAAATCTTTAACCACGTGTCAATTGCAATAGATGAATCAAAGAGAAAACATGGTAGGTAGAGGAGGAGATAGAAGTCGGTGGTCATCGTCCCTTACCTTTTCTGTCACAAACTTATTGACGTCTACATCCTCAGGGAGGAAGTCTTTCCATTGCAGTTCTGCCTCCCGCCACATAGTGCCCACCTTGTTATGGCTCTATTTGCGGGACATTAATACAAAATATTCAATACACCGTTTTATCACTCATCTGCCTTTTACACTAAAGCCACCAGGGTACCTTAAGCAAGACCCCTGCATTAAATAAATAGACACAAACCACATTCTAAGTATGGTATTCTTACCATTTTTGATAGGTTTCTCAGTTTTTGAAGCAAGACAACCGTTTACAGGTTCATGACAAATGAGTAAATCGTAGAACAGGATTTAGCTTATGTAAAGTATCTTCATGCAGATGACCCAGCACACACTTAGGTTTTTTTTTTCATGCTTGCTCCCTGCCTGACTTGTGAATGATAGACTTAATGAGGAAAGAATATCATTTTATCAATGTAAAAATTCCTTTGACTGTTTGATAGAAGTGACACATAAATGAATATCCAACTCTACTTGATGTGTGGTGTCAAATTAATGAGCTTACCATCCCTTTGCAGAGTAAAGTGAGGATACAGACAAGCAGGTCTCCAGCTTTGCCCAGAGCAATCAAAGGTTTTGAAATCTCCCTGTAAAATCCAACAAATAGCGTTCACATCCATTTTATCTTTGAACATTCAAAGAGGTGCAAAGGTCTGAGACTAACTTGAAGAGGTGTCCCATGGGGATCCCTCCCTCATGCAGCATGGGAGTGATTAGTTCAGCCAGGTAGGTCCAGATGTGCGGGATGTCTATCGCCATTTCGTCAGCTATCTCCAGGATTTCATGAAGCCTACATAAAAAAGGACAATGCTATAAATGAGGAGTTTGCAACTTAAGTAGATATCACACAGTATCAGAGAGCTATATTCAGCTTGCTTTAATACAACCACTATAATCAAAAATGCATTTGGATAGTTTTTCTCGATAAACCGTATATGTTTTCTTCTGAGCTCCACGGGTACACTTTAACCATGCATGGTAAGGACTTGAGGTTCCATACAGACCCTTTATAATACTGCTCTGTCGGGAGAATGCTTGTCTTAATGAGCTGGTGCATCAGTCGACCTAGGTTCTCTCTTGTAATGGTGTTGCGCTCCAGCGTGGACTCCAGTCCGAATTGTACGAAGGCAGACAATAGCTGAGGGCAGTTTATCTCCTGCACACATTGCAGGGCCTCCTGTGGGGACAGAGAACAATATCCTTGGCTGTCAATGCATGCTGTCAGTGCATGCTGAGACATTTGTATTTCATCTTACCTTGATATCAAGAATATGGAGGTATTCTTCGATGATGGCTTTGGATTTTTTAATTAGCTCTTCCACAGTCAAGGCAGGCTGGGTAGTGGTTTGGAGAGGAGGAGGAGGAGTGGCGGCTGTTTCCCGCCTCACTGTTTATGTAATCAAAAGAATAACAAAATGTAATGACCAGGCATTAAACTAAAATCATGCTTGCTAAGACGGCATTAGTGGAACACAGAAGCATGAATGGGAGATAGAGTCTAGTCAGATACCTTTGTCTCGGCTCTGAGCTCTCTCTTTACTGCCACGATCTCTGTCATCTGTCCTATTGGCTACTTTGCGGACTGGATCTGCTGACCCACGTCGCTCTCTCTCCCGACTCGGTTCCTCATTTTCCCGACTGAAGGTACGTGTAGCGGCAACCTGTGGCCTGTTGCGCTCACGATCATCACGTCGGTCAAATCCACGCTCGGCGCGGTCGGAGCGGTCAAAGCGCTCTCCTCGCTCTCGACTTGAACTGTTTCTGTATAGGGACGAGATTAAAAGAAAACATGGGAAGAGAATTCAGGCGGGAAACTGAACGACGTATACCCTTTTTCAATATTGAGGTATTCAGGAAAGAAAATGAAAATAACAAGTTTGGCAGGTTTCTCTAATGACATTCCAACTTCAGTTGTGCACAGTTTTCTTACCTCTGAGGAACCCGCTTGTCTGACTCTGCTGAAGTACCTGATGAGGCCTGTTGCAGAGCAGAGAACCTGTTGGTAGCTGGACGACTGCCCAATTCTGCTCCTGGGGGAAAAACAATATACTCATATCTTGTTTTTCTCATAATGAGGTTCCAGACATACCTAACAGGGGGACTTACCAGAATCTGGAAGCTTGTTGGTGCTGCCACCGCTGCTGCCCCTGCCCCAGCTCAACGCACCTTTACCTCCTGGAGCGAGACACGGAGTGTGGATATCAAATGCAGGTGCCTGAAAAAAACAGTTTGTTGATTAAAACCAAAATTCTAGCAGAAAACAAAAAAGCTGAATAAAAAGCTGCTTCAGCATGGGGTTTAATTTAGAATTGGTGGTTTATCTATGTTTATCCAGGATTTGGACAGTTTAATTGCCCTAATGTGGAGATCAACTAATTTTGTATTCTAACTACTGCTCAATTGCTCGTGAGCAAGACCCCAAAGAATATAAAATAAACAAAAAATTCAGTGAGGAATGTTCCATTGCGTGGTTGTGTTGGATGCATGGTGGAAAGCTAATACATGCATATAATAGACAAGAACCTTTGGAAATTTTAATTTGGCATCATAAGTTCGGTTCTTGGAGATGGGAACTGTATTCCAGCCATCATCTTGTGGTGGACCGCCGCGACCAGGAGTGTGAGATCCTCCACGATTGCCTGGGCCTCCTCCACCCATTCTGTTTCCTGGACCACCGAAAGACTCTTTCTTGGAGCTGAGGGCATGCTGCACTTTCATTTGCTCTCTGTGTTCCTCCATCTCAGCTTCTTTGTGGATCTGGTCAATAGTCTTTGGGCCTTGGTCGCCTCGTCTAGGCACCCAATTACGCTGAAATAGCGGAAGAGAATTAACATAGAATTAATGCTGTCACCAAAACTGAAAGTATCATCCAAGACAGTGACAGATCATTGGTAATTTGATAAGGCTTTGCAGTGACATTAATTCGAGTCAGATGACAAGGTCTATGCATGCTGTGAGAAAGATAAGATAAGAAAGTTGCTGGAGTGCTTACCCGACGAAGGTCCATCACATCTTGCAACATAAAGCGGATCCTGGAGCTGGTCTTCTTTTCCTTTATTATTTTCCCCATCTGTTTAAAGTACTGGTCCATAAGAGGCTAAAGACCATTACGACACATTAGTTTTTTGTTTTGTACATTGTCATCTTTGTAAGCTGAAGCTGATGAATTGAGTTACAAGTGTGTGATGTACCTTGGCCTTTTCGAAGTCTAAATCCTTTCCAATGGTGGATAACAGTCTGCACAGGCACTCCAGGGACTCCTCATCGTGGTTTTTTAGTAGCTTCACAATGCACTCATGCATAATTACTTCCGTGAGCATCTTTAGTTTGAATAGCTCACCAATGAATTTAATATTACCAAGTGAGCGCTTCCTAGCCTTGTTTTTAGCATCTTCGAGTTCCTCAATCAACTTTTGCTTCTCCTCATCCTGTTGTGGGATAGAAATGGAATGTCCAGTAGACAAAGATGTGGTTAAAAAAAAAAAAAAAAAAGAGATTAGTTACAGTGTACATTGCGTTAAAAAAAACAAAAAAAAAAACACGTTACACAAGTATGTTACAGAAGTAGCATAATACCCCTGCAGCCTCCAGCTCTTGTTGCTTCTTCTCAAAGATCACATTGTCATCTTTATCTTTCTCAAACTCATTCTGGCATCGATTCAGTAGCAGCTTCCGGAAATTCACAGTGTCTCCTGGCTTATCTGTGGCTTCGACTTTTAGCTGAAAAAAATCAGAATTTGTATTGCTATAGCCATTTATTATAAAAATCATTATTAGCTGTTGATACATACCCCCATAACGCAGCGGCACATGTTCGCATAGGCCACAGAAAAGTCTGGCTCGGAGATGGCCTTTTCAAAGGTGAGGTCTATGACACCTTTTAACCTCTCCTCCGTGTCAATAGTAAGTTCTGTCACTTGTTTCATTAGCTGCTGAAACTTTTGAGGGGTCAGTTTGTTGAGGATGCTGCGGACCTTTTTAAATAATTCCTGTGTCTTGAGTTGTTCAGGGTCATTTTCCGCAGCATCTTCTCCTGCTAAACCACCACGCGCACCTTTTTTCATCGAAGGCTTCCATGCTTTTTCGGCCTTGTTCAGCTTCACATCCTCATTGAGCGACATGCTTGTAATGATTTTCCTCGGTTCTTTCCGTTGCATTTGCTGAGACCGGCGCGGGCCACCTATGCCTACACCCATGCCCGGAGGCTAACAAAACAGATAAGAACGAAGGATAATTAAAATAACACAATAATCAGACAACAACATCAGACAACAGTACTAAATTGCTGGTCTGTGATCTTCGGGGCCAACATATGTAACTTACGGGTCCTCTACTTCCTCCTCCCACACCTGGCCGGCCAAGGTTGGCAAATGATGGTGTGAAATCAGGACCGCAATTCATTCCGGGCAGCCGACTGGGGTCAATCTGGCGCAGAGGAGTCTTGTTTGCCTAAACAGAAATACGTATGCATTGATCATAAAAAAAACAACAACATGTGAATAAGCGTTTTTTTAACCAGTTTTTTTTTCTTGCATTTCACTCGCATGTTTTTAGTTTTCAAGGGTTTCAAACAAAAAAACAAAACAAACCATACAACTCACGCACACACATACACCACACACCAACAAATGTGTGAAATACCAACTCCACCATTGTTTCACATCTCAATACAAATTATATGGCTGCAAGACAAATATAGTTCAAAACGCATTTGAAAGGGGGACAAATGAATACAAAAAAATCTTAAAATAAGTAATACGTTTCTTTTGGATGGTGGCATTTCATACTTCATACTTCATACTTTCATACTTGAGTAAAAACAACTCATCACCTTTTTACCTTTTTAAAAACATTCAGATTTTTTTGTAAGTCACTAGTGTGGCTTTACCTTGTCTAGGACGACATCATTGATGGCAGGAAGACCTTCAGGCTTATTCATGCTGGCTGAGATGAATTGAAATCCCAGAAGAAACTTTCGGTCATACTTTTTCTTCTCCTCTGGATTGATTGGCTTCCATTGTTCTGGAAATAGAATATTTGTAGGAATCACAAATCATTAACTTTGTTTTATATAGTACGTGGAAAGTTATGGTTTGCTGCAAGGTCTACATATCAAATTTGTGTGTAATTAAACAGGTCTAGATCTTACGCTGAGTAGGTAAATTTATGGTATTTGAAACAAGATTATTGTCATTAGCTCGGTATTTGTATTTTTGGAAATATTCTCATTTGTTGGTTTGCCAGGCCAGTTTTGTGAAGTACTAAAATGGCTTGGGAAATACCATGTCAAACTATTATTAATTTCAGTCATCTAGGAAGAAATAGTTATACTTTAAAATATCACCTCACCATCTTTCCGGGCATAAAATCTTCCTATATCAGGAGCAACGTCAAATACTAGCTACAATTTAAATTGTGCTTTGAATTTACCTATTGCTTTCTATTGCTGTACGGTGATTAAAATCACCACTATTCCTCATTTCAAGCAATTTTTAGATACGTAAACTAGACATAACAAATATTTTCAGAAAAGCAGCAACTGGGACAATGGACCCACCCTCTTTATACTGATACTCCTTATTTGTCGCTGTCTGCTCAGTAAGGTTTGGTTGAATGTTCTCAGCATGCACCTTGTCCTCCTTGTCTTCCCAAGTTAGGTCATTGGACTCTGATGCTGGAGATGGAGCAGGAAGTTGGATTTCAGCTGATGTTGTCGGGACAGCCTCAGGCTCTGGTGGTACGATGTCCTGTAACAATGGGCAAAAAATGTGAATGGTTCAGAGTTGGTTCAAACATTCTATACCACTAAATAATACACTATAATAATACATATCTGTATTTTCATTGAATTTTATGTGCACAGACTTTAATTCTAAGTTCTGATAGAAACAGTAGAACATACACCCACCTCTTTAAATGCATCCAATAGATCTCCCACTATCTCCTTTTTATTGAAATCCTTAATTTTTCTCTTTTTCTTTGGTACAGACACAGCAGCTACAGAAAGATAGATAATAGTCATCGTATCATAAAGAATGCGTTGGACATGTTTTGCACTCAATAAAGTGAAAAAAACTGTGATATACAGTGACTCAGAAATGTAATGCATACAGTAAAGAAGTGGTAAGTGACACACCTTGCATTGGAGTTTCAACAAGAGCACTGAGGACATTCTGGGCAGGACTTTTCAGTGTTTCTAGGTCATGGTCATCTTTTGAATCGGCCACCAGTGGCGGTGACGTTGCTCCTCCAATGCTGTGTTGAGGCATCGGGGTGACTTTATCGGTGTCTTGGGAAACGGGAGGAACTGTTTGTTCACCCTCGGTCTGGGAAGATGCTGCCTGGGTGATTGCTTCAACAGGAGCCTCCAGACTGACGGTAGAAACAGACTCGGCAACAGGAGCTGTGGTTGATTCAACAAGTGACGTAGGCACTGGCTTATTGATGGCTTTGGGGGGGTTAATGACAGGTTGCAGACAAACATCAGGCTCAGCAATGGGGCTGTCATCACACGCTTTTGTGTGAGTAACAGGGGTCACCATGTCTTGCGGGGATGGAAGTGGTACACCATTGGAAAGAGAGAGTTCTTCTGGCTGAGCAATGGGAGACTCCAGAGGAGACTCCTGGTTCGTAGATGGTGTCCTGATCGAAGGGATTTCTGGCATATCTTCAGCCACACCATTCGTGGAGGAGGAGCGTGTGAGAGAAGTGTCCAGAAAAGAAGAAGCATTCTCTGATTGTATCTCCTCTCTAATCACCACATCTACCTCCTCAAGATTTTTAGCTTTTCTTTCTAGGTTTTCCTTAACTGCAGAGGTAGGCGTAAAATCGGGAAGGGGTGCAGGATAGGCAGGCACCTCAGGTGCAGGTTGGGGCTCGGGGCTTAGTTCTCTGGGAGCATACATTCTGTCTGTAATGGGAACGATGGACGCAGGGGGAGAAATACAAATAGTGTTGACAGGCGTTTCAAGTGCTTCTGATGATGAAGATGATGTAGCTGGCTTATTGTTGATGTCAGAGAAGGGAGCCTCTGCAAGAGTGAGGTCACCCTGAACACTATCAGGAGGTGGTGACAAAGAAGGCAGCAAAGGTTTTCCACTGTCATCTGTAATGTCAAAAAAATGAAAAGAATTGTTAAAATTGTAACAATGTGTCACCGACACCGTTCAGTTCCAAGATTTTTCCATTTTATGTACAACAGGCAATTTTTAAGTGCTCGTAAACTTGGATATTTGGACATTTTCTTACATTTTGGGATGGTCTGGTTCATGTATATGTTGTATAATTTGGGTTCTCGTCAAATTGAACGTGAAACACCCTCAATAAAATATGTGTGAAACTTGGGTTAAGTTTTCTCTGTGGAGCCAAGTGCAAAACAAATTGCTATAGTACAAATGTAGTTCCTCTATCTGTTTTTTTTTTTTAAATTGTATTTACATCTATTTTGAAGTTATCCATATCAGACATGTACACATCTTTAAAAAAAAATATGCATACAACTACACAAGTGTAAACATCAGGCAGTGCATTTCATTTTTAATCTATTAAACTAAATCTAATTGGAACTGCCGGATTTAACAATTCTTTCTTTATATGTTTCTGTTACTCACCAACAGGCATATTCTATCATTTATGCTCAACTTTATTCCACATATAAAATTCAAGAAATGATAGAAAATCCTACTAGAGCAACTGAACAAAATTCACTGTTTAACCTTTGCTTGACATCACTTGATGCTTTTCTCCTCAAAAGGTCTCTCTACAGGTAGTAGCGAGTTTTCTTTAAGTCTTCATATATTTCTTAGTTTTGAATAGTACAAACATGGATATCAGCATGGCTGCTTTATCTGTGTAACCTGAGGATGTTATTTGCACCTAAATCTTCCAAGGTTAAGAGTATAGCAGAGTGTCTACATATGGAACTCACCTGCTCTAACCTCCGCTGGAGCAATTGCAGCTGGGGTACTCTCACCGTTGGCCTGGACCGATCCTGCGTCTGATCCTGATATGGCAGTCTGTAAAACATAAGAATCAAAAATGTTGGTGTGAGATTGAAGAAACCAAAAGTAATGGCCATTTTTGGTCACAAAATGGTTTAGGTATGCCTATTATTAAAAAAACAATGCAGAGAGCATACTATTTGATGAAATCATCTTTAAAAAGAGGAGGGTAAAAAAACAGTAAAGTCAAATTAGGTCAAAACATTTACTACCTGTGGTGGGGTTGGGGTAGAACCACTACGGCCACCGGACATAATCTCCTCTGTGATGTCCCGGCCTCCTTGTTTTGGGTCTCTTATTCTGATCTAAGATAGAGGAAATCAGAAAAGTTATGCAAAGTCAAAAGAAAGAAATAAGGAAATAATTCACATATACTGCATACTTGACTTGAGAAGATTTATATTATCAATATTGCCGGGGTAGCACTGTCATACTTCAGACAAGAATCACTCATCAACCATTAATAATAATCTTCAGCTTTTCCTGCCTGCCCTATGACTCACAAGCTTTATCAGTGAGTGGCCATTACATTTGTCACAATCTAACATAGAAAACACCAATGAAAATCACATGTATAACGTCCTACAACTATTGTAACTGAAATGCCAAACTCCATTCCAGCCTTGGGTGGACTGTGAACATTTTGTCATAGGACAGGTCGCAATCTGACTTGACAACAATTTTGCATTCAAAGACTGCTCTGCAGCTAGGAAGAGAAGAAAAAAAAAAACTTTGACGTGTAATCACTCTCACATTAAGTGCCACATAAACATTTTTTAAACACTCCCTCACGCGCTCTCTCACTAACTCGCTACATGCTTATTCCAGCAAGTCAGCGCTGCTATGAAACTGGTATGAGCCAGAATGCAACTTAAAAAAAGTGACAAGCACAGTCATGAGACTAAAATGTCAAACTTAACCTTGAGCAAATATAACGCACAACAAAGACCCTCTAAAAGTTCTCCAAAAAACAAAATGGTTGTTTACCATTACTAACCTTTGCTAGGCCCGGTCCATTGGTAGCTATTCCTAACAGAGTATTCTCATCCCTGGAGTGGAATGGCTGCTCCAGCCAGTTCCAGGATTGACATTAAACACCATAAAGCAGGCGTGTGGTGAACCGTTTTAGCTAATCTTAACTGTCCCAGGCTGAGAACTGAGCAGAGGAGGGCTGGGCTGGGCTCTAAGACTAGCTGGGAACTTCACTCCCTCACTCTTTCACTCATTTGATGATTCGAACAGGGAGGAGAGAGAAAAAAGGATGGCCACTGGCCTTCTAAAGCTATGGCATTGGAATGTGCAACTCCCGCCCACAGAGACTAACAGACAGTTAAAGGGGCCCGCGAGGGAAGTCGGGGACGCAGCAGTATTACAGAATAGGAGCAATTCAAGAGAGGCAAGGTTACAATCAAATGAGCTGATACTAGAAAAACAAACCTCTTTGCTCTCTCTTCACTCTGAGCCGACATGCTGCAAACTTACACAAGAACAGAGGAAACCAGCAGAAGAGGAAGTGGGAGTGCCATAGAAATCAGTAGGGGAGGGGGATAGTTGGCCACGTGGAGCTGAGCAATGTGCTGACATGTCCCACAGCACCTCCCCCTCTAGTTTTTCCACTTTGGCATGAAGTGAGAGCAAGATAGATAACACTAGGTTAGAAAAACAATTAAAATGCTAATGATTTTGCATGCAGCGACTGGGTTGTCGCATAAATCAAAAACACTGTACAACACCCATACTGACACAAAATATTACCCAGTCTCAGAGTCTTGTGGTTCTTTGCGCATATAATAATTTTTTTAGATTACTTCTCGGTTTTCAGTCAGTAGCACAAAAAGGAAATGGCCAGAACTTTCAAGACTGAAATGCAAAATTTTTAGTTTGAGATGTGAATGCACATACTAATACTGAAGCACACTCACAAACTCAAGCAGATGTGGAACATTATTTCTCATATGCTTTCTTTCTCATGGTTGTCCCTGGACCAAGTCAAAGTCCAATCCCAGGCAACAGCAGTCACTGATAAGCAGACCAAAGGGACCCAGTCAAAGTCTCAAGGCAAAAGAACGAGCTCAACGCACTGCAGATATTCATGTACAAATGTCAAACTGCCAGCGAAAGAGGTTCATAGGTTCATATATAGATTTAAAAAAAAAATACTGAACGACAAATACATTACAGAGTGGTATTTAAAAAGCTTGACAATAGAAATTGTAGGGCCTGCTCTGTGAAAGAAAGAATTACATAAGATGGGGTTGCAGCAGTGCAATATATACAGAGTAAAGGAAAAACCAGCCACTCTAGAAATGGGACATGAGTGGAATAGTTTTACAGCAACTCAGGTTACAGTCAAGTTCACCACTGTTTCAATCACCACATATAACCTTAATGCAACCAAACCCCAGATTTACAATTTATAGGCCTGAGTGAGGAAAAGCGATTCGGATGATGGATTGATGAATGAATGACTGAATGACTGAACGAATGAATGAATGCATGAATGCATGAATGAATAGATTGAAGGATGGACAGACGTATGGATCGTTCAATTGGCGAGTTACCTCATGAGTCATTTACAATAAGAAATTCATGGTATTGAAAAACATTCAAGAAAAAATATACTTAGTTTCATTTCAAATTGAACAAAGATCAAACAGAAAAAAATCTAGTCAGGTTAAGGTGAAATGCATGTGGGTAATTTTTGCCTGAGGGTAATTTTCCCTTAATATTGGCAGTTCTTCATTATAAAAATGATACCCGGCACGACCATCCCAAGTTGAGTTGATATTTACTTTTGACAATATGAATATGCCAATATTTATGTTCTCATTTCTATTGGCTGAATTTTAGCTTACATGATCTGTCAATATCCATCCATTTTCCAAACCGTTTATCTACTCGACGGTCGTGAACATGCTGGAGCCTATCTCAAATGTCTTAGGGCGGTAGGTGTCTGAACTGGTCGCCAGCCAATCGCAGTCTATCAATATCATTGTACAAAAAAAGTATTGTAGCCAATATTCAGCACCAAAACAAAAAACAAATCCCAAAATTAAAGCTTCTGACCGTATGGGAGAACTCCTGAAATAATTAAAGATTTACTTCGCTTTTTCTGGGTTTTATTGAATTGCACTGCATTTTTATTAATATATGGGTGAACCACTGAAAACACAAAGATTTGTACTTACATTGTGTGTATACACATGTTTGATATGTAGGCTTACTGCACTGATGATTCTGATAAAGCTGTTCAGACTTGGTCTGAAGTTTCTAGTTCAAGTCCTCTTGTTGTCCCATGATATAGAGAATGGGACTGATTACTGGAAAAGTGCCAGAAATCTTCCCAAGCACTGCTAAGCTGTCCTTGAGTAAAGCATCAAATTAATATATTTATATTTCTGCCCTGTTAACGTTGTGAAGAAAAAATTCCAAGTTTAATATTCCCAATTAGGCTCCATTTAAATTAAGAAATACATAGATACCTTTGTGGAAATAAAATGGAGGTTTGACAATTACCACAGTGATCCCCTTTAGTAGAACACTGACCTGTTTACGTTCCCGTTTGGTGTGGATGTGTTGCGGAGGCTGTGGTGGTGGTTGCTGCTGTTGAGGGGCAGGGTTCATGAGGACGGTTGGTGCCTGCACTGTGGGAGTAAACTGAGGCTGGGCTGTATAGTAGGCCCCGGCTGTGGATCGGACAGAACACCATTAATCAAGTTTCATCATTCATGTGAGCTGCAAAAACATTTTTGTGGAACAGGACATTTTATCTGAATAATTTACATATCAACGACAGCACTGCATTATTTTACTTGAGCCCTCTCACTGCCAGCCATGGTTAAGGATGGTCTTCTATCCAAGCTTAAGGAGAATACATCTGGAAACTTGCGAAACAATCTATTTAGTGAAAGCGTTTGAATTTAGCTCAAGTATTCTGAAAATTAACAGTCAAATTTGGATTTTCGTGTGCTGGCAAAAACAATGTGATAACCAGAAGATCAAACTCTGGATCAAAATATCTTAAAATCTCCAGGTAACCAAAGAAATTATAAAAAGACAAAGACTACTTTCAGAAATCTGAAGGAAAAAAATAGCATGAGCAGTGGTTAAATTCATTCCACTTAAACCATTAAAAAAAAATAACATTTCTGTAGGTAATAAACAAATGAGCCAATTAAAGCTGCAACCATCAATGAACAACACTGCAAATCCTTGGAGCAATCAAAACTTTGACACCCTGCTCAGTCCACATTACATTTCTCCTACATCCCAAAAACGATTGGGCACTCCAAATTGCCCGTAGGTGCAGATGGTTGTTCGTCTCTCTGTGCCCTGCGATTGGCTGGCAACCAGTTCAGGGTGTCCCCGGCCTGCTGCCTTTTGGGATAGGCACCAGCACGCCCGTGACCCCCGTTGGACAAGCAACACAGATAATGGATGGATGGATGAAAAAATCTACATTGAAAATGTAAATGATGTATTTCTATGTAAAATTGCAATTACATTTCATGTTATATAATTTAAATTACAAAAAGATAGGAGTTAAACAGTTTTCACTTCTTCCTGTTTTGTTTCCTTTTTTGTTGATATCTGTCTATTGTTTTTTTTCTTTTTCTTTTTAAAGATGTTTCAAATAAATGCATTCATTCATACTAAAACAGTTAGGCCTAAATCAAAAGTTGTATTGTCTCTCATTTTACAATTGCTCATTATGGGAGTTATACCACAAAGCATGAGTAAAATGGAAAACCCTCTTCAAAGTTTTTAACCGTATCGGTATGCAATCTTTGAAAAGCCTGAGAGCACCCAGGAGGCCCATAGTGTAGGTAGGCCTGTGACATAACAGACTCTCTCTACACGTAACTATTCAACTCCAACTCCACCGTCTTACTACTAAACCTTATGCATACTTTAAATCAATTAAAGCAAAAGGAAATAATTTACCTACACACCAGAATGATAAAAACACACAAACACAAGTTCAAAGTACCTCTGTTGGCTCAGACGGTCAATAATGTCAACAAGACATTCTGTTCTTCAGTGATACATATTAGCTGGCCTTGTAAATGGCCTCAACAGTTCAGCAAGAAAGTAGTGGCGTACAAAATGTTCAAAGAGGTCAAAGGCAAGGAAGTAGTGGCGTACAAAGTGTTCAAAGAGGCCTCCCTTTCAGCTCAGCAGTAACTGCACACTCTGACTCCACCACTGAAAGTATTGCAGTCCAACTCACATTACTGAGTCTGCATTGTTGACCAAGAGCAACACAGCCTAAATATAGTCAAAACCCACATGCGATAGTTTGCACGAGGGAGGGAAGGACAGACCAGGCGAGACGAAGAGCATGCTCACAACCAGAAAGCCAGAAGAAGGAATGAAACTTTTCTTGGACAGTGTCCCAATACTGTAAATAAGAAGCATGAGATATGAATCATTAAGCACAAGCGCATGAGCAGTTCAACGTTGGGGGTGGGCTGCAGAGAGAGAGCCTTTATCTTGACGACACCTACCCCGAGAGTCATCTTCTTCGTGAGACCCGCGATTCCCCATGTTGAATGTCTAACTGAGTGCAAAATTGCATATAGTCTGCAAAAAGGAGGAGGGGGGGGGGGTCTTTTGAATGCCCCTTTTTACTTTTTCCTGCCCCCTCTACAGGTGTCCACTCAAAATGATTTCTTTCAGTGTTAAGTTCTGCCTCTTCCAGCATGTCTCAGCTTTACTCCTCCCTCTGACCTGAGCAGCTCCTTCAATGCAGCTCCATTACTGCAAGTCATTCTTGCTTACATTACTAAGACTGATCAGTTGCATTAAATAACTACACATCCCAAAAACTTAGACTATAAGTCGCTCAGGAGTACAAGTCGCACCAGCCAAAAAATATAATAAAGAACAAAAAAACATATATCGCATTTTTGGGGGAACTTTATTTGACAAAATCCTTCACTAAGAACAGACATGAATAGGCAACACCAGGCCAAACGATACGGTATGCTAACGTTACATAAACACAAACAAGGAACTGAGAACGTACCTGACGTAACATTAACAGTTATTCAAATAATTATAACATAAGTAACACGTTTATCAAACCATCCATGTCACTCCAAATCATTAAATCCATCGAAATCTTCGTCCTTTGTGTCACTGACGTCGGACTCATCGTCAGTAGCGGTTCCAGTTATTCCACGGGCCTATATAACTATATGTAAACTGTATATCAAATAACTATAACATAAATAACACGTTTATCAAACCATCCATGTCACTCCAAATCATTAAATCCATCGGAATGTTTGTCCTCTGTGTCACATATAAACAACGCCGCTGATAACTCCGGAAGTACATGCGGCGCTGAAGTCAGACTCATTGTCAGTTGCGGCTCCAATTATTCCACAGGCCTAGTAAGGCCTCATGCGGTTTAAAGTGAAAATAACATGTGAAGTGATCAACTATACTAGCAAGTAAGTAATGTGTGAATGTAATAACGTGTTAATAATTTTACATATAAGTCGGTCATGATTACAAGTCACACCCGCGGCCAAACTATGAAAAAAACTGCGACTTATAGTCCGGAAAATACGGCAAATGTTTGTTAAAAAAAAAAAAACTATTTTCTCTCTTATTTGGATTGTTTTGATAATGCTTGTTCCTTTCAATACACTGTCACCAAAAAATAATGACCTAAGTTATATCCATCCATCCATTTTCTATACCGCATGTACCCACAGGGGTCACGGGCGTGCAGGAGCCTATCCCGGCAGTCCTCGGACAGAAGGCGGGGGACACTCTGAACTAGTTGCCAGCCAATCGCAGGGCACACAGAAACGAACAACCATTCGCACTCGCACCCACACCAAGGGACAATTAGGAGTGCTCAATCGTCCTACCAAGCATGTTTTTGGGATGTGTGAGGAAACCGGAGTGCCCGGAGAAAACCCATGAGGGCCCGGGGAGAACATGCAAACTCCACACAGGGGGGGCTGGAGGTGGAATTGAACCCACACCCTTCTAACTGTGAGGCGGACGTGCTAACCAGTGCACCAACAAGCCGCCCGACCTAAGCAATATTTTGACAAAAATTGCTTTGCCTTCCTTGTACTGTACATTACTCGGGATATTGGCCACATCTGCTAAAAAACTCTATCAGTAAAAAAGTATTTGGTTCTGTTTTTTTGTGTTTTGTGGGGAGGAATGACTTGTGCCATTATTTTGGGATGGTGAAATTACCATTTGTTGCAGTGAATTTGAATAATTAAATAGTGACGGGAAATTGTGAAGGCTCAAATTTGCTTCATGTACCAGTATTTGTATTTTTTGATGTCACACTGTTAGCGCTCGTCCTGAGACAGACCAGCTTGTAGGAGAAATGTCATTTGAGGCGAAACCTTGCTTCCTACTAAGAAATACCGCTACCATAAAAGTGGCCAGTGGCAACATACATTTTTATGTTTACATTCTTCCTGCACTCTGTTGCTCCAGACGCTGTGGCAATAACTGTATGCAGTCAACAAATTCCACGTCGACACTGCTTTTTTCTTTAGTTACTTCACTGCTAGCAAGTCACGCAGTTATGACGGCAATCAAAGGGAATTTGATCAACTAGTAAATAGGCGAGCGGATGGATTTAAAATTGGACTAAAACAATAACCAGTTAAAAAAATGAATTAATGGTTGAAGGACCACCCTGGGATCTGGTGCTGGCCAATGTATGGTTGGGGTATCATGGAGATTAATGTAAGTTATTTTAACCTAAAACGAACACGTACAATTCAGGCAGACGGCTCTATCCACTTACCATAACTACCATATTCAGCCGGGCTTGTGCCTGGGTAGAAACCTGGAGCTCCAGCTGGTACAGAGTATTGCTGGGGTGTGGCCACGTAGGTCGGGGAACGGTACTAAAATAAAATTATAAAACAAAATTACAAATTAAAAGTATAATACGAGGTCAAGCTGAGAGAAATTGCATAAAGTACTAAAGTGATTCACAATTACTGTGTACAGTCTGCACCAATACCAGTATTGGGATCAGCATCAACACGGTACTTCTGTACTTATACTTGTATCGGCACTGAAATTAAAACTGTAATTCTTTAATATTCATAAAACGCTCCCGCTCTGTTATTTCAACACCAATACCATTTTATCAGCTTGAAATATAGTACTTTCTGGGCAGGTGGAGCCATGTTACTCGTATGGAGATACATCAACCCTTACATTCTTGTTTTGGGTGCTTGCTGAGCCTGAAGATACGATTGTATCTTAAAATGTTGGGCATTATCTCCAGGAACTCAATTTTTTAACGGTGTATCACACCACTAGGCGACTGGCCAGGTGATGACGCAATTGCCCCAGCTTGTTCTTAACATAGCAATTGTACCGCATGTGATATTAAAAATAAGTTGTAAAAAAAAAATAAAAATTGAGCAGAACTGTCTTCATCATCTTTAGTTGGATAAAAATTCAAATCAACATGGTTTTCAATTATTAGCACTATAGAGGTAAGAAATTGATCTATCTTCTCGAGACTTCTTGAGGTGCCCAAAGTAGCTGATGCCAAAGATGGTAATGTTCCTTTATTAAAGTTTTAAAAGTTACAATTTTCAAACTGTCTACCCCCCCTTCCCAGGATTTTTTTTCTACCTGTCCTTGTATAAAATATGCTGCCCCCTGTGGTGAGCTTGGGAAGGGCAACTGTTGTCCTGGGATCATCATCATTTGGGAACCAGGGGCCGGCTGGTAGACATGAGGGGAAGCTACAGGCCGAGGGTTACTACTGGGTGGAATACATCGAGGCCCGCTGCTGGGAGGCAAACTTGTTCTGTTGGCATAGTAGGGCTAGAGGGTAGACAGGAGGACAGAGGAAGAGAAAGCAAAGTAAGTACAGACACCAACGAGTCAATCCAAAGCCATATTACTGCAAGTGGAGAAACATGAAGAGAAACTTGAGTTTGCAACACGGGACAAAGGAGGTACACATTCTTTATAACTGTATGGTTATCTT
This sequence comes from Syngnathus scovelli, assembly GCF_024217435.2. Classification (NCBI taxonomy): domain Eukaryota; kingdom Metazoa; phylum Chordata; class Actinopteri; order Syngnathiformes; family Syngnathidae; genus Syngnathus; species Syngnathus scovelli. Next base: position 7,685,871 of record NC_090853.1, read on the forward strand.
TCTGAAAAGTGAAAACAAAACGGCCCCATTTGATAAACCATTACTTAATTAATTAGCCCTAGGCCACGTGAAGTAGGCTCCCTCAACCTGATGGCTTTATTGTTGGCTCACGAATCGATGATTTGACTGCATGAAGACAGAAAGCTTCCTCCTTAACGTTAATAATATTCTGCTGCTGTTGTAGCCAGCCAAATAAAACCAAGCCAGAAAAGCCCATCCTCAAGATGGCGATAGAGGTGAAAGTAAAAGGAGGAAGAAATAATTACCTGTAGAGATCTGAAGCTTCCCTTTAGCAGCACAAACAAAGATCACAGAGCTGCATTAACTGGAAGCAATAAGGTGGGACAGTTTGAGAGTAAAGCCCACCACAGTTAGTCAAAGCAAAGCCGCCAGAAACATTATCCATTCGGATCCAAGCAGTGACTTGTGACAAGCAGTACACACTAAATGACTGTATAGCAGTGTTACCCAAGCACCGGTCCGTGAACCGATACACACTTGGTACAGGACCACACAGCCATATTTTTTATTGTTTTGTATTACATTATGTGTTAAAGGTTGCCCATTCGGCATCCTTTGCAACCTGGCTGCTCTAACCCTAACCCTAACCCTTCTCAAGGTTTCTTATTTTTCCCAGATGTTTTTTTAGTTTTGCTTTGCCCTCCTGTGGGTTACGATCTGGGGGGTGTCGTTAATATTTGTCAACTGTGGGTATGTGAAGCCCTCCGAGACGTGCGTGTGTGTGTGTGTGTGGGGGGGGGGGGATTATTTTTAAGGCTGCTGGTTTTATTTTACAGCATGGCTGGACATTGCGGTGTTTTCGACTACCATCTAGTGGCGCTGTATTTTATGCTCACCATCATTGTACCTCAAATTTGAGCTCACAGCACAAAGCAACAAAAGACAAAAAATTAAAACGAAAGAAAAAAAAAAAAAAAACTAGTGAATAGAATGTACCACTGTATTGGGTTTTAGTAGGGTTAAGGCAAAAACACAGAAATTTTCATGGACCTTTGTAAAGGGGTGGCACATATTTCAATGTCAAACTTTGGTACAGAACCAGAAGTCGCACTGTCCAGCCTTTTAGTTTGCACTGTACCTATTGGTATTGTTTTAAACACTGAAAACTCTTCGACTGTATATAGAGGTTTGTGTCCATCATTGTGGTGGCACATGAACTTCAGGGGAAAGAACATTTTAGTATTCCTTCCTACCTGTGGTGTTGGGTTCATTTGTGGGGTGGCAAACACAACAGAAGGCAGACCACTGGGGAAAGAAGGCTGCAAATGACAAGAGGCGATATCAACAAGAGCAAAGTGGGACACATGCAGGTAAAATAGGGAGTGAAAAAGGGAAGAATATTTAGAGAAGGAGAAATCTATTAACACCAACTAAATTGAAGCAATGTGCAAGGATGTAAACGACACAGCAGCTGCTGTAAACTTGTCGTACTATTTTATAACTGCAGAGGACAACATTTTCATTCTTATGAATATCGATCGCTGCAGTATTTTTTGTAGGTTAAACGAAATTATCATGATTGGGTGGGTGGGGTTGGATGGATGGATGGATGGATGGATGGATGGATGGATGGATGGACGGACGGACGGACGGACGGACGGACGGACGGACGGACGGACGGACGGACGGACGGACGGATGGATCAACGCACTATACAGTACGTACTGATGATTAAAATGATTATTTTACTGTAGTTATCTGGAAGAAATTGCTTACTTCTCTTTGTTAAACAAATGCTTGGGCCTGAAAACAGGTTTTGACCTTTGGTTTCTATGTTTTACCTGTATAATAATGGTGAAAAAAATAAAGTTTTCTCCTTCACAGATTTTACCCATCACGGGTTCTTTTCGGAACGTAACCCCAGCGAAAAATGAGGGATTACTGTATTTCTACGGCAGTCAAATGTCCTTCAACGGTACAATGACTATTATTACCTCACCAACAGTTCCTTACCTGTGAGAGGCCAGGGGATGGGGCGGGGTGGGGATTGGAGGGGGGTCCTGTTACAGGCTGTGGTGCTTTATTCATTTCATGGAGTTTTGCATGGGGATGTGCACCTCTGTACAAATCTTAAGAAAAAAACAGAATTAAATTAAAAAATGAAAACATTTGACTTTCAACTGAGGGATGTTATGCAGAAGTGTTTTTCTCTTACATACTTACATGTACGAATCTGTAAGAAGATATGATTTCAAGATTTTCTCCTAAAGACAGATAACAGCTTTGTTAACAATGTAAATGTTTCATTTATTTGGGCAGATACAGTTGTCACTCATAAACTCTGGTCAACAATTATGTTATCTGTGAAACTAATCATTCAAGAAAAGCCATATTTTGGATAATGTTTAAAATGACTGGGGATGGTTGTGGTAGACATACGTGCAATTACCACAACTGAGACAGTGTAAGCCGCTTTCTCAACAACTGTGTCATAGACACCCAGCACCGCTGCTGCCAAAGTGTGCACTTTCAACTATTGCATAAGGTCCCTCTCATGAACCTAAGATAGTACACTACTTGAACTTCACTTTACTTCAGACACATTCACTTATTTGAAGAAAGCAACCAACTTGCGGCCCATACCCACACTTGATTGATTGATGAACATTACATACATACATTACATGTTTCCTTGACACTTTCAGTTCAGATTGTTAAAAACATTGTACACTACTGGATGGTAGAGCGGCCAATCTCAATAAAAACAACTTTTTTTTCTCCACAAGAAGCCATGACAGTCCGCTCAATGTGAATGAGGTGTTATGCCCCATGTGTCCTCCAAAAAAACACACATATTTAACGCTGTTAGTAGTGTTGCAATCGGCTGTTGTCATGGTCACCATGCAAATAAGACAATAGGTTTTTCTTTTGGCTCCTTAACAAAAGCAGTGAACTGAGCAAAACACTGCACTGCATCATACAGGTGAGTGAATCTGCCTCATCATTTGGAGATTAAATGACATGAACAAACATCGTAAGATACTAAATTTGGAATCGGAGTCTGCCTCATCATTTGGAAATATTAAATGACATGGAGAAACATCATAAGATACTAAATTTGGATTCGGAATTTTGGATTTTTCAATGTTCATGCATTTTAAAAACCTACGATTTATTTCAATACAGTAATCATTAAAAAATATGTTCTATCAAATCAACTTACTTTTTTTTTTTTTCTAAAACCGTAGGTCTACTAATTGCTAATTATGATTCATTGGTCGTGCCTCACCTTACCTTGTTTCGCTGCCATCATTCTGCTACAGATACCCGAAGGTGACAAATCACTCAATCACAAATTTGCTGGATCAATGACAAATGTAATGCACTTCACCACCTGAGGAATAAGTCGTCTGTAATGACATTTTGCTTGCACTTCCAAAATTGACCACTAGATTACATTGAATTAATTTTTCTACAGTTTGTCGCTTTAAGCATTTGTTTAGACCTGTTAAAATGTAATTTCAAAAATCACTTTACATTTAAGAGTGGGTGGTCGTGTGATCTACATGGACGCACTACTTTTTTTCTTTTTTTTTTTTTGTTAATGACATGGATGCAAAGTAATCCTGATTTATTTGATTAATTCAGCCAGTGGTAATTCAAGATTCAAGAGTTTGTTTCTGCAAAACATGGGCGTGTCTATTTGTAGCCAAACGAATGGTGGATATATTTAGCACCGAATAAGTACCCGGTGTATATTTACAAAAATCTGTGCTACTGTACATGATGTAAGAAGGTACTATATAGACAGTTCTGCGGCATGACATGGTTAACCACATGCTTTCCATGCTATCAGTGCAATTTGCACGCCTGCTGTTGTCGACACACTTTGCTCTTACAACTTCTTCGTATCCAACGAAAGGACAACTAATGCATATGGGAGAGTAGCAGCAATAAGAATCTACCATTGCACATTATATACAGTGTAATACCACCTTTCTCGGGGTTGTCAACCCACAAAGTACCAAATGTCATGAAATGAAATTTAAAAAAAAACACCCACAAATCCGCCCAGCAATCGTCTCAACAGAAACCATTACGTGTTGAACAAGTGCACACTTTGTTGCGTTTATCGAAAATCTATTCCCAACACACATTCCCAAGTGGTCACAAGAGGAGACTAGAATCTGTTGTATTCAGCTCAACTCAAAAGTAAACATCAAGAGGGGTTGACAAAGTTGTTTTCAAAAACAATCCAACAATTTTATCCAGCGAGGAAACGTAAGACATGGACTCAACAACAGTGATTTATTTGTCATAATACAAAACTAGCCTGACGTTCTGATTGTTTACAAGATTGGGCAATAAAGCACGTTGTGATTGCTTTAACATGTGGATGGAAACAACAACCAAAAATTGGTACTGGTACGTCACGTGATTGGGGACTTGCGTGTTTTTTTATCATTACTTTTTTCTTTTACTGGAGTGTTAAATTAGTTAAAGCCAGAACACACACGTCGTTTGAGGATGGTGATGCTAACTGCGAGCTAGCTAGCAGCTAATCCCCAACAGCACTACTCATAATGAGCAATTTTAACACTCACCACAACCAGCACGATGACGAGTATACACACAGATATTTTTATGAATGACCTCTCTGTGTATATTTGTCACAGTCACTGACTATATGTGTAGTAAATGAGCAGAAAATTAAAAATTACACGTAAAAGCTTTTCATTACCTTTCTCTCCTTGAGTCCGCAGAGCCGGACGGACTGAAAGTCTTCCCGGAAACCGGTACTGTGGTAATTCCGGTCAAATCCCGTCACGTGGAAGTCGTTCTCAGTAAGAGGTAAAGGAACAGAACCCCAGCAAAACTCCGAAAGCCAACACTCAAATTCTGCGGCGCATCATAGCAAACCTATTTTTCCTAATTACTTAGTTATAAACAGAAAATGAATTGATAAATTAATAAATTGATGCAATCATATCTGATCATGTAATGCTCAACCATATTTGTAATGGGTTTTTTTTGTGTGTGAACCTTACCCAATTCAAATTAGGCTACAGAGTAGTACCGCTTGTTTCAGTTGTGCATTTGCAGTCTTTTACACTGATGTGCAGTATAGTTTTTCTTATTATAATTAACTAATTCTTTGTCTCATGTTGCTTCATGATGTAAAGCAAGTTGGAATGCCTTTGTGCATGAAATGAGCTGTTTACTGCGTGTTTATTTGCATATCAAGTCTTTTATTACTTTATATTGTGTATGTGATTAATTTGTCTTGACCCTGAGTCTGTAATCAAAGCTATAAATTTAGTCACTTTCTTGCCATTTAAGAGTAACAATGATTTTAATTGTGCTGTGTTCAGACTGCCACCCAAAATCCAGATTTCCCAATTTCAATCTGACACCTATACTTATGGACTTTTCGAGATACAAACCGGAGCCTGGCAATTTTTTGCATCTACTTAAGAACCAACTTTCGACTTTTTTTTTGTATAATATATACAAAATACAATATAATATACAGTGCATGGTGGTGCACTGTGCTGCTACGTCACAGATTGGAAGTTCAATTTCCCTTGTTTTGTGCGTGTGTTATATAATAGCTGAGATAATACTGTAGTAAAACTAATAAAAGGACCAAAAAACACCAACTGTTGAATTATTTAATTACAAATGATATCTGAGGATGTAAATAGTGGGGACAAAAACATCTGCTGCACTTAAAACACTGTCAATATTCTGATGAAATCATTTACAGGTGGGCTGGGGATGGCTGTTGAAGATGTTCAAACTAAAGCCAATCATTGGTCCAGGGCAAATCTGTGTGGAGTAGATAAGCTCCACGTGAACCTTACCTCTCCCATCTCACGGCACTCCAATTAACCAGATCCCTAACCATGCATTTTTAAACACAGTTGGGGCTGCTCACAGGCATCACAACATTGCCCTTTCCACCAATGTAATAAAACAAATTATAAAGATAGCAAACATCCACGGAGGCTCAACCTTGAAACACAAGGCGGGAGGAGTTGACAGTCTAGATTTCATAGTTGGGGTTTTTGCGAAGAATAACAAAGCCCTCCAGGATGGGGGTGACAGGTAAATACTCCTCTGTGGCCAACTCTGCTCTCTCTCCATGTGCCAGCAAAACTGGTGTGGTGTGGGTCTGGAAACCTGTGATAGCCTTGGGTTTGCCTGCTTGGCCCACAACGTCCACGGCCTGTGGAGATATCACAAGAGCATTTTCAAATATGTCATGCTTTGCTGTTTCCTTGCAAATTTCCCCATTGTGGGATGAATTAAATGTGTCTTCATAATCAATGTTATTAAACCATGGTTATTTCCTTGACTGTCATTTACTCTATACATCACTTTACCTGACCAACTCTGACAGAAACGGGAAGTGGTCGAAGTTCCTCGTCAAAGGTGACGAGCATACGCGGCTGCATGGCTGCTACCAGGCCATAAAGAATGTAGTGAGATTTTCCCAGGATTACTGCAATTCACAAAGTCAAACCCAGGTGATGCAACGTAATCACTGAAGAATTATTACAAAGTGCGTGCATGCATGCATAAAAACAACAACAACAACTCACTGTTCTTGACATCAAGGAAAGAGACAAGCACAGTGAGCAGCCCGGCCACAGCAACCTGACTCATCAGCTGCCTGTCGCTATGGTAGGGACAGAGTGTGAGTGTTCCCTTACCCAGGTGAGTCAGACCCTGTAGGCGCGCACAAACAGCAAAAAGTCAATACTTCGTCACAGACAAGCACACGGCTTTCTTTGTGCACACCTGGGCCAGTCGAACCATGAAGAGATTGTTGGGGTCTTTGGCATGATACTGTGCCAGCTGCCGCAGCATTGCGGCCAAGCGAGCATTATTTGTTCCTGGAAAAGTGGAGTGTTGGGAAATAAGTTATAAATGGGATGGACACTGTGTAAAATTATGAAATCGCTATAAAATATTTAGTTTCAAAACAATCAGCACAATCGGCTAGTTGTACTGAAAATCAACGGAAAAACATGTTAAGCAATATTTTAAAATTAATGTGTATGTAACGGTTGGATACAATAAACGGGCATTGAAAACATCAAACATAGAAGTTGATATATTTAGTAGTTCCAAACTCACCACTGCCTACCATCCCCATGGCGAAGATAGAGTTGTGTGAGACCTCAGGGTCAGCATCGTGGGAAAACTTGCTGAGGGTGTCCAAAATATTCAAACGGGGGTTGGACACTGAGATGAGAGCCAGAGCAAGAGGCACCGCTCGCCTGAGCGTGGGCTCACCATAACGCAGCTGATTTTGAAAAACAGCACAAGGAAGCAGCATTTAGATCAAATTCAGAACTCTCACTGTACATCCAAATCAAAATCTATACTCCAGAGGTGTTTAGAACCTAAAGACAAAGTCAAGCACATGGCCCAACTTCCGCTGGCATCAGGCAGAACCCTTGTACCTTCCAGAATTATCCCTTTCCAAGACACCCCCAAAAGGACATGTTTTATTCAACCAATAAGACTACACCAGCAAACACTTGAGATCTCATGATATATTTATGATGCAAACCGGCACCATTATGTCCACTCACAATAAGCGGTGAGAGCAAGACAGAACAGAGGAAGCCAAAAAGTACTTCTCACCAGATGTCCAAACGTCCGCAGTGCCATTTCAGAGCCAATCTCCTCCCCCATAGCAATGAGTGCAATACCAAGGACAGCAACCCCCTAGGATGAAAGAAAGTGATAATTAAGCTTATAAAAAATGGCACTTAAAAATGAACATTTTAACAACTTACCTGGTGGGAGCCCATGTCAGCCGTTTCCTTCTTGTCTTTGTCTTTTTTATCTTTCTTGTCCTTGTCCTCCTCCTTTTCTTTCTCCTTGGCCTCATAGTGTTCACTACAAATATGGAGAAGCTGTTGCACCTTCAACACATTGCCAGAACCTGGAAGAGATGTTGGTGACATAAGCGAAGATGACCTCAACAAAAGATGTGCAAAGAGATAAAATCAATATAAGGAGGTAAAACCAAACCTGCATAAGCACAGATATCGACAAGTGTGTTGGCAAAGCTGCGGAAAGGTTCAGGAACAACTTGGAGAGCTGCCAGAGTGGTCTCAATGGCCTCTCCTTTACCTATGATGGAAAGATGAAGAGGAAAAGAAGATAAGTGTTTAGAACTAGCGAGCAGACAACAATTTGTAACAAACTGGTATCACTTAAGTATCATAACTATAAACAGAGAAAGGTGAATTTTGTCATTCCGACTTTTTTCAGCTATATGTCCTCCTCCCCAAATCTATTACCAACTACCATTGAGTATTTTCCAAAATAGTGGCGAGTGATTGTTACCCAAGTGGTTGAGTCCTAAACCAAGAGGCAGCCAGCGAGCATATGTGTCTTTCAGCTCCTGTTCATTCTTCTCCATGATAGTCTGCACAATGGTTGATGTCACGTCACCATTACATGACCCGACCGCGATCATACCGCACGCCAATGCTGTTACCCCAACCACCTGGATGGAAAATAAACACAGAAAGTTGTAAATATTTTCTGCATATTTAAGCATGTGGTGAGAGAGCACCACATAAACCAACCATCCACATGAAATACCTCCATGCTGGATTTTGAATCTCCCATGACAGGCAGAAGCAAGGACAGGACATCTTCTCTATTGGAGCCAGCATAAGCTAGACCCAATCTGTAAGAGGTGGCGGGTTGGATAGAAAATGATCACTGAGCAGTCAATTTCTTTCTTCCCATTTTATTTACTTAATTTTTGCACTTGTCCTCACCCAAAAATGGCACCTATCCTCATGGTATTACTGTTGTGGAGGACATAGTCTGATAGCAGGGCGAGGGCTGGGTCACATTCATTTCTCACACCCGAGTTTACGATGCCACAGGCGAGGAGAGCACCGGACTGCAAAATATAAAGACAAAAGATGACGAATGAAGGAAGATGACCTCATGTGCTGCCATCACGAGGACAAACAAAAAGCAGGATCTCTTGAGACTACTGAGTTATCCTTAAGTTAGTGGCATGTATTTCATCTTAAACTCAAATAAAACTATTCAATGTCTAATGTACCTTTATGTAGTCCTCAGATGAGTAAAGATATTTATCAATCTGGGTCAGGCCACCATCCACATCCCACAGCAAGATCATCCCGAGAGATGCCGCAGCACTCAACATGCCTTGTGAATGTCAAAAGGAAACACATACGATCAGAAATACAAGGATGCAAACAAAAAAGATTATTTATATACACTCTGTACCATGGTCCTTGTTCTTGTACAACCATTTGTTGCCATCATCTGTTAATAGTTTATCTTGTCCAAATGCTGCATTCACAAAGCCATTCACAAAGGAAGAGGCCAGGTTCATACGGGCTGAGTCCACCTGGGAGCCGCTACCTCCAAACCCTTTAACACAGCAAAAGAATCAGTCAGTTGACAGCGATATTACGGTACACGTGTATCAGGTAACGAAATATGAAAAAGAAAATAATTAATTTGTAATTTTTTAAAATGTAATGAATAAAAAATAAAAGTGTAGTCATCTTGAAGCTTGGAAGTATAGGACTACATTAAACTTACTATTATTTTCCAGGTGTGTTTTGTAGATGTCATCTGGGACTTTGGGTTCCATGATGTCCAACTGTGGAGGTCGGGAATAGTGTTACAAAATGTTGCTGAATTTGACTATAATGTATGCAGAACTGAAATGTTCCAAACAGATTGGTTCAATAGGATACAAAAGAAAAACAATTGGAACTTTCCAGGAAAAATAAGAGTTGATAAGGTTGACTCTAACATGAATAGTTCACTTGCAAATGATGTAGCTCTGCGTTTCTCCCCTTCACCCTTTATTTTCCTACCTCCCTGGCCAAGGCCAAGAAATTGCTGTTGAGCTGCACATTGGACATGATCTCTGTCAGGTCCTCGTAATCTTCAACATCCTCATTAAGCTCCAAGAACATGCCATGGCGACCCAGCATGAAGGACATCTGCTTCTGAATAACTCTTCAAGGAAAATTCAATGGCGTTAGTGAGACTGATACATCAATGTGTAGCAACAATCGCTAAATATAATGTCCCGGCTCACATGTCTTTGCAGGAAGTAAAGATGTTTTCTACGAGCTCCACATCATTGAGCATCAGAGCCAATCGAAGCGCCTCGGGATAACGGTTGAACTTCCGAAAGATCTTCAAGGAGCATCGGAGCAGTGCAGAGTTTTCTGGCTCCGGCACATAGCTAACACAACTGAGAGAGTGGTGAGCAAAGTGTCAAATACATCATGAGGACCTCATTAAACATAGCAAAGTAGACGATTAGAGTATTTAACAAGATGAGCATACCTTGTGAGGTAGAGGCAAACCTTGCCATAGGCATTCTCATCAATGTAGTCCTCTAGCATGTCCAGCCTTTCAATTTCCATCAACAGGTCACAAGCCTCGTGCTCAGCATTGTGCGCCATGTTGTAAGGTACAATTTCTTTCACCAGCTTTAGCAACGTCTCCTGCTGGGCCTTATCGCTCTCCTCCACCTCCTGCCACTCTTTTGCCACCTCACCAGCGAGGTGCCTGTGAAGTATTGACAGAAGGGGGATGCACGTCACTATTTTTCTTCATGCTATCTTCATCTGACAGCCAACGTTTAAAAAAAAATGTCTCCCTCATAATATGCATTGCTCTGAACATTCATTATATTTAATCAACATGAATTACCTCACATATTCGTGTCCCCAGGACGCCAGCTCTTCCTGAGAGCCCAGCAGGCGATACTTGAGACACTCCCTCTCCCCACTCATAGTCATGGCCAGCACAGACACCACATCTGCACAAAAATGCTGCAAAGACAAAAAAAGTATGAACAATTTAAGTTGTATTCCGTTGCCCCTAATCTGTAGGGGTACTTATCTAATTGGTCTGTCTCTACTTTTCTCTCTCGTGTAATGTAATACATCACTGGCTAATGGCATACCTTGTTTTCCCCTGGTGCCATGCGTTCATAGATGTCTTTAAGCTTGCCATAATGTGGGCGCAAAAACTTGAGAGGCTTGGGTACTGATGTCATGGAGGTGGTTGAGGAGCGAATCAGCCTGCGCAGCTCTTCCAGTGCAGGACGGTACAACGCTGTGTCCTTCTCCTGCAAAGGTGTGAAGAAGGTCGGGTTGGGGTTTGCTTGAAATCAAATTTACTGTATATAATTCAGGTATTGATATAATCAAATAATACTCACGCCCAGTCTCTCCACCATCATCTCCAAATCCTCTTGTAACTGCTTATCCTCTTCAGACTAAAAAATATAAAAACATAAATTATATTTATCCTGTGAATTAATATATATGTTTTTGGTCAATTTAATTGTAGATGACGCAAACATCGTCAATAGACATCACTAAGCAGGTTGACTGTTAGCGGGGTATGCTAAGATTAGCTTATCGGCTAGCTAGTGCCGACGACAGTTATTAAATCATGGAATTTGTCTCCACACCAGTGCAGCGGCCATAATAATCTTCTATGGCACACTTAAAAGTCTGAATAAATAAAAACAACACGTGTATTTATGCACGTGTAGAATGACAGTCACCCTGGCCCGCTCAGCCATACTGTGAAAGTGGCAGTGACAAGGCAAAATAAACCGGCTGGCTGCGGGGACCTCTAATCATCAAGCACTCAGCAGTACTCACCAGTTCTTGCTCCTCTTTCTTCTCTTTATCCTTCCCTGAAGATTTGGAGTCTTTTTCCTTATTCTTTTCATTTTCATCGGGTTTGGCGGCCGGCTTCTTCTCTTTGTTTTTGGAGTCCTCCATGGTTGCAAGCTCCGAAAACGCAAAATGAACCGAAGGAAACCGGAAGCGTTTCTTCTTTGCCGTCCAGATATTCTCGAAGTTGTTTCTTTACTGCCCCTAATGGTGAGGGGTATTACTACTGCTTGTCGTGTTTGCTTCACGAACCGTAGTAAAATAGCGTAACAATGTGTACTCTAACGCCGCTAAAGTTTGATTAAAATATAACGATTTCCCTGACAAACTCCAGCACTGTATACAGCTAATTTCCACCACATTCCACATGTTTAGTTCAAAAGCACCGAACAGTCGAGTTGCGTATAAATGTTAGTTTTATTTGTTTGCAGGGCGGTGTTTATCGTAAAATGTTTGTAAACAGTTTGATCTAATCTGGTAAATGTGGCTGGTTTTACCCTGTTGGTCAATTAACAATACAAATTGGTACCACTTACCACCTTTAACATAATCCAACGTCTAATGTGTCTTATTTGTATATTTCGTAAACTATGTTTGTCGAGTGCCTTGAAGTTGCCAAAGAAGTCATGTGACCCCATCCAGTAAGTCACATGCTAAGTGTTCCAGCTCATGTCAACATGGTTTTACCTACCTATGTACTTGTTGTTTGTAAATTCAGTTTTCTGTTTTTCATCTTTGTGGTTGGAGAAGCACAAGCTAAGGGATTTAGTCGTTTTTATGAATTGCAGATAGATGTGTCCGACGAGCAATGGTTCGTGCAGAAACTAGATCACTTCAATGGAGCAGATGACAGAGTGTGGAAGCAGGTATATTTATTCATCTTCCCTATTTCATTCCTTACCTTAGTATGAATTTAAACATATTTACAAAATCTAATCAGATAATGTGCAGTGAAAAAAATATTGTAAATGAAAACCCTATCAGGGCGGCTCGGTGGCGCACTGGGTAGCACGTCCGCCTCACAGTTAGGAGGGTGCGGGTTCGATTCCACCTCCGGCCCTCCCTGTGTGGAGTTTGCATGTTCTCCCCGGGCCCGCGTGGGTTTTCTCCGGGCACTCCGGTTTCCTCCCACATTCCAAAAACATGCTTGGTAGGCCGATTGAAGACTCTAAATTGTCCCTAGGTGTGAGTGTGAGTGCGATTGGTTGTCTGTCTCTGTGTGCCCTGCGATTGGCTGGCAACCAGTTCAGGGTGTCCCCCGCCTACTGCCCGATGACGGCTGGGATAGGCTCCAGCACGCCCGCGACCCCCGTGGGGACTAAGCGGTTCAGAAAATGGATGGATGGATGGATGGATGGAAAACCCTATCAAATATTTTTCAGTAAAAATTATTGTAAATGATGGATTTTGGAGTGTACAGATGCAAACTAGAAACTAAACTTGCACTACAGTCTGCATACGACAGATTATTCTCATGACAGACCCCATCTCCCTTTGCTCTCTCAGAGGTACTTTGTGAATGAATCCTTCTACAAACCGGGAGGGCCCGTGTTTCTTATGATCGGTGGAGAGGGCCCAGCCAATCCAGCATGGATGCAACATGGTACCTGGCTCACTTATGCAGAGAAACTGGGAGCCATCTGCTTCATGTTAGAGCATCGCTTTTATGGAAGAAGTCATCCTACAGTGTATGTGTTATTATCGTCATTCCAACTAACTAATGATGTCATTTTCAAGCCACATCAAGGGTAAAAATGTCTTGCCTCTGAGTTGGATGAAAATGGGTGGATTTTGCTGCTTCCACAAATGCAATATTAACCAGATTGCTGTTGAGACTAGTTGTGTAAAGACACATTTTGACTTAACTTCCTTTTTAATGTACTTCCATCCAAACATGTATTCAATCACCCAAGCACTTAGTTTTGGTGTTTCACAATCACATGTCTATCTTCAATTATGGGAAAAAATTTAAACATATGTATGTTATTTACTGTTTTCAATGTGTTTTAAAGAGGCACAAAATGAGTTACAAACTGTTATGCGAAATCACTTATTTCGAGCCTTGAAACATATAGATAACACTTTCTGTAGGCTTAAAAAAGGATTGAAGAGTATTTGATCTTCAATAATCTTAAGAAAAAATAAGAATATTTTTTATTCTTTCATATTTACAATGTTAAACAAAATAGTGTGCTGCCATTTAGTGTTTGACTGTGGAATTATATTCAAAATAAATGTGACAATTACAAACTTTAAAATCAGCAAAAAAAATCGAGACTGTAAATCCAGAAACCATAATGGAGCCTTTCATGCCACTAGATGTCCCCCATGAATTCAAATTAGGACAGCCCTTGCCTTACTGACTTTGCTTTCTTAGCTCTCACTCACTAATGCATGTTGAAAATGATTGTGTTCTTTCCATTTAGTGACCTGAGCACGGAGAACCTGCGGTTCCTCAGTAGCCGTCAGGCTTTGGCCGACCTGGCCCATTTTCGTACTGTGATGGCTGAGACCCGAGGACTGGTCAACCGCAAGTGGGTGGTCTTTGGGGGGTCTTACCCGGGTTCATTAGCAGCTTGGTTCAGGCTGAAGTATCCTCATCTCGTGCATACCGCTGTGGCCACCAGTGCACCGATTCACGCCACAGTCAACTTTCCAGGTAGAATGTAATTTATTACTGTCAAATGCGCAGCAATCTACACAATCCCGAGCGACAATTTGGAGCTCATAGAATATGAGATGAATATGCCAGGATGAATACATTTTATGTCAATTTAGATTTTTATTTTTTTTTACCCATGCCAGGATGAATACGATTTATGTGAATTTATATGTTTTTCTTTGTTCATATGATAATGTTTTTCAAATGTATAAAATTGTAGTCAATGAGGTTGCAGGCACATTGAGGCTCTGAAATGTTTATGCAACCTTGAAGAGTCTCACATTTGAGACGCTTTCCCAAGAGAAAATGTCAGAGACCAAACATACACTGTGAACATTGTGAACAGGTCTTATCTGCTTTGCACCCACTTCAACAGTGCCAAGATTTTTTGCTATAACAACACTGAAGTTAGTCAATATTATTACTAGTGATACAACCTAGCCAGGAATAAAACATTTGAGGGGATCTTTTCTGAGTCACAGGTTTTTGTTAAAGCAAAATATATATTTTCTCCCTTGGAAAAAAATACCGTGATCATTCCATTAATCACAACCTATGTTAGCATACATTATATGCAAGCGACAAAATCATACTTCATGTGTTGGTCTGTGGATTAAATGCTACTTTTGTTGTTTGACTTTGAAAGTACAAATGATGCTCTGCATTTCACTTCAGTTTTGGTATGTTATTATGCGTTTTTTATTTTTTTTATTTACAGTCCTGTTTTTGTTTTTTGTTTTAATGTCCGCCTTTGTTTTTTTTCATGTTTTCACCAGAGTACTTGGAGGTTGTGCACCGTTCTCTGGCTTCAGAGAACACTGACTGTCCTCTACTGGTAAAAAAGGCTTCAGATACCCTAATAGAGAAACTCCGTGACCCCGCAACCTATGAGAACATCACCAAAGACTTCAAGTATAGTATATACACAACGTTCTAACAGAAGTTAAGCTAAAATCCTGTCTTTGTTTCAACGCTGTCTTGACCACAACAAGCATTTTAAATTTGATCTGAGCTAATTGTGGATTCTATTGCTGTTGTCATATCAAAGTGTTGTATTTGTCTAATGTATTGGTTAGGCTTTAACTCCAAACATTTGTAGATGCTCTGCAAAATTGTTTTTACTCCCCTTCCTCTCCCCTTTTCCGTACAGCTTGTGCTCCAAACTAGAAATTCAAACAGAGACAGACTCTGCCTATTTTCTGGAAATGCTTGCTGGCAACTTCATGGATGTGGTCCAGTATAATGAAGACAACAGAGCGTTTGAGGTAATAACAGACACATGGGTCATATACTGTTTGTATCAAAATTACAGGTCACCTAAACGCAAGGGGACTTGAAAGGAGCAGTTGTTAAATTTTTATTTTAATTTTAATTTCTTTTTACTAATTTTAAAATGTCCACAAGGGGGCAACCGATATTGGTATCTGCCTCCATGACAAGTACGGGATACCTTGAAATAAAGTAGTGGTACATCCCTAAAAAAATACATACAAACACATGCACATATACAGTCTATACATTACAAATACAAAATAAAAGAGCAAATGAAAATGTTTCCTCTGTATTATTGGTATATGTTATGCAGAAGAGCAGATGAGACATGCTGGACTGTTTGCCAAAATAATTTCATGGCCCATTGACACACTCAGTCACACTTACATGAAGAAAAACTCCATTGACACGCAGTCACATTCACATAAAGAAAAACTTAGTGCCAAAAGATTTAGTCTTTGACTATTTTTTTTCCTTACAGGGTGTAGTGGGCACCAACATCACAATCAAGGTGCTCTGTGGGATAATGGCAGACACATCGCTTGGAGACCCGTATGCCCGATATACCGCTGTGGCCCGCCTCATGATGGACACATTTTCGCTGAAATGTCTGGATGTCAGCTTCAACAACAATCTGAGAGACATGACTAACACATCCTGGGATGGGCCGGCCGCAGGGGGAGGTGAGAATGAGTCTGTTTGTCCCATGGGAAAAAAGTATTTTCATGTCTGTAAATACACATTATGAAACCTGTCATTTTTCTGCTGCTGCAAAACAATTTCTATTGACTGTTTATATTTTTGGCTATTAGGTGAGAGGCTGCATGTTTTTTTTTTTTAGATGACATGTGACACAGACTGAATGATGTTATGCTGAAACTTTCCAAAGCCAAAAAGCAGAAAGGATGTCATGCCAGCCCGAGAAGACAAAAGCTGGTTTAGAGTGTAATTTCGTGGTGAAACATTAAAATGTTTTGACCACGTCACTGTGCTCTATTTATGTACTATTTCAGTACAGTTGTTTGATTTATATCTGTCTCATAACCACATAGAGTGAAAACAAGCAAATTGGAAGTGGAAAGAGGACTATTTTTGTGCTTTCCCCAACAAATCTGAAGTCTTTCTTCTTTCTGCATTTCAACCAGTACTGTAATACAGTTGTTCTGGTTCCCAACCTCCCTTTCTTTCATGAGTGGGAGGGCTGGGATCATCAAAACAGGAAGTGGTCTCTTATGAAAACATTTGTCTGCATCAAGTGACCGCACTAGACTCATTTACAGTACTTGCTGCCTATTTCCTCATAAGGTCTAAAAACCTCAATATCACCATTTGTGTGGAAATAATTTATCTTCAATTCTGGGTTTAGTCTGCGCTATTCTGCTGTGCCGTCTGTGCTTTTGTTCCTATCAATCAAGTAAATGTGCTAGCTGTGAGTAAACTATGTGTGTGTCACCAGGGAGACAGTGGGTCTACCAGACCTGCTCTGAATTTGGATTTTATCAAAGCACTGACTCCCCAAATCAACCCTTTGGTGGTTTCCCTCTAGAGTAAGTAAATATTTAAAAATCTGTACAGTTTATTATCGTTATATTTTTAGGATTAGCTACTTTTCTGATTCGAATGTTATCTTCCCATTAAGGTATCATGTGAAACAATGTGCAGACTTCTACAATATCACTGCTGAGCAACTTGCAGAGTCTGTGGCTGCGACCAATGAGTATTATGGCAGCTATAGTATCTACTCCACTAGAATAGTTTTCCCTAATGGCGCCATTGATCCCTGGCATGCACTGGGCATCACTCAAGACATCAGACCTGACCTTCCGGCTGTTTTCATCAAAGGTGAGTAAGAGTATTGGGCTTTGGAAAACACTCCAGAAGTAAAAGATGTAGTCTGTTCAACTACCATTGCTGTGCCCCATTTCTATCTATTTATGTATTTCAGGAACAGCCCATTGTGCCAACATGTACCCGGCCGACTCAAAGGATCCCCTCCAGCTTACGCTTGCTAGAGATCAAATCTTCTTACATCTGCAACAATGGATGAAGCAATAAATGCTACCATCTTCCAATTGCAAGTTTTGTCATCGAAGTTCAGATTATTTTAATTGCTTGGAGTGTAAGACAAAATTTATCTGATGATTAAAGATTTTTATGCACCCTAATGTTTATATTTACTGTCTGTAATGCTTCAGAGATTTTGCAGTGTCACTGTGTTGCTTTTTCTGATTGGAAAGCAAGAGGACTTCCTAAAGAAACAAATAAAAGCACAATTTAAACACGCAACATAACTATTTAAGATTTGCAAAACATTTTGGTTTCACCTACTACATGTGCAGATCTGATTTTATGAAGCACAAGTTCAGTCTTGTTAGATAAATGTTCGTTTTGTAAGACGGGGGCATGATGATATCGCAAATGCAATGTCTTTCGGGAAACGTTGGACTCTTCTAGCATGTCACTCAAGTTCACAGCTGTGTTCAGTCAGTGTGTCCTTGAAACACACACTCACTGACAAAATAACCGAACCACTTCCTCTATAAGTGTTTGTTTTGACAAGCCACATCGTAGCATCCCAGCTGTACTTGCATAATCATACACCCTCAAGGACCCCCCAATCTCACAAAAATGAACCCAGTATATCATACTATAGTATTGCACTGTAATGAATGAGTCAAGCCTGTCACCAGTAATTTACAAGACAATAATATATAACCATAATAGCATGTAAGTGCTAACCAAACGGTACTTTTTTGTTTTTTGATGTGAATACCGTCATGTATGTAATTCATTCCATGTTGTCATGGAGCCTATACCATGAATTTAGAAGACATGGAAGGTATTTTTCTAGCGCCTTATTCATATTCTGCTGTATATGTTCATTTTAAAGGTCCGTTGTACTCATCGTATTCTATTTCCATTCCTTTATTAACAACAAGTGAATGTGACAAATGTATACAATGTATAAAATAGTGACAAAGGTCTTGGTGGCTCAGCAACACCACTCCACCCTGAGCACACAATGCGAGACCATCTTCAATTTTGAAGTTTAGATAAATTTCCATAGTCAATATTTGGGATGAGGGAAGCTATGTTTGCAAAGAGGGCAGAGAAATGGGCCTAAGGCAGGTGGCACAGTGCCACCGGTGCTTAAAAAATGCCCTTGCACGCGAGACGAGAATGTCAAATGGCTCAACACAGCTGGTGTGAGACCATTTTCTTGGGATAAGAGCATGACTAAACTGAAGAGAGCCAACTGAGTTGGTTTGGACACTTCCAGAGGGTGATGAGTATGGAGGAGCCAGGAAAGAGAGCAAGAGGAAGTCTTCAGATAAAGCTGATGATAGTTGGTAGCAAAGGCATGAGAGCAGTCGGTGTTTAGAGCTGGATGCAGAAGACAGGACAAATCAAAAGGGGGATGGAAGAATTCTCTTATTGATGAACGTGCCATGACACTTGCAGCAGTCATGAAGTGTAGTGATGGGAAAATGAAGCTTCATGAACCAGTTGTTGTATTCTTTGGCTCTTCTAGATGGCAATGTTGGTTTAAAGTGAGGGTTTCAAGAAATGGCGAGTCGGTGAACTTTCAGCTCTTCAGTGAAGAGAGAGTGCCATATAGGGGTCTAAGTAAAAACAACAACGGGTTCATGAACCATCTTGAAGCTTCATTTGCCCATTATTAATGAAGTGCTTTGAAGAAGTCGTCATGACACAAATCAAGGACGCAGTTGTGGACGAGCAAGACCCCCTCTTGTTTGCTCATTGTCGACCACTCCACTGAGGATACCGTCCACATAAATGACTGAATGGGACACAAAAATTGAACTGATCTCTCCGTATGTGTTAGTCAAAAACGGATGAACTATCGGTTGTTTGAAAACCACAGCTCTAAACAAACGTGAAATCAAGATTTCAGTTGGAGCGTCTTGGCCATCTAGATCTATGATCGGACGTATGTAAAGCATGATATATTTCCATTTTGTTCCTCTTTCTCAACAACAAAGAGCTTCACATTGTATGTGCAACAAGTGGGAATAAGACTCTGTGCTTAGTGTATGGTTGATGCCGATTTAAAAGGAGGTCTTGTACCTTTTCACGAGAACCCATCTAGAATATTAGTATTTAGTATTAGTCCCACTCCCTTTTTGTAGATGATCTGGAAAACATCCACCAAGAACACCAAATACAGTACACAACTTTTTGAAGTTTGAATCTCGTAAATTATCTGGGTTGATGATGGGTACATATTTACTGAAAGGGCAGAGAACTGTTTTTAATTTATCACCTGCTCATGAAAGTTGCTGCCTTGCTAATGACTTTAAAGACTTTAATGACTTTTTGGTACAAACTTAAACAAGTCTATAAACACGATGAGCAAATAAAAGCAGCTCGCAGCTATAATTTCTAACTATAAAAGAAGACTTTGTCTGTCAAGGTGATCATCGAGTGGAAGAAACCTAAAGTTACAAGTCGACGACAGGTTACTGAGATGAACAACACAGCGAAGTGGTTGATCTTGGCTTTCGCTCTCACCATGCTGCTCAAAGCCGGTTAGTGATTTTTTTCTCCATATATATAAATGAATTTTCACTTGTTTCCTTTAAACCACCCACCTATCTCTCAGGTGACGCTCTGGAATGCATGGTCTGTATGAGCTCAGTTCCAATATGTTTACCTCAGATATGTGAAGCAGGCCAAGTCTGCAAGGACCAATCATGTGAGTAGCTGTATGGTGTCATATTTTTCATTTTTGAGGTTACTTTCCAATTGTCAAAAAAAAATCATATTTATCACAGTGATTCTTGAAGCACAATTTCGTAAACTATTAATATTGTCCACAAAAATCACTCACAAACTAAAAGGACAAATCCTTCTTTGAACTGAGTTTGTAATTTTGTAACACACACTTGGGAGTGCCTGGCATTCTTTTTGGAGAACTGTAGATACAACTCACTTCTTCGGCTAAATTTCCAAATCATCAAGACATCCCTTGCAAAACTATACACATTCATGGCTATTACAATATTGTGCACCTGTCTGGCCATGGCAGAAAACTTTTTTTTTTAATCAATAGTAACATTGTTTGGTGCTACAGCAAATACAATAAATAAACACAGTTAATATACATACTCAAAATTTGGATCCCTGTTCTGTTTTTGCATCTGTGCGTGACGAATGATTGACATTCAGTAAGTCACGCTTTCTGTGTCGGATTGGTTGTTTTTTCACAGGCGTTATTTTTTATTGCACATTCAAGCTCGAACCACTACAGCCCAGTGCCCTTACAGTTAAAGAGGCTCACTGAGTTTCATGGCAGAGCAAAAGTAGACTAATATTGTTTTTTTGTCTGTCTTGCAGATGCTGATGGAAAAATATGTGCAGATCCCTAAAGTGACAGCAGATGAACCCCCAACGCAAAGTCTCCCATAATTGACTTCTGAGACAATAGAAGTAGGAGCATGAAAGAATCTGAACTGGTTAGAAGTTCTTTGTAGTTTAGTTGGAAAGCATTACAAAATGTGAAAAAAAACAAATAAATAAGTGATCACTTTGCCCTTGCATTCTGTGTTAAAAAAACACATGCACAATGTAAAATTCTTCTCTTGCTGAAAGTAGCCCGTTAAAATCCGGCGCACACAAGGCCTCAATGGCGATTTGGATATGGACCCAGAAGCAGACATGATACGAAAGTTGAAAAGTAAAAGTCTTTATATCAAGTATCAACAGAAAGCAGGGCTGGGCACTCAAGAAAACTTCACGTTCTTCCTGGAAGAAAGCTCAGACAACTTCTCTCCGAGTAATCCGGATTTATATACTGTAAGATCAGGTCTATATGACGGAATAAAGGTTGACATAACAACAAGACAAAGCATATAAGTGAAACAGCAAATACATATCAACTAATATATTATGGAATCAGGCTTATGACACAATGAACTTATAACAAAATGATAAAGAATCATAAAGAATCAGCACTTTATACCAACTGATAGAGAAATGAGGCGTCGCCGACCGGTCACAACACAAGTAATCAGGTACCCAGTAATCAAGTGGCACAGTAATTGATTATTAGATTAATCGAATAATACAGTAATCGAGTATTACCGCAATCATGTAATACTGTAATCGAGTAATACAGTAATTGCGTAATACAGTGAACCAGTACAGTAATCGAGTAATAAAATAATCGTCTAACACAGTAATCGGTAGCCATAAGATGAACAATTTAAAGTCGAAATGATTTGAATCAGTGAAAAAATTTAGAAATTAAAGGACAACAAGTGAAGAAATCATAATTATTGAATGTTTTTTTTGGGTCTTATAATGGGGAAAATGTTGACTTTTTGACAAGTGGGAAGTTTTAGAATAGGTAGACATTAGATGAATAGTTTGAAGTTGGAATGGTTTGAATTACTGAAACAAATTAGAAGTTAGAGGGGGGAAACAAATATAAATCATAAGAAATAAATAATCGGAAGTCATAAAATGAATCAAGGGGGAATTTCTGGACTGGGTAGGCCGAAGATGAACGTTGAAAATTAGAACGGTTGAATCAGTCAAAACATTTGGAAATTAGAGCAGAAAACCAAAATTAACCATTATTTGTAAGGGGAAAAAACTGTGGGTCTTTTAAAAGGGGATATATAGAATGCGTGGTATGTGGTCCTCACAGCGTGAATTTTTGGAATACCTTAAAGTTGGAATGGTCATCAGCCTTCACACTGTAGAATAATACATGACCTTCACGCAAAAATCCAGATTCCGCCACTGGATTTTTTTTCATCCCGTACAGCAGAAGCCGTTTAACTGTCATGTATACGTCACAAATGTTTCTTTGATAATTAAAAGGTTCATTGAATTCTTTTATTTTGAATGATTAACGGATGTTGTCGTTGCGACATTTAACGTTTGGTTTGGAGGAGGAGTTGAGTACCTTTCCGTTAAAGTAGTATTAAAACGGCTTTGTTCATTTCCAACTCGCGTTTTCTTTGAACGATTAGCATTTTAGATTCACTTCTCACACGTCTGTAATATTTTGTTCAAACGGCCGTGAGACTTGAGATTTTGGTTGGAGAAAGTTCTAGTTTCACCTGTGGGGCAAGAGGAGCACGCGTCTTCGCGTCATAGTAAGTTAACGTCGTTTAATTCTACCACGTTACACTTGGCTAAATTCCATTTAGTCATTCTGAAGCATTCACTCTCAATTGCGCTTAAGCCGAGTTAGGTAAATTGTCACAAACAAAACTGCTGCGTAGAACTGTCTAATCGCTTCAATTCTGTTGCGTTTGTTGGTTTGACTTTATTGTAAAAATACATTATGTGAGAGTCGTTTGGTCAAAAGGCTTGTTTTCTTGATGGTACCACCAAACGTTATGAATAATACCTTAAAGTAGAACAAAACTCATTTCAGATAGTAACAATGAAAAGAGAAGCTTGAACTTGAAAACAGTGGCGCAACTAAATGTCATGTAGTGTGATTAAGAGTGACGCATTTTCAATCACAGGTAAATGCCATCCATCTAAAATACTTTGTATATTATCCCGTCATGTATTTTCATGAATGCTAATATTTTAATGAATTTTTATATAATATACTGTATGAAATAGAAATCAACCATGGCATTTCACGTTGGTACTTATCAGGTTAACTCTTTTTAATATAATTTAGTCGATACCACTATAAAGTACGGAGGATTGACTTTTTTCTCAGAATTCTGACTTTAAAGTGCTTTAAGCATGTCAATGGTGACCCAGCACTGAGGTCAACTGATCTTGTTAGGAAAAAAGGAAGAGATTTTTACATCCCCACAACAAATACTTATCAGGAAACGCACACTAAAAATACTGCTGTGTTCAATTTGGTACACCCCCTATCGCTACCTTATAATGTTGCACAGCAACTTCAACACAACACCACCCCAAAAGCAGATTCAAATGTAAATTTAATACAGGAAAAAACTTATGATGATATAGTCATCACCGGGCACCAACCATCCACAGCAAAGTCTAGGGGTGCACCAAAAGCTGCTTTCAAATCATTTTGATTTTTGATTTAAGGGGACCCTGACATGAGCGTTGAAGCAAATCATCCTGTGGATGCCTTGATACTTTATCAAAACACTGACTTATTCACTAAAATTCCGCCTTGTTGGCAAATTACAGGCTCCTATTAGCCTAACATTGAACGAGCAGATTTTTTGCTGGGTGTGGCCAAGGCTCTTTTGTTCCACGTGCTTTCACATCATCAACTAAAGAAAAACACATGCTTTTTCGTCAATAGGTGTTCACCAAATGCTACCTTAATGTGCAAAATATTAATATAATAAGTATAGTGCCTCCACCTGGCTGCAGCATTGGATTAAAGCATGTATTAGATAATCATGAAAGAAAATGGTTTGGTTACTGTGCTTATCATATGCTCTTCAAAAATAAAAAACATAAGTCCACTTTGTAGCTCCCAAATCAATTTTCAAAGTCTTTATGCCTCATAACAAATATGTATGTGTTTTTGTCAAGGTCAAAATGAGGTCCCTTACATTGCCGGTTGCCTTTGCGATGGTGATCCTGTTCTGCCATACAAGTGAGCTGTCCCAAGCGCCTTCATACGGAGAGCGTGGATCGGAACTTGGTATTCAGGTGTTTCAGCAAGTGGTCCACTCCAAGCCCCTGGAGAATGTGGTCCTTTCACCTCACGGAGTGGCCTCTGTTCTTGGCATGCTATTACCGGGAGGTCATGGACAAACCCGCAAACAAATCCTCAATGTGCTGCAATACAAGAAAAGTATTAAAGGTCTGTAAGAATTTCTACACAAAGTTGTGAGAAAGGCTTGTAATTTGTGTTCAGCAAACATTTTTTGATTTGCACAGGACCTCACAGATTGTTGAAGAAACTGCATAAGAACTTGACCACCAAGGATGCTGTTCTCATTGCCAACGGCATTTTCAGCCAAAAGGGCTTCCCCATGCTGAAGAGCTTTGTTGACACCAACAAAGCAAACTTCCAGGCTGAGAGCAGGAGCATGGACTACGGTCATCCTCAAAGGGCAGCAGATAAGATCAATGCCTGGGTCAGCAACAAAACCAAAGGTGGGTCAATGTAATATCATCTCGACCAGTAATTATGAAATGTATTTCTAATGCTCCTGTTACATCCAGGTCACATCACAAGCCTGATCAAACCAGATATGCTGGACTCTGCCTTGACCCGCTTGGTCATTGTTAACGCCATCTACTTCAAAGCCTTATGGAAGTACCGCTTCCAGCCTGAAAACACCAAGATGAGACCCTTCACTGGGGCCGATGGCAAAGTATTTAAAGTTCCTATGATGTCCCAACAATCAGTCTTTAAAACGGGTAAGTTGTGGTGATACGTATCAGATTTTTTTGTAACACGACTGCAGTCTGAATGGCCAGGTCGCATTCATATGCCACATTTCACCAAAATACTTTTTCTACTTCCTTCCAATTCGCTTCTCTCTATATAGTCCGTGTCCCCTACACATCGTAACATTTACTTCTGCAAACATTACGTCCAATTGTCGTATTGGTACCTTAACAAGGTGGAAACACATATTAGATGTGTTATAATTCCACTTGATTTGGATGCACCCTCAAATTTAACCTCAGAGTCTGATCTTGATCGCTTCATTTCAAATCAGTTTTGGTAATGTATAGAGCTCTAAAGCTGAAAATTGTCAGCTTCTAGTTGTTTTTTTTATAACAATACAATATTGTATGTTGATCAGAAAATGGTAATTTGGGACATGACTGTTGAATTGAATGGATCAATAAGAATGCTGACTTTATTGGTTGAGTAAATTATTATTTTTATAACTCTTACATTCAAATTTTATGAGGTTAGTGTTGCTTCAGTTGTAGCTGCACATTTATATTTTTTGATATTATGCTGCTATTTTTCACTTTGCTGCTAAATACCTTGATGGAGAAGTAAACGGTAATAAATGTTCTTTTATTCATCAGGCATAGCCAGCACTCCTCAGCAGGTGTATTATAGGGTTATCGAGCTGCCCTATCACGGCAACACGACCAGCATGCTCATCGTTCTACCCACTGAGGAGGATGTGCATCTATCCCAAATCATCCCACACATTAACACTGCTACTGTGCAGAGTTGGAGCAAACTGATGCACATGAGCAAAGTGCACTTACTCATCCCCAAGTAAAATACATTACACTTGATAAGCCACAGTTACAGCTTGCATAGATGAAAATGGCAAATGTTTGTGTATGTCTCTAGGTTTTCAGCGGATGTCGAGGTAGACTTAAAGGCCCCCTTGTCGGCGCTGGGCATTACAGACATGTTCCGTCAAGACAAAGCTGACTTCAGGCACCTGAGTGAGTGAAAGTTCTGTCAATCCCATTCCTCATATGACATGTTATTTTTATATCCAGCAAATTTAGTTAGACATGAGCGAGGTTTGAAAATATGAAGAAAATGTTGGCTGTTTACTGCCAATGTAATATGTCAGTAAAGTGTGAAAGTCAAGCAAGTCACTTCCCCTTTCCAGTAATTGAGGAAGCTTGAGTGCACTATCGCCGCCTTGTGCTGCAAAATATTAAGACAGGACATGAATATTCTTTTCATTTCAAACCTGCACAATAACCTTTTCCATCCAAATCTTCACCAGGAATGTACACAGTAAATTTTGCAGAGCACAGTTAGATTTGTTTTTTTTGTATACCTGTGTGCATCTGGAATTAAAGATCTGTCCGTCCGTCCGGCCGGCTGTCTGTCTGTGTGCTGCCTCAGGTTCGGAGCCTGTATATGTCTCTACGGCCCTCCAGAAAGTCAAAATTGTGGTGAATGAAGATGGAACAAAAGCATCAGCTGCCACCAGTAAGTGTTTTGCTGAAAGTGCTGTGTATTTATTTGGTCACTATTCTCTTATGAATTGTGGTTTTTAATGCTGTTTTCTCTTTTATTCAGCTGCAATTTTGATGGCTCGCTCCTCTCCTCCTTGGGTTTCAGTGGACAGACCTTTCCTGTTTCTTATCCGCCATAACCCATCTGGTACAGAACGTTTCCTCATCTTCGCATCTGTTAATCCTCCTATATTGCATTAAAAATGCTCATTGGTACAAGGAAGATGCATTATATGACTTGTGGATAAACACATCATTCATATTACTGCCGTTGTCACGTTTCCTCTTGAAAATATTGCATGTCATGTTGATCTATCCCCCCCACTCTGTCCTCAGGTACTCTCCTCTTTATGGGCCAAATCAACCAGCCTTGAATCCAGTGCTCTATGTGCTCCCCCATCTAGTGGTATTTTGGAGAAACACGACTTGCTTGCATGCACACAGACAAGCATACACACTTGAGCTGTAGATATTTGTTTTATTGCCTTTTGTTAGTCATTTTCAGAAATGCATGATCTGCCTTAACTTTCTTTTCTGGCTTTTTATTGTATTTTTTAACATGTAAATTGTTTTTTTTAATGGACTTTGAATGTCATTTGTGTATTTTATTAAATGTGGGGTAGCATAAAATGTTGACTAATCGTTTCTATTTTATTATTTCTGTCAATTTCAATAGATATGACTCCAGTCCTTGTTAAGTTATGGAGTTGCTTGTCCAAACTTGAGGTCTTGCATACAGTGTTTTAATGTTCAAAGGTACTTACTTTTTTGAGAAATGTTTCTGTTGTAATTCTTCATTTGGGAGCAATAAACACTCATTTATAAACTCTGCTAAAAGAGATTGTCTTGGTGAGAACTTGGTAAATCTGAAAGATTTTTAACTTTGACCTATATTTGGCACTTGGATAAGGTGTGATCGATCCTTTTGAATTTGATAGATCTCATGATCTTTTTTTTTTGTTTTGTTAATTGGTATTGTAAATATCTGGATCACCTTTTGTTTTTGTAGTTTATATTGCCTATGGCCACAGCAATATAGTATGAACTCGTGCAGCAAATATTAGAATCACATTTGTCCAACAATTCAAATAAAAACTAATCAGCAGTACAACCAAAAGGTTTCTAGACTTAGACTTAGACTCAACTTTATTAATCCCTTGGGATTACTCCTTCAGGGAAATTCTGTGTCCAGTAGCAGTAAAATACAAAATACACAAGAAAAACACAAGAGATCAAGATATACAGAAGATGCAGAAATACACACAGTGCAAGAGATAGCAATGAAATGTAAAAGAGGCCAAAAGATAAACTAGGCAAGAAAATTGAGGGAGGTAAAAACACTACACAGTAGTTGCCATAATATTGCACATTGTATATTGACGTGAAGAATGTGTACAGAAGAATAGCAGCTTCATCAGAATCGAGTCATTCCTTTTTGAAGAAGTTCCGAATCAAAAATCGTTTCGAGCATCTAATTCAGTGGACAAGCTCTCATGAAACTTTCGTCTTAATTGCTATATATGTTGGCCTTTTCTGAGTGAAAATACTAAACTTCAGACAAAATAGGAACAAAATGTTTAATCAAACATGCATAAGACAGTCAAATGGGACTGAACCAATAAGGTACACTATGAATATTACAAAAAAAAACAAAAATGCATAAACGTAAAATACGTAAAAGAAAATTACAATAATAAAAATGTCTGGTTGATTTTCGAAATTAATACAATTTCCCCTGCTATAAAAGACTGTTCGAAAAACAGACAAATAATCATTACATGTGGCCCATGGAAAACGAAACGTGTGTGAGTGTGTGAGGGGGGGATCTCAGAAAAAAAAAGGAAAATACGCAATAGTAATTAAGTCGACTTGTATAAATCATTATTTGTAGCGGTCGTCACGCGGCATGGTTTGCTGGGCGCATGCCTTGCAGTCATTACGGTAATGTGAACAGCGTCTCTGTGTGTCAGCTGATCCTCCTGGACTGGGCGAGGAAGAGAATTAGCAGCAGGAAAACATTGTGGCTGGCTAGTTAAACCATGGCTGCGGAGATCCATTCGAGGCCTCAGAGCGCCAGACCAGTTCTTCTGAACAAAATCGAGGGACACGCAGACGCTGTCACGGTTGCCGTTTTAATCCCCAAGGAGGATGGAGTGATCACTGTCAGCGAAGACAGGTGAGTTTTCCAACCTAGCTAGCTTATGTTAGCTTTATTGAAGTAGCCTGCGGGTTTGCTCTATTTTGTGGCGACTAGTTAGATCCTGCAAAAGTGGTCAAACTAATGTTCAAGGCAACTAAAGCAGACCTATAAAACTAACATTTTAGCGTGGGTAAGTTAGCTAAACGAATTTATCTGAATAGAACTCATTAAAGATTTACTTTGTGAAAGATAGGACGCTTATAAAATTATTATTAAGCGCTGATCTTTAATTGCGTTCGTATATTTGTTGTCGCTTTATGAATGTTCGACTTTGACATTGAACAGCTAACTGTAGCAGTAAACAAACCCGGTCCTGTAGCAGTATACAAGTCCGGTTTCCTCTCCATGTGTTGCCATTTAATCCTTAAAAATTGATGCCAGTATGTTTCAAATGTTTCGATACAATTGTGTACGTGTGTGTGCGCGGCTCTACAAGCACTCTTGTTTACTGGTCACTCTTAAAGGAACGGACACGAGCTGTGTCCCGTGAAAATCACATTTGGGTTAGCATAGATAATGCCTTTGATAATTTGTTATACAATGATGCAATATAATAGCTGCTTGCAATATGATCTACAGCTGTTTATGTCATTCAGTGAAATAGCCACATTTTAAAATAGCCAGCAAACTAGTTTGCAAGTGTAGGAGAAGCATCATCATTTAACGTAAATGGGAAGTGGTGCATTTTGCATCACACTTGCTAATTCTGCAGGGACGATGAAGCCATTGACCTCTATAAGAAAACTGTTTCATCAGTTTTGAATGTACCTTATTTGACTAGAAATGAAACTCAATTCTGGAAAGTCCAACATTTACTCATTTTCGTTTGGACGCTTTTTCTTGTATGACTCTAATTAGTTAATATCAGTCTATCAGCTATTTATATTTTTTTCCTGTCTTCTTAAAGTTGTTCTACAATGAGGACTGAATAGTTGACGTACGGAGAAACTTTGGATGCAGTTTCATAGACACAACAGTGGTTCTCAAATTGAAAAAGTAGCACATAAAAGTTTTCCTCTCCAAGAAGCAACATAATTACAATGGTAAAATTTGTCCAGCATATTATCACCAAAAACGATGCAGAATAATATTGCGAACCACTGTCACGCTATGTACAATTTGAACATGAATACTGCGCTTAAAGATAAGGATTTTTATTTTGCCTAATTGAATGTTTTAAAAGCAAGTTAAATGCAACTTTATTATACTTTTGTTAACTTATGAACTGTGCTTAACAAATACTATACTGTGCTATATTGGAATAGAAAAAACTGCAATCCACACTTGTTCATGTTTATAAACAATGTTCAAAAATCTAAATTGGAGCTTTTGACCATCAATTTGCACCTTTTCTTATGTAATATCCCTATAGAACAATTTTTAAAAAAAGGTCCAAAGGTACAATTTTTTTTTCTAATTACCATAGGGCCAACATTACCCGTACATGCTCAAAAACTAACATAACAGGCCAATAATTTTGGGTTAGAAGTTTCTCCTCTACCATCAACAAGCCTCCGACATAATTGTGGCTGGAAATTTGACTACTCTTTGCAGATGCTGCACAAATCTTCTCTAGCTTTGAGGTTCAACTTTGGAAAAAACAATTTAAAAAGCAGTTTTGATATGTCTTTGGCATCACTGTCCTGTTGGAACATCCACTTGCATCAAGGTTTCAGCAGCCTTCATGTTGATTTGGTGATAGTCTTCCCCACTGGTGGCCCTAGAATGTATTGTTACTACCACCATTCTTGACAATTAAATTAGTACAGTAATCTTAGGTTTAAAAGCTTCATTTCCATTCTCCTAAACATACTTATTTGTCACTGTGGCTAAATAGCAATCATTGTCTTGTTCGATCATAAGATTGTAACCCAGAAGGTATTTGGATTGCCTTTGTGAGCAGCTGCAAATTTCAGTCAAGCTTGACCGTGTCGATTTCGAAACAGGGACTTTTTTTTTCTTGGTTGGAACACTCTCAGTCCATGGTCATTGATTTCTGTCACCACAAAGTATGCTTTCAGCTCTTTAGTGACACCCCAGTTGGGATTTACTGTAAAAGTAAATATACAACAAAAATAATTACACTCCTTTTAATATTTAAATACAACAGATGTTTTCTTTTAGAAATATTGCTACTGCTATCCCTAAAGTCACTGTAAACTCCCATTGACATGCTAACAAGTAATTAGCATTGACCTTTGGGAGTGGTGCGTTTAAATAACGAATATCCACACACAAATATATCTTTCACTTTGCCACTATTTTATTGGCAGTGTATTTTTTCAAGTTATAATTCCAGACTCAAAGATTTAGAGTTCCAACACATCAAAACACAAAAAGCCAAAAACGTTTTTATGCATAGATCATAAAACAAAGGGACCCTTAATGGTTTGTTTTCTTAAAGTTTTATCCGTCTTTTCATTTCCAGAACCATTCGTGTTTGGCTAAAGAGAGACAGTGGTCAGTACTGGCCAAGTATATATCACACAGTCTCCTGTAAGTAACATTTTGAAAATGTCCATCCATTCTCCAGTATATAAAAAAAACATAGCACAATACACCATGTGCTAATGGTGATGATTTCCTTATCTTTCCATGTTTCAGCTCCCTGCTCATGTATGTCATATCACCATGACAGCAGACGCATCTTCATTGGGCAGGACAATGGAGCGGTTGTTGTGAGTGGAACATCCTCAAAACAAATGGCCTTGTTCTCATTTCAGGGCCAAGCTTTGTCTTTTGCTTTTTCTTTCCATTATTAAAAAGAGGCTTATTTAAACAGCACTCCTCCTATTGCCTTTGAGGGTGGGTTCGTTATTTGACTTGAAACTTGTTTTTTTGCCCTTAAGGAGTTTCTCATCTCTGAAGATTTCAACAAGATGAACCATGTAAAAACATATCCAGGTAAGCTGTTTGATAATGAAGCACTTCAATGCGATCAATCAGGGGAAACCGAATATAATTGCTGGCCAAAATGTTGTCTTTGTGTCTATACATTTATTTTAGTGTGAGAAGAGGTTGTCGCCGTAGTGATGGGAAAATGAAGCTTCATGAACCAGTTGTTGTATTCTTTGGCTCCTCTAGATGGCAATGTTGGTTTAAAGTGGTTTTAAGAAATGGCAAGTCGGCGGGCTTTCAGCTCTTTGGTGAACAGAGTGCCATCTAGAGGTCTAAGTAAACACAACAACGGGTTCATGAATCATCTTGAAGCTTCATTTGCCCATCATTAGTTGTCGGTGGTTCTCTAATTATGTTTATGTTTGTATTATAAGATTACTCTTTGTGGTGGAGTAAATAAAGCTGAACAATACAATCAAACATTTTTAAAAGGACAAAGTATTCTACAGTTGTGTCTCAGATCCCTGAACAGGTGCGCCGTTTCCAGACAGGTGCTTATCTTTATTTGCAGATTGCTACACTAAGTGCCATAATTTAACATAATAAAAATATAAAAATGAACACAATGTCAATTTGCAAATGTAGACAAATGTTCGTGCGTGTGTGTTTTGCAGCTCATCAGAACCGCGTTTCAGACATGGTGTTTACCCTGGAAAGCGAGTGGGTAGTGAGCACTGGCCATGACAAGAGTGTTAGCTGGATGTGCACCCAGAGTGGAAGCATGCTGGGCAGACACTATTTCACTTCCTGGGCTTCCTGTCTACAGTATCCCTTATTCATTGTTTTAATACAACAACCATTTCTTTGAATACTTTGAAAGCTTAACGCCCTACTCAGATATGATCATGAGACTCAACATGCCTTTGTTGGCGATTACTCAGGGCAGATTACACTGTTGAAGCTGGAGAAGCAGACATACTCCGTTATCACTACACTGAAGGGCCATGAAGGTATGCCACACAAAAAAGCACACTTAATGTATATTTACGTACTGAAAATGTATACTACACTCCCGTTCAAAAGTTTGGGGTCACCCAGGCAATTTAGGGTGTATTCAGACCAGAAAAGTCCTTTAATCCGCTTGTTTGGTCCGGACCAAAAGCGGACTTAATTTATTTTCGTTTGGTGCTGTTCCTATTCAGACTGTACATTTTGCAAGCGAATTATTAAATACACCCACTCCTGTGACGATCTGTGCTCCCATTGGACAGCAATGACCAGAGCGGCACACAGTATTTGAAAATTTATTTTGTAATACTGTACACTTTATTGGAAAATAATGTTATCTGATCATTTCATTGATTGGTGGAATGATCGATGGAATAATCAATTCTAGAAAATATTCATCATTGACAATCCTATCATCAATGACATTTTCATTTTCATCAACTTGTTAACTGTTCAAATGAGCCTTGTGGCTTTTTTGGGAAACTCCCTTGAAATCACATGAACACAAGGTATTTCCGTAGTCTCAAGTGTTACTGGTATGGCCGTCTTTTAACACATGTGTAATTGTGTAAAAGCCAAAAATTGTGTTTAAAATTGTGTTTAACCACGGCTGTATTTTTTTTACAGTTATGCAGTTAGGCATCTAATTACACAAGCTAACAGTTTGCTCATGAAACATTCACGTTGACAAATATTTAAACATGGCAGTAAAAAAGCCTCACAATTCAAATGCATTCTGTTTTTGTTTTAATGTCCTAATCAAAAGTCCAGGGTATGATGCTGTGTTCACTCCAGTACAAGCTCTGTTTTTGTATAAATATTTAATGAGTTAAATGATTAATCCAGTCAGAAAACTCCAGCTGAAAAGGTCTAATTTTATTTGTTCTCACTATTAAGTTTAATTGACTACTGTTCTGAAAATTTCAAGTCATACATTTTTGATAAAGTTAAACATATGAGAGAATAACGGCTACCCTTCCTTTACTTATGCTCATAAAATTACAACTTCATTCTTTTGCGGGAGTATAAAAGTCTCCTGGCACCCTGCAATATTTTATTTTAAGACTTGTAAATCATTGATGTATTCAACACTATTTCTGTTTGTAGAAAATGAACAAATAGTTAAAGCATTTGTATTCCCTGTGGACAGCACAAGTTATTTTTATTTAATTTGTTTTTTTGCTACTTGAGCTGTAGTTGCGTTTTATGCCAGCAGATGACAGTCTTAAACCAAAATGCTCAAAACCAAAATGTTTATTGTACTGTAACTTATAACATATGTGATATAAATAACGGTAAATTAATACTTGATAAATAAAAAAATCTGGACAAATTAAGTAAAATTGGATAATTTTCTGTAGCACCTTGATGATCTCATGGAACATTTGGATGTTCTGGTTGGTAATTACTGGCAAAAAGTCTCGTAAATGTACACTAGGTGGCGCCAAGAAACCAACTGTTGCTTAAAACAGCTACCTCCTCCCTCTTGCTTTTTTCAGGCAGTGTAGCAGCCTTGTGGTGGGACCCCGTCCAGAGACTGCTGTTCTCAGGTGCCTCTGACCACAGTGTCATCATGTGGGACATAGGAGGACGCAAAGGACGAACCTTATTGTTGCAGGGACACCAGTAAGTTCAGCAGCCTCGCGTTTATGTGATTGAAATGTTTTGAAAAGTTAACGAGTAAATGTGCTGAAAAAAATGTCTTAGTTGTCAACAGCAGAGTCTGCCTGCACAAGACTCTTATCACACAAAGGTCTCAAGTCAAGTCAAGTCAAGTTTATTTGTATAGCCCTAAATCACAAACAGTCTCAAAGGGCTTCACATAGCCAAAATGGACAATTATTCTCAAAGCATCCCCTGATCTTAAGCTCCCAAAAGGGCAAGGAAAAACTCAAAAAAACCCTGCCAGGGGAAAATGAGAATCCTTGAGAAGGGACCACAGATGGAAGGATCCCCTTTTCAGGATCACCAGGTTGTAATGGATGCAGAGAGGGCACAAGTAATACATAATATGAAAATCAATGAAAAAATGGACCATGCCAATTGTAGCTGATTATTTAATCTTCATCCCCATTTCTGTCTCTTTCCAGATTTTAGCATTGTCAAGCCCCATTTATTTGCCTTTAGTTTAATATAATTGTTTTTGAAATGTTAGCTACACACATAGATGGCTGCGGCGTTTGTTCGTAAGTCGAAAATTGGTTCATAAGTAGATGCAAAAAAATCCCGAGGCTCCGGTTCATATCTTGAAAAGTTCGTAAGTATAGGCGTTCGTAAGTAGAGATACCACTAACTGTGAATGCATAACAAAACTTAACGCACATCCTCAAAGGTTATTGCAATAAATACTTTGGTAAACATGCATTTGGTAGGTAGCGGCTAAATAAAGCAAGCTAATGTATGCACCACATAATAACACAAGTTGTCTGGTTCATAACACCATGTCTTCAAAAGATTCAGAGCAATTTTGAGCACACCAAAGTTTGCACAAGTGATTGTGCAATAGTTCATGAATGTTTGCACTTGTGACAGTGAAATGTTACATTACCATAAAAACTGTGATGGAAATCTATTCTTCAACTCTCAGTGAGCGTGTCCAGGCACTACGCTATCTCCAGTTCACCAGGCAGTTGGTGTCATGCTCAGCTGATGGTGGCATCGCAGTGTGGAACATGGATACAACCAGAGAAGAGGTTTGCATCAATAAAAATGTGACAATATCACAGGGGAGCTGTAGCGCTGCAGCTGTTGAATATTTTATTCATGTAAATTGCAAAAAATTCGATACAATGTTTGGATAAAAAATGTTTTTCCAGCATAAAGACCATGATGAATGCAAAAGAGCAAAAAAATCACTTCACTGAAAATAAGCCACAAATTCATCGGTAGTCGTAATTAACAGAAGCCTAGGTTTCACGCTTCTTCCATACAATAACAGGAATCTTACACTCTCTTACCTTGTTTCTTCTGTATCTTCAGGCACCTCAGTGGTTGGAAAGTGACTCATGCCAGAAGTGTGAGCAGCCTTTCTTCTGGAATGTCAAGCAGATGTGGGACACTAAAACCTTGGGGCTCAGACAGGTACCAACCATCGTTGTGCACATATTGCTTTGTTCTCGTCATGTGTCATTAGTATGAATGTGAATGTGTGTTTTCTGTGTCTTAGCACCATTGCAGGAAGTGCGGCAAAGCTGTGTGTGGTCGATGCAGTTCTAAACGCTCCACGTTCCCAATTATGGGCTTTGAATTTCCAGTGCGGGTGTGTGACACCTGTTTTGACTCGATCAAGGAAGAAGAGTGAGTCAATTGTTGTGCACATGTTTTTAACGTATTGTTCACTTCAAGTTGGAGTTTTTGTTTTTTATGAGACAAACTAACTAGAGACAAACCTGATGATTCTTTGTGTGTGTGTTATAGTCGAACACCATTGGCCACATTCCATGAGGGGAAACACAACATAGCCCACATGGACATGGACCCATCCAGAGGCCTGATGGTCACCTGTGGAAATGACCGCATTGTCAAGGTTGAAAATGTTTTGTTTTTTTGTTTTTTTGCTGTGTATGATTGATAGTGCTTAAAACGAAGGTCTTTTGTGACTAAACTATATCTGGAACTGTGCTCTATTTTCTTGATCCATTGCAATGACTATGAACAGTTCTTGGCATCTTTGCAAGGTGTATTAGACTGTATGGAATGCATATGCATTGAAGAATTGTGGAATCTAAAGCAGGTGTTCGCAAACTTTTGATTTAAAACTAAAATGGAGACACCAAAGCCTCCACATAATAAGTGTGAATGAAAGACCCTGAGGTTAAACACACTTTGTCTTGATGATGATTACGGTTAAGTGCTGTAATGATGTCACAACAAAAGAGTCACATCTTCATACGAGGTGAAGTTCTTGACTTGTCATCGGGTGTTTGTCTCTACAGATCTGGGATATGACGCAGGTGGTTGGCTGTAGCTTAGCAACAGGCTTCTCCACACGCTGATTGGTCCAGTTCACTCCTCTGGTGTCATGGAAACCCCTTTGTACAGCGCATCATCGCCATCATGCCTGAACCCTGCAGCTTCTGGGGGATGTGCACATGTGTGCGTGTGTGAGTGAATGTCAGTAGTGTAGGTCTACGTGTCCCCTTTTTTTTTTTTTTTTTTTTTTTTTTTTGTTTTTTTTTTTTTTTGCTTGATCCTTCGATCTATGTCACTACTTTAGTTCAACATGTATATGAATGTATGTGACCCCACACAGAGCACTAAGCACAATTGTGTGTGTATGTAAACGTGTGCATGCGCCCTAATGGGAAGAGTGTTATTAGTGTTTACGTTTAAGATTTTTGTTCCTTTTGACAAATGTTGACAATGGTCAGTTTTTTGTTTATCCTTGTACTGTAATCTTAGGATTCATAAATTCCTGACCTGCCACACCTGTAAAAACACACACATGCTTCCGCTGCATATATTTTGCAGTCCACTAACTGTGTCATACTCAGTAACATGTATAACCACTACATCTGTACAAATCCTGCTTTATGTTTAAAATGAAAACAATTGATTGGAATTACTTTCTGACCCCAGTTATCACTACCCCCCCGCCCAAGCTTTGTTCTGTCTTTTTCACCAGAAGGCCTTAAATCACTCTCAGGAGGTTTTACATCAGTGAGTTGTCACTGGGTGGGGCGCTTCATTTCACAT
The DNA here is from genome assembly GCF_024217435.2 of Syngnathus scovelli. Lineage (NCBI taxonomy): Eukaryota > Metazoa > Chordata > Actinopteri > Syngnathiformes > Syngnathidae > Syngnathus > Syngnathus scovelli. The sequence continues at coordinate 7,723,117 of NC_090853.1, forward strand.
GTCACTTTGTGCAATTCAGCCACAAATCATTAATTGTGTTTACTTGTGTACATTTTCAAATTGTGTACGCCATGATGCAGCTGCTGTGATGCTGACACGCCCTCCCTTGTGTTGATTCTAAGTGAGGCAAGCAAAAATAGCGTTGCTATAGCAGCAGATCATCTTTGCAAAGTCTAACACTGATTAGTAGCGGCGTCAACAATGCTGTTGCCGAGATGGAGCAATAGACTGTTAAACTCAAGTGTTGAGTAGACAAATTGCACTGTTTGTAGATTGATTTACCACATAGTGTGACACTGATGGCCAAAACTCAAATCACTTCTGAGACTTGCTAATAAGATGAATTCATCGAGCTCAATTGGATGTTCACCACAAAGGCAATTAGTTAATCGACACAAAAATTTGTGGAGCACAAAATGCTGCACTTAACTTAGTTTCCGGCTGTATTAGGGCTGTCGATTTTTTTGTTTTTTTTTGTTTTGTTTTTTCCTTCAAATGATTTAAAGATTAGAGGACACATGTTCAAAGCCTTTTCTAGTGGCTTTTACAGTTCAGTACCTGTGATTGTCCCCATGCACTCTCGTAATGAACTTCTGGATGTCTCCTCTTTTGGTTTCTTAGTTTTTCTTGTTCATCCCTCCTTACTCCAAACACGTATTAACAAGGATTCCACTTGGGAGGAAACTCATATCTACACAGAGTGAAAGAATAGTTGGATTTGTAGCGATCCTATAAATGGCGGCTGATTTATGCTTATGTTGGATACCTGCCTTATTTGGTTATGAAAATGTGAACACCATATATTCCTGATCACATTCCAATTTTTGATGTGTATGATTATATTTGTAGTAAAGTATTTATTACCTGTGTAAAATGTTTAGTTATGTTTTTTTCCTTATATGATTACAAACTTTATAACAGTGTATGGTATATGGCTGAAATAATCTGCAATTTCAACCATGCATGAAGTCAGAAGCTTAGCTTGGTGGAAAACGCTACAAAATGCTAAGATAAAGGAATGGAAATGGAAACCTAGTCATGTATTAGTTGTTGGGGTAAAAAATAAAAAATACCGGACATTGAAGACTTAAAGACTTATCCACTGTAAACACGGGAAAAATGGTACTAAATGAAATTTACTGTATTCAATGCATTATACCACTTTCTGGATTTGTATTTATTGATTAATTTTGATTACCACTTTTTGTTATTAGATGTTGACTGCCCTTTCTTTAAGCTTTCAGAATCCATTTTCAAAAGGAGACATATGCACTCTGCAATCAATCGGTGAAATCTATACTCAATTTTGGGGAGCTTTCTGTTATATTAAATGCAAAGTGCAGCTTTCCTCACCATGCTGACCCCGCGGGGGCCGCCACAGTGAAGCGAGAGCAGCTCGTTATAGATATTGTTAATATAGTGAAATTGACAAAATATATTATTGTTAAATATAGCAACTCCTAAACCCTTTGAGTGACTGTTTTTGAAAAAGACCAGACTGCAAATTGAATTACGCAAAGCCCCCACCAGCTCATTAGATATGATGTTGTTTCACTGTTTTTCAATGAGTGTTCAGATTCAAGCCGCGGACACCATACAGAACACAAATGCTATTCTTTCCTACCAACCAACTGCTGTTGCTGTGTTACTGCTTGGGAGGAAGGAAAAAAGGAACTGTGACTAATTTAGCGTATCTAATATTAAAAAATAGAATCAGACCTTAAAATAGCAAGAAAAATATTTTGTTCATCCACTCTGCTATTGTTTTTACTCCAAGGAATTGATGCTAGTATTACAAATTTGCAGGCTTATAGTCAAATGAAAAACCTGAAATGTTTCTTTAAAAATCTGCAACACCCACAGGGTAACCGAGGATGCTGATCAATAGTCAAAGCTATTTCCATCATGTGCTAATAACGTGTCTTGCATTCAGAGCATTTCATGCTTTGAGGGCTCATCAGTGGCGGCCTTTCACATCCAGTTTTTGTCCGCTTCCTAATAGTTATTTGCTTCCATGACACCTAATGGAACACTTAGCATATTTGAAGTGCTTCATGTTTTGTTTTGGTCATAAAACCCAAGAAAGGTTTTATAAGTGGTAACTGTAACCAGATGAGTCATCTCACATGATTACCCTACAAACCCTTTTTATGGATTTCTGTGTAATTTCACATTTTATGTTTGCAGTCTGCTTGTAAAAAAATGTTAAAAATGCAACAAGAAGCTCATTTTTAACTAATGTTGTTTCAATGACAATGGATTATTGCTTGATAATAAATTGCAAATTACAATATGATTAATCATTTTTTCTTTTGCTGAGTAATTTTGTGAATAAGAAATCACTTGTTTCTCCCTCTCCCATTTTTGTCATTTTATTTGAGAATACATTTCCAAATTTAAGTTATGTTAGTTAAGAAGCTTGTTGTCAAAGGTGCTGGCTTGATAATAATCATGAATACAAATATTGGCCGCAATTACAAAATGCTTATGTGTGCTGCATTAAATGGCCAGAGATATCACTTGACTCCAGTTTGAATTCAACCTGACACACAGCAAGACGACAAACAAACAAAAAGAAACATGTCTGTTAGTAACACATATAAACTAGACGCAAGAATGAGGTTGAACACATAGCTGGGTCTGTGTCAATAAATAGTGGCTGAGACTTTGGTCTGATCAGATTCCCATCTGATTGACAACTTTCAAAAGTCACAGTGGGTTTGGGAGACTTCATGAAATGTCACAGAAAACATTATAAAACATTCTTTAGTTAGAGTCTACGACACAAAAGTAAAACCAAAGTTCTTTCATCATCCAAAAGCAATCCATGCTTAATTGTCTTAAAAGACATCTTAAAATTATATTATACAGGTATGGGAAAGACAGGTTGGCGACTTGATGAGTATTACTAGTGTTATTAGTGCGTATGATCTGGTGGTCTCCTTAATGTGGTTGGAACATCTTGGCCAAGTCATCCAGTGCGGATATGAGTTTCTGCTCCTCCAGTGGGGAACTGTGGGTCCAAGCCAGTGGCAGGTGGGTGGCCACCATCCTACGGTCTGTGAAAACACACAAATACAAGATTTTATGTGAACACCTGGGGAAATAAATGTAAAAGGATGTTAAATTGGAAGGTCTTTTGTTCTGAAACCCCAAACCCAATCCAATGGTTTGGCGTTGATAGGACACTCATAAATTACTCTAGTTAAAAGTTGTGCAAAAGTCCAAGATTCCAGTCGAACTATTCAAGTCTTACCCTGATAGAAGCGGCCGCTGGGTTTGCCAGCGGCAGACTCAGACACAGCCAGCCACACCACAGTGTCCGCGCCCTGCTCCGGGGTCCGCAGGCTGTCCTTCATGGAGCGATGGAAGTCAGGCATGGCGTTTGCCACCGCTGATGCAAATGCATGGAGGAAGAAGGGATTGCATATGTAAATATTTCATCAGTGGAGTCCATTTAAAAGGATACACTTGTGGCTGAGCTAATGAGCATTCTTTGTGGAAATAAAAGTGATGAGAATCATGTTTTGTGAAACAATTTCTCTGGTGTGTTAGGTTACAAAGGTGTTGGTGACACTTTTGGTGACACCGTTTGGTGACAATGACTGTTTTTCCCATGATTTAATTACAAAGTACAAAATCACATGATCACCTTTGAAAGTTTAGTAATACATTTGTGTGAGCTCTCTCTTAGACTACAAAGTAACCATATTTGGTAACTTCAACCTAGGTAAAAATTGACTATTAAATGGCAAGAGCTGTGCGTTGACTCCCCTTGAACATGGGTTTGAAAGTGATTGGTTAATTCTAAACACAGGCTTATTCCAATTACAAGACAAATCCTTGTTAATTTTACTCTGCACTTGCAAAGATTTCTGATTTTTTTTTAAGTGAGTTATATAAGTAATCAATAGGTGATGATGGAAAAATATTTTGAAATTTAAAAAAAAATTAGTCTCATTTTTTTTTTAAATTAAAATGTAAGATTCAAATAGAGATGTGTAGACTTTTTATGTCCATCTTAACCAGGGGTCTTCAATCCTGGTCCTCGGAGGTCGTTTTTCTGAATGTTTTTTATGTAAAAGGAGGTTAAATTGAATGATCAATTTTTATGTCTCCCTGCTGCAGCGCAACCGATTCAAATGATCGGAAAATCAGCAAGGTCTGCAGAAGCTGGATAACAACCCTAATTATTTGAATGTTTTTTTTGCAGTAGGGAGACAGGGTTGAAGACCACTTCTTTGAACTAGGACTTGTTAATGATGTACCAGGGGTGTCGACCCAGCCGGGATGCATGACAGAGAAGTGGATGCTCGGGTGGATTTTTGCAAGCTGCTCCGTCATCACCACTTGCTGCCTCTGCAAATAACACAAGCACACAATATAAAATAAATACCAGGTACCATGTTTTTAGAATTGTCTTTTTCACATTTTTAGAAATGTTCACCAGGATTACTTTTGCTATTTGTCTTTCCCATGGAACTGAATTATTTCACACTTCCAGTATGAGTTGCCAGATGTACCGACACTGGTCATACCTTGTGTTGGGCGTAGACCATGGCGCCATCATAGCGGCCTCTCTCGGACTGCAGGTTTCCTATTCTGAGCTTCTGTACCAACATCCCACCTGATGACACAGTAATCTGCACAAGCAGGAATGGAGATATAAATGATGGTGGATGACCTCATCAGAATATGCACCTTACAAGGATTGTCAGACAAACTTGGAGCACTTATGAAAAAGTGGTCATTTACCAAGTCAGTACACATCATGTTAATAAATGACTTGTATTTTTTTTTTCAACCCTGTAGATTAAAGACAAACATGTCTGGGACTCACCACTTTGGGATCCGCACTCTTCTCCAGCAAAGGAATGAGACTCTTGATGAGAATGTAAATCCCTGCAAGAAATAATAAGGATGAAGCATTCCACTGCACTCAGTTGTCGCCATTCCAGTTGCTAACCTGGTCGCGGGACTCACCGAGGACATTGGTGGCAAAGCCCTTCTCGAGTCCTTCCGTGTTCACTTCCCGCTGACTCATGATGCAGCCTGCATTATTAATCTACACATGATCAATCACAATCAAGATCTAGTAACACTTCACAGATGTGATATGAAGATGAAATTAGGATCTTTTTAACAAGGAAGTGAAAATAGAATATTAATAATCATCATAATTTCTCACCAGAACATTGAGAGCTTTGTACTTTTTCTTGAAGGCCTCAGCAAAGTCCCAGACCTTCTTGGTCTCAGATAGATCCAGAATGTGCACATAGATCTCCTAGGGTCATATTCAGATTCTATGTGGATATTTTCTGTGTCCTTATTTATAAATGTTTGGAGTAACACAAGTCCCACTATACCGTACTTTATTTCCTGTCTCCTTGACAAGTTCAGCCCTCGCCTCTTCAGCTTTGTCCTTGTTCCTGCACACCATGTGGATGGTTCCACCTGTGAGAAACATTTTATTTATATTTTTTTCACTCTATATCCAATGTATTAGAATACTCAATTCTAGACTAGACTGTCTGTGCCAGATGTACCAAGATCATTTACACAATGTCCCTAAATTCCCAGATATGGGATATGAATAATTGAACATCCGTTCATTTCCTATACTGATTGTCCTTATTGAGGTCGCGGGATAGCTGGAGCATATCACAGCTGACTTAGCGATAGGCATAGTGCACCCTGTACCAGTAGACAATCTTTTGCAATTTATTTTTTAACCAAAAAAATTCTCTATATTTTTCTTTCTGTAACTTCTTAATACATCCATTCAACATTAAACACTTTCTGTACTGCTCATTCAACAACGCTAAACACTTAAATTTGAAATTAGGCCACCGTATGAATAAATAATTATGGGCTTAACTCTATGGTGACATTCTAATTGTAGTGTATATATTTCCTGTTTAGGATGTGGCAAAATAAAATCAAGTTCTTATTATACACAACCACAATGGTTATTCCTGTTAATCATAGAAATGTTCAGAACATTTAAGCAATAGTCAAAACCAGAGTATTTGATCCAGTAATGGAAGAATTAAATGTCGATAGGGGCTGTACCTCTCTTAGCAATAGCCATAGCCGTGGCTTTCCCGATGCCACTGTTGGCTCCAGTTATCATGAAGGAGCGTCCTGCCAAAGACACCTCCAGGTCCTTCTCCACAAAACGCTTGGAAGCTGACTCAAAGGCATTTCTATGGAGAAAGAACAAATAAGTTTTTGCATCAGTGGCCTCTCCATGAGTACATCAGGACTCTTTATCCTGGACCCACTTGTTCAGGATCTGCATTCAAATAAGCTTGCACTGTTTTGAAACTCAGCTGACCTCATGTGACAGTGAGAGAGAAAAAGTGGCTGTATTCAGGTCAAAGGGGGTCAGTAGGCAGACTTGGCATTGTGTTCCGCCTCACAGTTTGAGTGTACACACGAGTGAGAGATTGTGCCTGGCAGCGGATGTGACAGGAAGAGTTTGACGGTGACTGACAACAGGAACGGAGTATGTGCACAAAAGTGTGTGTGGTAACCATTGTCCTGGAAGCTATTGTTAAGGAAGGCTGCACAAGGCCAAGTGAGACTGAGGCAAAATACCCGCTCTGTTCAGTGGTGTCATGCAGAGAGCTATTAGTGCAGGGACAGAGCGGGTCGCTCTGTTGGAGAAGCAACAACACAGAACAAAGGGGAGAAGAAAAAAAAGCATAAAAGCACCTTTTCAGAAAGCCCGACTCACTGTAATGAGGAAAGCCTCTGATAGGCTGTAGATGGACATGAGTATTGGGACACAAACCATTCATAGCTCTTATTTAATATTGTGTAAATGAAATGTATGGTTGATGTCACGTTTAACTGGCTTGTCACAGTCACATGTCATTTATTGGCAACAATAGAAAAATCAAGTAACTGGTAATTTCTGTCACTTCATCCTCAATTTATGTAATGTATATTTGATGGCAGTTTAAGCCAAATGTGAATGGTAGAAGGCTGCTGTCATATCATAAACACAGGAACCATATTATACTTTAATATTTTCAATTGATACGTCCTTCTTCAGAGATATAAGATTTATTCATCTCATTTAAAGATGAGAGGATTAACTAAATAAGGATTAGCAAAATAACTAACTGACTAAAATAATTTGCAAACTTAGATGCATCACGATATAGTGTTCCATCTTACCTCTTTTCAATCACCCAAAGTGTTTCACACGTTATCACAAAAAGCATCTGTAGTCAAAATTTTCTGTCAAAAAATCTGAAAATTGTTTCAAATAATGAGAACAAATGATACCCGATAACAAGATAGTTAAATATCTATATACAGACAGATAGAAATTAAGCAGCAATATTCAAACAACTGTCGTATTATTACTTTACTGTGTAACAAACCAAAAGCAAAGAACAAACAAAAACAAAGAGCATCATCATGAGAAGGGAATCAACTAAATTTAAATGAAACCTGGGGGAGACAAAAATTGAGAGCATCAGTCATACCTGGTGAACTCTGTCATGCCCTTGAGGAACCAGGCCAAGTTGCGGTACAGAGACATGGTGGTGTTCTGGGTCTGGAAGCATCAGGACGTTCTGCCCTCTTCGCTCCTCTTTTGAGCTGCGCTCGGACACCACGTGGAACAGAACGAGCCTGCTGGGCCCAGAACACCTGCAGCCGACTAGTGGCAGGCAGAGGGACAGCAACAACTACATTAACTGCTCCAATGAGGATTTCTGCAGAGATGTCAAATATCAAACTATACTCTGAAGTAGAAGTACAACCCCTGGAATAATTAAGTGCTGATTCACTTAATATAGTATATATGTGGTAATATTTTACTGTATGTAAGAAAAAAATGTTTAGTAGTTTAAATTGACACGAGTATTTGTATGAGTTGAATATTTAGTTAATAACAACATTTCTAATGTTAATGAAAACAACTTGTTTCAGTTTCACATTAGACGCTGGAATATTTTAACACTACACACAAGTGTTGTGTAGCATCAACCAGTGTTGACTAGTGACGAATTTCAACTACTATGCAGAGTAAAACACAAACATTTTTAGTCACACCTTTAAAGCAGACTGTAAAAGCGTACAATCTCTCTCTCTCTCTCTCTCTCTCTCTCTCTCTCTCTCTCTCTCTCTCTCTCTCTCTCTCTCTCTCTCTCTCTCTCTCTTTCTCTCTCTCTCTCACCCACTCTTTCTCTCACACTGTGTGTGTTTGTGTTTGTGTGTGTGCATGTGTGTGTCTGCGAGTGTGTGTCTGTGAGTGTGTGTTTACGTGTAGGTGTGGCGAAGGTGTGATGCACAATGTAAGGAGCAGGAGCCCAGCAGGAGCACTTTCACCGCCCATACTGTCCGTAAGGACGTTTCTTCCTCTTGTGGGATTTTGTCCCATGATTCTAAAAGAGATTGAGAGACAAAATGGTGAGTGTGTGCTGCACGGGTTCTTCTGCATGCAACAGTAGTTATTTATTTAAAGTTAAGGCAGTTTATATATGTTAGAATTCAATAGCTAAATTGTATTTCAATTTTGTGGTATAAATGACAATAAAAGTTCTGATCGTCAAAAAACTAAAATAATCCCGTATAATAATCTAATGATAATCAAAGCAAAACTGTTAGCTGGTGGGAATGAAATGGTTGCGACCTTTTTTTCTACATAAGCCGTCTTATCTTGTGGTAAGTGTTTACAGGTGCTCCTCAGGGCAAAGTGCTTTCTTGAGTCACTCTTTGCATTTATTGTTGTAGTGTATTGCAAAATGGTGGTGTTTGCCATTTACTAGATCAGAGGTCACCTGCTGGCAATAAGTAGCTTTGAAGAAGAAGAAGTCTTTTGGGGTTTTTGGAATCATTGGATTTTATCACCAAATGATTCCCGAGCGCGGCACCGCTGCTGCTCACTGCTCCCCTCTCCCCCAGGGGATGGATCAAAATCACATGGGGATGGGTTAAATGCAGAGGACAAATTTCACCACACCCAGATGTGTGTGTGACGATGATCATTGGGACTTTAACTTTAACTTTGACTTTATGACATTGCATTAACACGGATACATTTGTTGGCCCCTCTCTGTTAAAGAAAGAAAGGGCCTCCTCCATTTTTTGCAGTAGGGAAAGGGTTCTTACAGCTGATGTGCCTTGCCAAAAGTGTCCAGTTTTATCTTGTCTGTCCAAAGAATATTCTCTCAAAAGTTTTGTGGCTGGTCAACATGCATTTTTTTCCATTTTATTAAGATTTCATTTCCATTAACTGTGTGTTCTTTGTCTTCCTCGGATTGTGTGACTGAAACTGATGTACCTTGACCTTGGTTCTAACCATTAAGTTCTTTGAAAATTGTTCTGGGCTTTTTTGTTTCCATTTGTCTTAATCCTGTCACGCCCATGCCAGAGCACGCTTGGCCGGCAACTTTCCTCAGCCACACCCCTTCATCACCGTCATGTCTGTCACCTGCTTCCTCTTGTTACCTTATGTATTTAAGCCCTGCCCGTGTGTTTCTCCCTGTCGGTGTCTTCTGTTGTGTTGCTGTTCCTGTTGTCTGGTTTCCCGGTCAGTATTTTAACCTTGTCCAAGTGGACTTCTGTCTGTCTGTCGGTCTGTCTGTTTGCTGGCTGTGAGTCTCTATCCCGTCTGTGTCGTCGGTTCCCCACCTGCCTCCCTTCCAACTCCCTTTCCCTTCAAAAAAATCCTGGTTCAAACTGCGTTTAGTCACCTAGGCTCAACTCATTCCTGACAAATCCTTTCGTCAATTTCTGCAGGTAGACACAGAAACATCAAGCTACTTGGAGATGATCTGATATCCTCTACCTTCACCATGCTTTTCTATAGTTTTCTTTCTAATTTGCTGAAAAAAACTCTTTTTCACTCCTTCTGGTCCATGTTTATATTTTTCACACACCATGACACGCACAGTAACTACTTGTCACACTGCAGGGCACACAAAGACAAACAACCATTCACGCTCACTCCTACAGCCAAATTATAGAGGCCAATCGGCCTATCATGCATGGTTTTTTCATAATTCTGTGGAAGGACCATTCAAAAGACTCTTTCATTGGTTAATTTTCATTGTTTCATTTATTACTTTTTTCTTTTTTTTAAAAATATTTTTCTTTTAGGTTACCAACAATTTTGTCACCGTGTGCAATTTCCGCAACACACTGTTTAAACTTGGCAGAGCTGAATTGTTCTGTTTTGTTTCCTTGTATCACAGATGTCAAACTCGAGGCCCGGGGGCCAGATACGGCCCGCCACATCATTTTATGTAGCCCGCGAAGACAAATTGTGCATCAAATTCGTGTGTCATGACTAGAATTGCAAATTGTCTTCACTTTCAACGTTTTTAAATATTTGACCAGTTTTTACTCTTCTGATTTGTTAGTTTGTTTTGTAGATTTTATTGTATATAATGAGGTGCTCATATTTATTTGGGTTGACAGTCATAATGGCCCTCCGAAAGAAGCTATGACTACAATGCGGCCCGCGAACAAAATGAGTTTGACACCCCTGCCTTATATGCTCTCTCCAGATTCGCTTCTTGCTGCTGTTCAGCAAGCAGGGAAAGCTACGTCTGCAGAAATGGTTCACACCATTAACAGATCAAGAGAAGAAGAAGGTGATCCGGGACATGATGATGATTGTGTTGGCCCGAATACCGCGCTCGTGCAACTTCCTGCAGTGGAGAGACCTCAAGATTGTCTATAAAAGGTTCATACGCATGAAATGTAGAAACTGTTCATCTCACACTCGCTTGCATTTTTCATGGCGGAGACCAGTCTGCCATATTGACAAACCCGTTGGTCCAATAAGAAAGTCAGGAGATTGTGTCCCACCACAGATGTGCTGTCTAGGAAAAACATCTTGGATTCCCGTGTTTGTGCTTGGCATTGGAAATAAAACAATTGTTTACAAAGCTAGTGTTATACTTTTGTGTCTGTTTATCTTGGTGTTCCTTCCTTCAAATAACTCAAGTGTTTATATAATATTTTATATGCTTGTCGTAAAAGACTTAAGTTACCTTTTCAAGTCATATGTCATGGTTAGCATATCAAAGTAGCTGCAATATATTCACTATAATAACCTCCACTGCAGGTACGCCAGCCTGTATTTCTGCACTGGTCTGGAGGAGCAAGATAATGAGCTGCTGAGCCTTGAGGTGCTGCACAGATTTGTTGAACTGCTGGATAAATACTTTGGCAATGTAAGTACCGATAAATTGTGTTTTAACCAAAAATTATGTGCCTCGTCATTATAAAGCTTAATTTCTATGCAGGATGCATCTGTTCTATTGTTACTTTAGAAGATTGGACAGCACGTTTTATGCAACATTCCGCTGTTCTTGTTAAAGTGTCTGTTCAGTACAGCTGTTTCTTTGGATGCTAGTTAATTTTTTTTCCAAGGTAGCGCATATGCAAAGTTTTTCAATGAACAATGATCCACAAAAGATTTCACCAAGTCTGATTTAAAATGCTGCACTTGCTAGATATCTAAATTTGGAATCCAAATTACTGTTAATAAATATCTCCTTAATAAATACCTGAATGGCTGTGTAATATAGGACATACATCATGGCCATGTAAGAAGACACTCAATTGGATAATAAAAATAACACATTTAATAATTTATTTGCTTAGTAATATCTATACAGTATAAGCGGCAAAGTGGTTAGTAAATTAGCACTGCATGTTTTGAATGTTTATGTATTTTATTTTTTTACATATATTTTTATTTTATTTATATTTGTATATATTTAGTATATTTATATATACATATATTTATTATATCTGCATACAGGTATAGTTTTATTTTGGTAATTACCAATGCAGTGGATTTTTTTTTATTTCACAGCTGCCCAATCGGTCATGGTCTAATACATTTAAGATTTGTTTTAATTCCCATAGAGTCCAGTGTGTGTGGTACATTGTGTTTTGCTTCATCATCAGGTGTGTGAGCTGGACATTATTTTTAATTTTGAAAAGGCGTATTTTATTTTGGATGAATTCTTGATGGGAGGAGAAGTGCTAGAAACCTCCAAAGTGGCCGTGGGTGTCTCTCTGCAGGAGGCTGACGAACTCCAAGAGGTGCAGTAAGCTTTCACACGCCCTCGTGAACGTAGGTTTGGAGAGAAGTGACTCATGAGAACATTTGTTTTCATGTTTTGTCATTGCAGACAATGGAGGAATATATGAGCAAACCTATGTATTGAGCCTATAACAGAGACCTCTCCCACCTCAGGACATAAACCAAAAGGTTTAAATCTGTGCAATATTTTCACTTTGTCATGAACCACAAAATGCTTCTGTAAATTAGCACCCAATATTGTTTGAAAAAAGCTCACATTTCACGAACTTTTCTTTTTGAAAGAAATCATTATCAACATAATACATTTACAAAATGTACTCTGGTTGTCTTATTTTGCTTCTTGAGAAGGAGGCTCTGGCTTCAAATCTTACCTCGGTCTTCCTATGTTGCTTCTTTCTTGGATTATTTGAAGACTAAGTTGTCCATAGGTGCAAAAAATAAGTCTGAATGGTTGTTTATATATGCCTTGTGATGGATATAAATGGTTGGGTAGATGCATGTTAAATTGATTCTACGCAACAGATACCACTTTTATTCGTGTATGCAAGGATACCTAATTATAGTATTACTAAATATTGCATTCATAATTGCCCTACAAATTTTACTACACTGTCTATGAATTGTTTCCAGTGTATTGTGCTAGTGGCTAAGATTTTTTTTTTATTGTTTATTTTATTGTGCCATTACATCTCAGCTTGCTAGAAAGAAAAAAAATCTCAATAGCCTTTTTGCTTGTTTGCTGATTTGAAAAAAAAAAATCTATATGTTAACAATGAGAGGAAAAAAATAACAGAACTCGGTAAGGAAAAATAAAGTCAATGCTTTATTAACCTCAAGTATGTCACATATGCCCACATTTAGGAAAGAATTGCCAACAAACACAAGTGAAAGTAAGGGGTCCAACACCGATGTGTGTGTCGTCAGGAGTGGTGAGTCACATGTACGGGATGTTGAGCAACTAACTCAAATTATTGTCAGAACACTCATATTTCTGCTAATAAATAAGACATTCAGTAAACCTACAGAGGAACCACAGTTGACTGCATATTTATATTTTTGAAAATACTTAATTTTTGTCTCTGTCCACTTCCACCAACACAATATTATATACATGGAAATACAGGTGCATCTCGAACATAAATTAGAATATTGTTGTGAAACTTAATTGGTTTTAGCAGCTGTACTGTATATAAATTCACTATACACATATATAATATTTCCTGATGATCTTGAGAAATTTGAATATTACAGTATGTTACCTACACATTTTCAATTGGTTAGAATTTGAACTTTTGAAAAGTGTTATCCTGCGTCCTGTTTATGTAATACTGGAGTTTGGCCTTTTGAACTGAAATAAAAGAACTTTTTTTACGATATTCTAATTTATTGAGATGCACCTATTTATGATATCTGCCACTTGATTCATATGCCATTTTCCGCCTTGGCTTCACTCTCACTGTCCTCACTTTCTGGGTTGAAGTAGCTCATCAGTTTCATCACAGCCTCGTTATCAAAGCCTCTCTCGCCATCCTCAGACTGTCTCTTTTTATTCAGCACCTTATTCGAGTCCATCTGATCCAAATAATCCTGCATGGCCTGTTCAAACGAGTCTGCCGGGTTTTGCCCGGCCTCATCCCGCTTTTGGCCGGCCTTGCCGTAGTGGTACGCTGGGCCGGGATAGCGCGCCAGCATCTGAGATGCCAGATACGCCGCCAGCTCGCCGTCTGTTGTGTCGTCATCGTCCTTTGACTTGCTGGGAGGGAAACGTCGCTGCGTGGGAGCGTCATCCCCCGGGCGCCCCGCTGTCAGAGCGTGAAGTCGTGACGCAGGGCTTCTGTACGGCTTCCAGACGGGAGTTGGATCTCGGTTCTGCGCGTTGCCCAACCCCAGGATGTTGAGGATGGCTTCCCTCTGCAGGTTTTTGGGGCTGTTCTTTCTGACAGGAAGGCGTCTGCTGTAGAATTTAGTTTGGGGAATCTTGTAGATCTTCTTTGAGGATGTCTTCCACAATTTGTTTTTGTCTCTGCTCTCTTGGGCCTTCCATTGACTAGTTGTTTCTCCTGTCTTGAGCATATCCAGGAGATCCTCAGGCGGGATTTGGTATTTCCGTGAGATTTGAATGAGCTGATAGATAACTCGTGGGTCAATGTTATCTCTGTATTGAGTTACTCGCCTCTCAGCCCTCTTGTTCTCCTCTTCTTCTATTGCTCGCTTCTGCTCCTCCTCTTCAGTTCTCTCCAACACCTTAAGAAGGTAGTAGTCGACCTGGTCTGGATCATTTGACCTCCTAACTGGATACCTTTCATCCTCATCCTGCTCTTCCTCATCATCGACATAATCGAGGCTCCTGTCCAACTGATGTTTGTCCTCCTCCTCTTCCTCCTCATCCTCTCCTTGCTCTCCAGGACCCCAGTCTGTAAGGTCCTCTCCTTCGTCATCATATACCACATTTCTTAGATTGAACAGATCTTCTCCTTCTTCTTCCTCTTCATCCTGCGCATCGTCGTCCTCTTCCTGTCGTTTGTTTGTCATCTTTTGATTGGTAAACTTGTCCAATTCGTCAAAGACTGACTGCAGCGTTGCAAGGTTTTGAGGCGTGTACTTCTCCTCAACATTCTCATTGGTGCGTTTGAAGGGGTTCTCGTGATCATCTTCCCCCTCCTCTTCATCACCCTCCCCTTCTTCATCCTCCTCAAACATTAAGGGCATCTTCTTGTGAGGCATGATACCCCGTTGCTCCGGCACTTTGGCATACCCGCCACTCTTCCGGTCAGCACCCGCCAGCGAGGAAGGACGAGGCAGAGTGGGCTTGGATGCCTTTTCGGTCTGCTGCAGAGTGCTGAGTACGGCTTGGAGCAGCTCCTCACTCTTATCCTCGCTCCTTTCCTCATCTGTGTTGTCTCCGTCATTATCAGCGTGTATCGGGTCAGGAGCCAGTCTTAGAGTGGCGTGCGTCTTCTGAGCATCATCCAAGTGGCGATCGGCGTTGGGAAGAAGCGGCTTCTCCTGTGTGTCTGTTCTCTGACGAAGGCTTTCAATGTACTCCAAGGCTTTGATCATGTCAGCATTAGGTGACTGCTGCGGTTCTGATTCACTCTCCCTGAGTCGATGCTCTCGGAGCGTAGCCCCATAAATGCAGTGGAGACAGAGAGTGACAAACAGAAGCTGAGCCAAACCGAGGAGGGAATGTTTGCCTCTAGTGGAGTTGCAGAGGAACGGCAGCATCGTGAAACCTGAGGACAGTCCAAAAGGCACAGATCAGCAGTGACCTTTGGGAGACCAGAATTGAGCATTTTGATCGTGTTTGTACTAAATTGTATGGTCTAAAAAACACTTTAAGGGCTCTTTTTGATGTTGTTGTTGTGAAATTAGGTGAAAATCCTGCGTGGTATGTGCTGTAACTGTGCGGAGGTGAGTTAGACCCAATGTTGGTCATTTTGCAGGCTGTCAGATGTGTGAGTCGGAGGTCTGCGCTGATGTGGGAGTGGTCGCAGCCAACAGTACTTCAATCATGGCATATAAGCCTTTCATTTCATTCCGTTTAAATGTGCCGAACAAGTTGCTCACTCGTATCTCAGCATGGAAAAAGCACAGTGTGAAGTCGACCACCCTCTCACCACCAATCGATTGAAAGTATGCTGCCCAGTGGGTTGCTTTAAAAATACAATACAATGATTCAACGTGTCGAATGCCCACTGTTCACATATTTATGAATGGAAAATGTTGCATTAGACCAGCTGTCTACTATAATTAAATCAAATTTCTGTCACCAAATTGCCACTCCACCATCTCCAAGACGGTAGTGCCCAGTTTGACGGAGACCGGTCAGTTAAAGAGCTAAATATGCCTTGCATGAATACAAAAATGAGGATCCTCTAGCTATTATTTTATGGCACAGATGCAGTCTTCAAAAATGCAGCACTTAATATTTGTAAAAATGTGATTAGATTATTTAATATGTATGTATGTATGTGTGTGTATGTGTGTATACGCAGGATGTAACAGTAAATTTTAATTCACATGCTACAGGTCCCTCGCCCAGATAAAATGCAGTAAGAAAGATGGATGAAAGCTGTATTTATACTATATTTGTTGTATTCCTCTCTCTTTTAACTAAATAGGTTAAGAAAATATAATCTGTCACTATGATGCAGTGCAGTTCAGTGTTCACTAATAATGCAGTACAACCACAGTCATGGATTCATACTTTGTCAGTCATGCTATTAATTAGAATGAATAATAATCACATAACTACAATAGCACCACTGAGACCTAAGTATGATGGTTTTCAAAATGTGAAAACATTGGGCACAGCTTTTGTCACAGAATATGCGCATGTTGCCATATGACCAGTCAGTGGATGTATTGATTTTCTTTACTATTCAAACGACTGCTTCATAAATTCATGCAGTCAATTGCAATTGCATATCTACATAGGAATATTTGTTGTATTAATTCATCTTTTTCTGTGCACCGCTTGAGCGTCATGATTAGTTAGTATTATTAGGGCTGCTTAGCGCTGCAGTGATGTTATCGCTGCCGCCTGTTGCTTCTTATCTGAGGATCACATCCTGCAGCAGCATAGCAGCATTCAGCTCCCCTACAAATCTCATTAGTCATTAAATTGATGCTCACCGTGAGTCACGGCCCCGTTGTCAAGGCAACCCCGTAAGACTAATGTACCCACAGAAGCCACAGTTATGCGCAAACCCTTTTAAACAGCAATCATCACCCACTATTACCAGCAAACAGCAATTTGGATAAATAATGTTTGTATGCTTCTTTGGGATGCATCAGCTTAAGAAAGGCATTGAAGTGTGCATTTAATATCAACCTGAAATGAGCAAATAGTAGTGAGATTTTATTTTACTAATTCAATTAATTTTTACGAATTATTTTACTTTAATTTTGCTGTTTTTTTAAACACACAACGTTTTTCTGTGTTAATATTAAACTTGCAAACATAGAAAAGAAGGCAACAATGGCCAAAGAGAGTCATAACAAAAAGAAATAGTCAAAGAAATCATGCACAAATAAAGACAACACAAGATCAGAGCATCAGGTTGCTGAACAGCTGCCTAAGAAAAAGCCTAATAAATAGAAAATAATTCAAACACACCAAGTCTTCCTCTTTTCATGTGATGAAAATTATGTGCGATCACAGCCAAGTCATGACTGAATTAGAAATCCTTACCTGTTTGGACTTAGTTTACGTTGACGGTCTTGTCGAGTGGTGTGAGCATCGCTGTCTCCAGCGTGAGTGTGCGCTCAGCACCACGGACAGCTCCACATGCTATGAGACGCAAACCACGTGACTTAGACGTCAGCGAACGCAAGAGGCACAGTTTTTTTTTTTTTCATGTCTGCAAAATCAAATTGATTCTATTTTTAAATTTAAGGCCCAGACAAAAACATTTATAATGCTACGTTGGAATATGTTTTATCCTACAATATTTGTGTACCAGGCCAGAAGCAGCAATTTCAGGTCAGATTTGTCATTGTGAAACAATTTGATACGTGATTCACTCATTGGAGAAAAGAGTCAAGCCTCTGGTACTTTTTTTTTTTAGATGACTCACTGTAGTTATCTAATTCTGTATCCATTTTGAGTACCCACCTATTTTATAAATAGTTCCTTGCTTTTATGAATAGTTAACATGATCAGACACCTACATCCTTGTAAGGTCTATCGGAAAAGAATAGGAGCTTTATGTTTCCTTTTATTATATTTCATATGCCTAGAATCTAGCTGGGATTTGGATGAAGCTTTAAACTTTTGACTGTTTTAAGCCTTGATGGATGTTGGTGATGTTGGAAACCTCATTGCATGTTTACTTTTCTATAGTAACTGCTGTTCCCATTGACATATGCTGGAGCTCTGCTGCAACAGTGAGGGACAGACGCAGTTAAAAGTCCAGCGATGACTCATGTTCCGACTCCACCAAAGAACCAGTTGGGCGGGGGGTGATGAGGGACTGCAGTCTGCCGTGTGTGCGTGTGTGCGTGTGTGTGTGTGTGTGTGTGTGCGTGTGTGTGTGTGTGTGTGTGTGTGTGTGTGTGTGTGTGTGTAAAAAGAAGAGTGGAGAGCCCTTTACTTGTAAGCACGCACACACACTG
The DNA here is from genome assembly GCF_024217435.2 of Syngnathus scovelli. Classification (NCBI taxonomy): domain Eukaryota; kingdom Metazoa; phylum Chordata; class Actinopteri; order Syngnathiformes; family Syngnathidae; genus Syngnathus; species Syngnathus scovelli. The sequence goes on from NC_090853.1 coordinate 7,741,316, forward strand.
TGGCCTCTAATTCTGGCAGCTTGTCAAGTCTGTTCTGTTATGGATCACTGTGAGCTGCTTACACTTTCATTCATAAATTTGCCTCCTCGCTGCCTTTGATGTGAGCATTGGCTATCCCCCAATGACCTGCTTGTCTTGTTTTTTTATGCAAGCATAATTTAATTTTAGATTTTTCCCAGCTGGAGAACAGAAATTGATGAAAAGAGCTCTTTCAGATTTCCAGTTTATTTTCCTCCTTGCAGCTTTCAGAAATCAATGTGTCCTTATTCAGTTAGAAGTCCGTTGATGTCACCCATAATATGTTGGATAAAATTTTAACCATTGAGGGTTTCTAAAAATCACTTTAAAATGAGAAGTGCTGTACTAGAAATAATACATTTGGGCTTGTTTGCAGTGAACTAAATAAAATGTCGGACTGGCATAGGCAAGAATAATACATGTACGTATATTCCTTATGGTGTTTTATTTACTAATCGTCCCTCCCTCCCTCCCTCCCTCCCTCCCTCCCTCCCTCCCTCCCTCCCTCCCTCCCTCCCTCCCTCCCTCCGTCCGTCCGTCCGTCCGTCCGTCCGTCCGTCCGTCCGTCCGTCCGTCCGTCCGTCCGTCCGTCCGTCCGTCCGTCCGTCCGTCCGTCCGTCCGTCCGTCCGTCCGTCCGTCCGTCCGTCCGTCCGTCCGTCCGTCCGTCCGTCCGTCCGTCCGTCCGTCCGTCCGTCCGTCCATCCGTCCGTCCATCCATCCATCCATCCATCCATCCATCCATCCATCCATCCATCCATCCATCCATCCATCCATCAGCACGGGCCACATAATCCGACCCTAACCCTACAGACCTGAATTTGTGTTTTCTACCAGTGGACTGCCCCATATTCAGCTAGGCCAACTGAGAGTCTGGCTTTTGCTACCACAATGATCAGGGGCTGAGCCCTGGCATTAAAACTAGAAAGGCTTCTACTTGCCAGAGATGAAGGCTTCGCTCAAGAAGATAAAAACATTTTTCCTATCGGGCAGCAGTTCATACACTGCACTCCGTCAATAGACCATGGCATTTCACAGTGATCCCTAATGTGTGGGAATCAGCCACATAGTGGTGACACAAATTGGAACAGCTCACTCACAAACGCATTTTCAGTAACAGGCAGACGGCACAAGATTTACTTACTTTGCTTATTTTCACACTTAATGAGTGGGCAGGGAGTCCGGAGTGCCAACTACTTGTGTGCAACCAATTAAAAAGTCACATTTCAACAAGATCTCCCCTTTAAAAATGTATGACCCATCCAGTCAGCCTAATTCCACTCTCCCACATGACTAATACATATCCTCCTCCACACACTCACATTGTGCACATCAAGCTGGAGCTGTCTGGCTAATTGCTTGTCGTTGCGCCTGTGGCGGGATTACTGATAAACAGAAATCAATTAACAACTCACTTCACCCCCACTGCCTGCATAATAAAAGTCAACAGCCTCTTCTCTGTTCACGGAAAAACTTTCGTAAAATGCTCCTAAATTTCTTTGCCACACTCGCAAGTGTGTTGAGACTGAGGTTGAGGAGTCATGACTCCCATTGGATGCTTTACTGTACGAGTCAAAATAATTCAGTCCTGGAAGTAGTGCGCTGCCACTTCCTGTCCCATTCTCATTAACTCTCTGTTGGACTCTCACTCTTTTCTGCCAATACTAAGACGGTCTTCCTCGGCAGAAATATACCACAAAATCCAATATAAACAAGAAAATTGATGTCGAAGACAGGATGCATTCCCCACTGTATGATTGCTGATTCACTATAAGATTAATCATTGGGTGAAAATGCTGACACACAAATTGAACCTGGAACCCTCATACCCATTTTATTCCATTGATCTTCATACCACAGACAACCTAGTACACTCACTGGATAATATTTTTTATTACAAAGGGTGGACCCTACCATTGATTTTACTATGCCAATGTTAATCAAAAATATCCATCCATCCAAGTGTTGGCCCATCTATGGCCAAGTCTTATTTTGTGTTAGAGTTAGGTTAGCACCTTTAAGGCAGTTTGGTCAGCAGTCATTTAGTTCAGGCAATAGTATTTTACAATAATACACAGAGATAAACCAAATAGCTTATTTTATATCAAAACTAACAAGTGTTTCACATACAAAAAGTTATTGTTCTTTTCAATACACTGAATTCCCTTAATTTTACGTTTATTTTGTTTGATGATAAATCTCAGTTTAGAATGGCTTAAAACAACTCAGAGCGTTTTTTTTTGAAGAACTGTTTATCTGCCATCTTTGTTTGTTGTGAATTAAGTTGAGTTTGCTGCCATCATGAAACACTTATAACACACATTTGTACTTTCAAGTGAGTAAAAATAAAAAATCAGTCGAACAAATGCTTGCATCTAGAAAAAGATGATTGTGATTCCAATTTGTAGCACATGCCATCCTGATTAAACAGCCATTCAAAATAGTTATTGCTTCTTTCCCGCTCACCAATCGTTAAATTGAATAGTTTGCAAGCACAAGTGATTACATTGTCTATCAGTCCAACAATGCTCCGATACAAAAAATAAATTAGCATCAGAATAGCACAATAGGACTCACAACAGCCGAGCCCTCCTGTCTTCATTTTGTTGAACCAATCATATATTTGCTAACCATCTACCAACATGAGCTTTCAGTTCAAACTCTATTAGGTTAGTGATTTTTTTTTTCCATTTCTCAGCATCAGAGTTCTCACAATCTGACTTTGTCTTTAGAAGGTAAAAACGCACTGCAGTCCAACTGATAATTAATGCCAAGCCCACGTGTAGATTCCTGCCATATTTGCTTTGTTGGTCTGATGGAGTCATTTTCCATGTAACTGTTCCCTGGAAAATGTGGAGTAGTAGTTAATGTCCAGTTGTCCATAATAGCTGAGTACAAACGAGTTAAGTGTCTCTTAAGTGTGGCTCAGTTCTCATTCAAAAAAGTTTAGTTTCCCGCATTTGGTGACATCATAGAATGGCTATTACCCAATTTCCACCAAATAGTACAGTTGCTCCATTGTATTGTGTTTACATTTTCAAAAATTGAGATAAAATGTATTTAAACATATAGTCCAGCACAGTATCCAGTATTCTTGAAAGGCAGAGTCCTTGTTCTTCTCTCCTCATATACTACTATAGTGAAACTAAGAAAATAGTAAATTACATATCTAATTAAAAATAATGAAGATTAATTATATGAGCACGTAAGCAAACAATTGACAGTAAATGCATTTTTAAAGGTAGTGGTGTGTGGCAGTGTGCTCTTGAGCGAAACACTAATTCTGCCTATCGCCATACGTTGCTGGCATAGATAGGTGAACAAAGACACGTTATTTGCAGTGAACAAAATATTTCCGGACCACTTCAGTAAAATTGTTCTCTCTGCCGTCCCAGCTAGGCTAGTAGTGTCTGCAGTGTGGTCATCTAACCATTAGAAAATTAGAAAAATCGGCATTGGCTGCAATAGTGAAGTAAGAGGAAGATCAGCTCCAAAATCCATCCATAGCTGTTCTTCAGCACTCGTCTTTAGGATGCCTTAACTCAAGCATTTTTCACGGACAGTGAAAACACTGCCCTCTGTTGCCACCTGCGCATTATTCGTTTTGTAAGGGCAGAAATTTGGCTAAAGATTTTGAACTGGATCTAGTTATCTTTTGGCAGAGTGCCTGATGTTGCGGCAGGTGAGTTTGGCATTATCTATATATAAACTCTCATCTCTCCTGTTGGAGGGCACTGGGCTCTCCTCTCCGTGCTGCTCCATGATGTGCAATTGTCCCCTGGCAAATGGCCAGCTGCTCCCCATTCATTACCACCAGACTTGGCAGCCAATAATTCTGTTCCTTCATGCAGGTTTTCAGAGGCCTGGCAACCATAATGTTGAAGGAGGGGGCTAGATGCTGTGAATGGGTCTGAAGCATTTGACGTCACACTCTTTCCTTCTGTGTGTGTGTGTGTCTGTCAAAAGGTGTGTGCTTCCATTTTTGCTAGAAATAAATTGGGTATAGCGAAAGACAGAACGAGTGAGACAGAGTGAGACAGAAGTTCAGCTTGTGCAACTGCACTCTCAACATCCATCCATTTACATGTTGTTTTGTTGTTCTGATGAAAAGAAGTCACAGGAATAACTGATTTGTGAGCATGACTCACCTGCTGACGCTTTGTGAGGAGAATACAAGAATCACAATCAGAACACTTTAGTTGTTTTGGAAAATGAACTTGGCAAACCCACTCATCCTTTAATACATTATGGAGACTTAGTGTTGATATGACCTCTGTGAATAACGTGAGCTACCATTAAAATGGTGTGTGACTAATGTTGGGATCCAATAACGAAAGGAATTGATGAACTGTCTGTTTATAAAAGACAGCACGTTTCAGCGCTGGGTGATCAAGCCCAAAATTCTGCCAACATTCCCTCATCTTGATGAGGCTTTTACTTATAATAGTAAATTCAGCAATTTTCCAAAATTGAACAATATTTTTCCACTGAGGGTAGTGGAAGCATCAATGTTGAAAGCTGATTAGACTCAGCAAAAGTATTTAATGTTACATATGTGTGCCCTTTCATTGGATCTTTATCTTTTAAGTATTTATTTGTGTCTAGTCAGAGCCACTTTTCACCAATGTTGTTGCAGCAAATCAAACATTTTCATAGCTTTTTTTTTTTATACTGATGAAAAAAATTCTTTGTTGTGTTCTCACAGCTTTTTTTGTTTGTTTGTTGCCTCTGGCTGTTGATGAGAATGTGTGAAAGAAGTGAAATGTTTCAGAAAAGCAGATTGAGAAAATGAAGCCAGACTTGTTTTGTTTTTTTTCCTTGTCCTGATTTGATCTGATCTGATCATTTAACTGTCCTGGAAGTTGGACTGCTTTTTTCCCTTTGCATATGTCAGCCCTGTGATTGATGAGTGATCAGCCATCTGCATTACTATAAATCAACAGGGATTGGCTCTGGCTGGGATGGGAAAAATACTCCAACTTGATGTTTTATTCTACTTGGCTTTGAGCAAGGAAGGTTGTCCCCTTCTTCAATAGAATCAATGATGCTACTGGTGAAGGATTTTTACCATTCTTGTTTCCCTCAAAGAATATTCCCTGTTCTGATTAACTGTGTAGCACTATGGAGTAGATCAGAAAGTCATGCTTCCTCATTGAGCAGTCAATGCAAATAATAGAAATAGGAACAAAACCATGATCAGTTCAGCAAAGAAACTGCCCAATATTAAACAAAACGATTTATTCTATATTCTACTATTCTATTAACTACTGTCTCTTTGTTTCTGTTTTATTTCATCAGTAACCTGCATTTTCGCCTGGAGGGCGATGACGAATGTTTTCTTTAATTGTCCCTTAAACTTCTGAGCCTGAGCCCAGTGGTTGCTAAGTGCCCAGAGAGAGACAGGAAGCAGCACCAAGACTGCGGCTGTCTGCTGCATCCATCCTGTCATCCAGTGGGCAGCCAGACAGCTTCAGGAAGTGGAGCCAGCATGACTCATAGGTCATATTGTGCGCACTGGTTATGAACAATAAAGTTCGGGGCATTGCGTAGACACTGGCATTGTGTCAAATGTGTACCTGTGTGTAGAATCCCATCTGTGCTCGAGTACAGTGCATTATGTAATGTTGACTATGATGTCTGAATGGGACTAAACTTTCTACTATCTGTTTTCTATACATTAAACCCGGTTTAAAAGGCCGAATTATCGGCTTGATTCAAACCCTGAATCTGTTTACATGACTGTAGTAGATAGCATGAAGTCTGTCTTGGAAGATTAGTCTCCTTTCTGAGTTGGAGGAGGGTTGATTAAAATTTGCATGCTCGTCGTGATGGAAGAGGAACATTAGTCTATTAGTTTCACTGGATTTTTTTTGTCGTCTTACATGACGAAAGTGGAGGGGGACGGATCGTTGTCCTTCTGAATCTGCGGGGGAAGTGTCCCCCCTTGTCCCCAATGTCATCTGCGCCTATTCGTCTGTCACACACACCCCCTCATCATTTCATTTCAGTAAAGAGAAAAGTCCATTGTCACATTTTATATTAGATATTCACTTTGACATGATGCACCATCTCGTTTCACATTCTCATAACAATGATGGTGGTCGAACACATAGAGAGTAGAAAGTGTTTTATTCGTATTGCCGTCACCAGAATGAGACCCAGTATTTTTTGTCTGACGTCGTATTGATGCCCAGGCAGCTCAAGAGAAAAATGACTGCAATTCAGTTGAGTCACTGAAGGGGGAGAGAAGTGCAAGCAGGGGTGGGTGTATGTTGATGCTGAGGTGTGATGTGATTGCAGAAGAGGCACATGCATGTATGCTAAAGCGGCATGATTCTCTTGCTGAAATAGTACTGCTCACTTTAACTTGCATTGAATAGAACTTTTATTGACATTGTTTTATCTTATTTAGATTAAATTGCCATAATCAAGTTATAAATATAAAATTTAACACCTGTTCAGTCGTGGGCATGTCTTGCTTCGTTTGGACATTTAAAGAGGTGATGAAATGACTCTAATACTTTATCACTGCCTGAAATTCCTGGTGGACGATCATGTGGATAAAATTTCCCTTGTGGGTGTTCTGATTTTGAGTGATGATGGAAACCAAGGTGAGACATGTTGAACTCACTCACTCACTCACTCACTCACTCACTCACTCACTCACTCACTCACTCACTCACTCACTCACTCACTCACTCACTCACTCACTCACTCACTCACTCACTCACTCACTCACTCACTCACTCACTCACTCACTCACTCACTCACTCACTTTTGCTTCAACTTGACTTCTGCCTGGTGCACAGCTGGTATCCATGGAGATCAGAGATGGTTCTCAGGATGGATACGCCCCTGCGGGAGCAGTTTGCTTGTGTTGTGTAATTGGCTGTGCGGCATGAGGTGGCACATATACTCACACAATTATTACTATAGTTTCACTCTGAACAAGTGGAACTGGTAATAATGGTATGACAATGCCTCAACAGCCCATGGAGATTTCCAGTACTTGGACTAAGATCAGAAAAATTGGAGGCTTGTGATAGGAATTATGCCAGGAAGTAGATCAGTAACAACAATCATGCAAGTGGTGTTACTCTGAGATGTCTGCTGACAATGTAAAACAAAAAGAATAACTCGAGTATGGAAATTTTTTTAATTAATCAATCATTATGAGCGGTACCCAAATTATTGAACCACACCATTCTTTTCTGGCACCTTATTGCTGAGGTACTAGAGTCCAGTAACTAGACTGTAATGAAGTGATGCCTAAAGTAAAGGATGAAAAGAGACCTACATAAAACACTTCTGTTCTCAAACAGAGCACAAAATAAATAAAGCTTTTTAAACTCAAGGCAATGTGTTGAAGAAATGTTGAAACTCATGTCTTAAAATTAACATAATAAAAACGTATTGTGGTTCAGAATATGAATGGATGGGTGGATGGATTGAAGGAACATATTTGCTCCAACCAGGCAAAAGTAACAGTAAAAGGATGTTTCATTATCCTGGAGTGTGCTATTATGTAGACATTTTTCTGAAGCAAACATGCAGCAGCAATTCTTCTCAAGCAGCCTTTTTATTTTTTATTTTTTTTAACAAAAAGCTAAATCCTTGATGTCCACATCCTCCACAAACTACTCTAGATAATGTTTTTGCTTTTACTATCCATCGAGTACTGTGTCTGCTTTAGGCTTGAGTGCATTCATGGCCAAAACCAATGGCACCCGAATCAGATTTGGCTGTTTTTTTTTTTTCCTCAGCTTTTTTGTTTTTTTCTTGTTAACAAAAGAAATAATACCTGGATACTGAAAAAAATATCCTGGGGCAAGTGGTGCATTATTCCACAGAAGCACTTGGGGGCCATTGTTTTTGGCCATGACTGTATGATGTGCTGACGGTATCACAATTAGTCAAGAGTCATACCCCAAGTGTATGAATAATTTAGCGCTCGACTATACAATCCATCCATCCAACCATTATCTGTACTGCTTTGTCCCCACGGGGGTCGCGGGCGTTCTGGAGCCTATCCCAGCCGTCATCGGGAAGTTGGCGGGGGACACCCTGAACCGGTCGCCAGCCAATCGCAGGGCACGCAGAGACAAACAACCATCCGCACTCACACTCACACCTAGGGGCCATTTGGAGTGCTCAATCAGCCTACCAAGTATGTTTTTGGGATGTGGAAGGAAACTGGAGTGCTCGGGGAAAACCCACACGGGCACGGGGATAATTTGCAAACTCCACACAGGGAGGGCCAGAGGTGGAATCGAACCCACACCCTCCTAACTGTGAGGCGGACGTGCTAACCAGTACACCACTGAGCCGCACCAGCTTTAAATGATATGTTGAAAAAATTCTGTCATTGCTAAAGACTGTTTTATCTCATTACCAAGGAGATAAAGTCTGGATTCACGACTTTGAATCAATACTTAAAAATGTCATCTGATTTGCTTAATCCTTTTAAGAATGTGGGAGCAGGGACAGCAGACACACATGCATGCACTCAGTGGAGAAATTATTTTAGACACTAACTCCCTTGTGACTGAGCTAAACTTTGATAGTGCGCTTCCTGCTTGGTGCTAATTAGGCGGATGATGATCACATTACATTATTCTCTTTTTAATGAGACTTGCATGTTATTGCTGATCTGCAGTGCAATATCAGGAAGCACTAAGAGAACTAACTGACAGCTTTTCCAGCAATATTTGCAAGGGATATTTATGAGAACCAATGTGTATTTCTAAATCCACAAACTCCTGTATGTAAGGCAAGTTTAAAGCAAGGTCTGCGATAGGATAGCAGGTAGGTTATGAGGATGAGATCCCTATTTTCGTGCCCAGTGAAAGTCAAGTTGATCCCTGAAGGAGCTCTCCTCATTCCCTTTAAATTCGTCACAGGGGAGATGCATGGTCTACATGTCAGAAGCACTCGCTGTAGTCCGTGCAGTAAATTGGTGTGCACAAAGTATGTTTAACAGCAACAAGTGCTTTACTTGCAGAAGATGTCAAATTGGCCAATGCAAAGTCAGCACTTGGAGACCTCTTTGAACTCCTGTCTGTGTTAGACCACCAGTGCCACCATCTACACCTGGTTTCACGTTGTCTATAGTCTAGCCTATTTTCTGTTAACAAGTTAGTGGTGCTGGTGGTGTGTAGAAGAATCATTCTCAATCCGCCCAGAACTCCCACCGAGGCAAAGAAGTGCCCGTCTTTTCAGCGAACATGCACTTTTCTACAAAAATAAGACCGCAAGATTGGTCATTACACAGATATCAATCTACTATAAAATGTGCAATTATGGAATTTTGCAATGAGAGTGTAACATGAACAATTTCACAAGGGCAGAAACTTGAATGTGATGGGAAATTAAAATGATTTCACAGTCATGCTATTTGCAAAATGAGCCCGTCCAAAAAAATACATAAACAGGACAAAACATCATTGTATTTGACTTTAAAGTTGACATAAGAACTTTACTTTTACAATAATTACATGCAGATACGAGTGACTCTGGACAATCGAATGTGATATTGTTAAACCAGGTAAAGGGTTGGTTATTTGCTGTGGGATTTGGTTTAAAATTATGACCAAATGGGCATTTAAAATAGATAGAATGCATAAGAATCAAACATCTTTGTTTCACTATAAAAGCTTAACAAAGTACCCTGGGCATGTTTTGGTCAACTCAGAAAATAGCGACACCATTTCCTTTTTTTTTCTTGCATCTTAACAGTGAACGACAGCTTAGCTCATTAGTGAGTAAAGCAAAATTGGCAGGAAGGAGCAACACCGCCCACAGGCTTATTTAAGCTTGAGACCTCAGCGGCAAACAAATCGGCAATCAAGTATTTTAGGGCCTGGGTCGGCTTTATTAGTCAGTCACACCTTTGCGCTTGACTTTAGTTACATGCAGTTATAAAACGAACAGCCCATGCGGTAGGTGACTTTTCATAAAAGGACTTTCTTCCTTGTGTGTGTGCGTGCAACAATTGCAGCAGATGGAAATTTGGTTGTAATTCAACCAAAATACTCACTTTTACCATCTCTCTGATGTATTAATATTCATGGCCATTCTATCACTAAGCTCACACTTTAATCAATAGGGAACAAAAGGCTTTTCGATTTTTGCAGCTCCAGACAGGTATGTTTTTTGTTTTTTTTTGGGGGCCAATATGGCTCTTTGAACATTTTAGGTTGCCGAACCCTGGTCTAGTCAATGGCAGGGGGCCACCATTTGAGATACTTTTTAATTAATTTGGAATATGAGCTTCAACTGGTACTTTAAAATGTTTGATTTATTATACAAGCTCACATGACTCCTGAGGGAGAAAGGAAGCAAAAGCTTGTGAAGTGAAGCAGTAACAAATTGTGTGGATGTGCATATGTGTGTGTTAGGCACACAGACCCCTCCAATGATTCCCATTGGGGGACACTAATAACAAGCTTTCTGCGTAGGAGGTGCTCTGTGTGTCCAGTTAGCTACTCTCACCCTTCATGCTCTTCGTCCTGAGAAAATCTCTTGTACTTTCTGTCCTTGTCCAATTTTGCACACTCCCTCCCGCCTCTCTCTCTCTGTCTCTCTGTCTCGCTCGTCTGTCTATCTGTCTCTCTGTCTCTGTCTCTCTCACTTTCTCTCTCTCGCTCTCTCACACACACATGCACACACTTACCTCCCCCCCCCCCCCCCCCCCACACACACACACAACTGTAATAGTACAGTAAGAGGACACACTACAAACTCAGCAGTGCTTCGTATCTTCCTTGTAGAGGCTGATTTAATGTACTTCTGTTGGTGTGTGTGTGCGTGTGTGTGCACGTGGGTGTGTCTTCACTGGACAATGTGCGTGTCCATGTTCTGCATGAATTATTCAGTGGTGTTTATGTCAAAGAGAAAATAGGATGTTGAATGCTTCAATGAGTCCAGATCTGTGCCACTCTGCTTGGGTGCCTACAAGAGGCATAGAAAATGTAATTCCTCTTAGTGTGCGCTACAGCGGCCTCATTCGTATCAGGAACGAGGACGTGTGAGCAGCAAGATCACAGCATGGCAGTGCATTGTGTCATGATTCGGATGTGAAGGAGATGTCCCCAGTGGAGCTTGATAATCTGTCTGAGGGTAGCAACGTGTTCATCACTGATAAGAGAGAATACATTTTCACTTGACAGCGTAAATGTGATCAGCTTGTCAGATTCTAACAACAGAAGACAGCTGACGGGAGAAAGAAATTAATGTGACCCAATGAAATATTCTTCCTGTGAAGTCATGAAATGTCATGAAATACTCTTTAATAGAAAATATAAAAAGCTGAGTACGTTTTTGACGTTGTGTGCCACAGTTGTATTTTGCAGAAAATGTGTATTCAATGATCAAAAGAAGCTATTATCTAATTTAATTAATATATTTTAAAGTTGAGGATTTCACATTAATTCCAAGATTAAACTCAGGTTAATATCTGCAAGAAAATGGCAGAAATAGAAGAAGAGAAATGTGATTGAGATCAAATATAGAAAATTAATCAATGGTAGTATTGGTTAATTAGTTGCGAAATGTATTTGCTTGACATCACTAACATACAGAATCTCATCCAGCTGTACAACTCATTCAACAATATTTTTTTAAATTATGCTGTTTCCTGTTGTAAGTCAAGTTACACTGGTGCATGTTACATTTTCCTAACAACCACAAATAAAAACAGAGATTGAGCCAATTTCTTCAGTTGGCAAAAGGCATCTCTTGCCTGAGGCATCGCTTGCCAACTGTCCATGCATTTTCTTGGCCTGTCAAGGCAATTATTCTTTCCATATATCACAACAAAGGTGTTGCGTGTGCTCCCTCTGGACTGCTGTTTGTGTTGGCGTGACAAGCTGTCTTTGTAGTGTAGTGTAGTGAGACCGAGAGCCTGACAACCAATACACTCCCTGGCCACAACATTAGGTTTGCTCACGCAAAAAAAAAAAAAAAAAAAATCCCTGTATATCCGGAAATGTCGCCTATACCAAGAGAATAATGTTCGTTTTCGAGCGTTTTTTTTTTTTTTGTAGTGTTATTGTTAATTGAATGCTAGTATGGCTCGCCTCTGGGGACATGTCCTGTGGTTTTCTTGGGACCGTTGGACAGGAAGGGGCCCTTGCACAATGTGTGTGTGTGTGTCGGGGTGGTCTCTGGGGCAGCATTCCCAGTAACCATGCAGTCAGAATATATGCATTTCTATTTGTTCAGAGGATTTATGTATGTAGGTGTGCATGTCTTTTTTTTACATTTGTCTTATTACTGTGGTTTGTTTTGTTCTTTTCATGATGATTATTACTATTATTGTTGTTGTTTGTATATTTGGGTATTTGTGAAGCTTTTTTATGTGTGAAAGGTGCTATCCACGAATAAAGTTTGACTTGACCTGACTTTGAATGTCCAATACTCGCGGCTGTAAGTGAACAGACACGACTAAATGACGCTTCATGAACCAGTTGTTGTATTCTTTGGCTCCTCTAGATGGCAATGTTGGTTTAAAGTGTGAGTTTTAAGAAATGGCAAGTCGTGGGCTTTCACTTCTTCAATGAACAGAGAGTGCCAACTAGAGGTCTAAGTAAACACAACAATGGGTTCATGAATCATCTTGAAGCTTCATTTGCCTATCATTACCTGATGCCATTTAAGGACACACTAAGTTTGTACAAGGTGTTTGTTATGGACAGTTATGAACAGTTCTTGATCACCATTAACAGAACACTCGTCAGATTACGCTTTGAGGAGGATTTCCTTCCACTTGCACTATTTCAGGTCTCACCGTTCATTGCCCACTTGACTGCACTGGAAGACCCTGGCAGAAAGAGGGAGTCCCTACCAGCACTGCCTCAGGCTCTTTCATGAGAGATGACATTCCAACCCAAGACCTGTCAAAGTCTCTTGACTTCAGCTGCCACCCAGGTCTCTAAGCATCCAACAACCTTGGCATTTAAACTACACTATACTGTTACCTTGCATCATTATCTTTATGAAGACGGTGTGAACTGACCAGGCTGTTGAGATTCAGCCCTTTCTAACTGCTTTGCAACATGTACTGTGTATATTTTCTCTGCTTTGCTTGGAATAATGACGTGTAGAAGGTTAGTTCCAAAAATAACATGGACACATCTTTCCTCTCCGTTGACCCTCATTCGATTTATATTTGGTTCATTGAATAACTGCTAAAATACTACCTCCTATTGGTATGATGGTGTATAACAACAAAACGAGAGCACTCCAGCTCTCTCTTAAGTATTGTAACAAGTCAAAAAATTTGTTTCCCTTACCATTTAAATCAAGCCTTATATGGTGATAAATACTAACATTCACAATGTATACTATAGTGAGCATGCAAATTTACACCACAGATGATCAGAGCACATATCAGGAAGAAAAAATCGACATTTACTGACAGTCTATTAAAAATCTTTCAAGTGCGTTCCAGGTGCATTTCAGCTCTAGAGCATAAAAGAGAAAAGGAACAAAATGCAGTTTTAGTCCACTGAGCCAAAAGAAGATGGCCGGTTCGTTAGTTATCCTGCAGGATGAGTCATCACCCCAAACTAGAGGGGTTTGCAGAGAGGGAAGGCATAGTTTTTTCAGAAAATTATACATTTTCATCCAGCTCAGTGGTGTTTTTACATAAATGGGGCACAAACCACTTAGGAAGGCAGCCAGAGCAAATGGATGTCTTATGTTCAAACTTCCGATGACTCTTTCATTAAACACGTACTAAACAGCACAGACAATGAATACAATCGATACAGCACAAGAGAACTGGCTTTACGGTAAGCACAGCAGAATGGCTTGTTTTTCTTGTGCACTACCCCACAACAGCATTATTAGGATAAGTGAAAATCTGTTTTGCACATTGGTTACACAATTAAATCACCAGTCTGCATATATATTGGAATGAAAAAAAAAAGTATTAACAGTTCCCCTCCAAAGATCCATTCTCTCGTTGTGGTGAAGCACTTATCAGTGATAATAGTCAACATAAAATGGCCTCATTTATTTTACTGTCACAGGAATAATTTCAGAGCTGATGCGTGTAGGTAATGCTACACAATACAAATAGATGTAGCCGACCAAAATGTATCCCAAGAGAGGATTACTTATTTATCATCCATTCATTTTCCAAGTCTCTTGTCACAGGTGAGCTGGAGCCTATTCCAGCTGACGTTGACCGAGTACAGGCAGTAATGGTAATACATCCTCGACAGGTCGCTATGGTACCGAGTTTTTGTTGTCATTTTTCATACTGTTCATAACAAATGAACTTGGCATTTTCTTCTATAATTCTTTAAATATTTTATCATCCATCCATCCATCCATCCATCCATCCATCCATCCATCCATCCATCCATCCATCCATCCATCCATCCATCCATCCATCCATCCATCCATCCATCCATCCATCCATCCATCCATCCATCCATCCATCCATCCATCCATCCGACACATCCCCCACATCACCCACTCCTCCATCCACCCATCCATCCGTCCGTCCGTCCGTCCGTCCACCATCCATCCACCCACCACAAATAAAAACTGCATTTTTATTACTTTTACTTAAGTACTTTGGTTGAATCAGAAGGCCCACTTTTACCAGAGTATTTCTTTGAACACAGTGATCTGTCCTTAAGTGTGTGATTATCTTTGGTTCTTGTCTTTGCAAACCCCCATGACAAGGTTTCGTGCGATCCTTCCTTTCCTTTGTTTTCAGCTGGACTCCTCCCGTCTGTTCTTCACTGTCACCTTGGGGGTCTCATCCGGACTCTCCCCGCTGCCGCTGTCCGACTCCTCCTCCTCGATGGCCACGCGCGTGTCCGCAGAGGAGCACAGAGAGCTGACACTACTTTGCTCCGTGCAGAGCGCGCACGCGAGCGGAGAGGGCAGCGCGCCCTCATGGCGAAGATGTCCGAAGGGGTTGCCGTGGTTACCAGAGAAAGGCAAAGCCAGGTTCAACGAGCGCACTCCCGTGACGGCCTCCCCCGGGAAGCAGAGGCTGTGTTTCTTGGGGAGCGTGCCCCACTCCCGCTTCTCCTCCTCGTGCACGAGGCGTGTGAAGATGTTGGTCCTCCTCTTCTCCTTCCTTTTGGAGTGGAAGTAGCCCAGCATGATTCCACAGAGGAAGACTCCGTAGAAAGAGATGACGATTAAAATGTACAAGTAGGCAGTCCCGCTGCTTTGCCCCGCCTGTGCGTGAAGAGGACTGTGTGTGGAAGACTGGGTGGAGTTCTCCAGGTGCTCCATCTTGTCTCAGAAGCCTAAGTTGGTCAACTAAAGAGAACATTATGTTTTCTGATGTTAGTGACCAGTTATCTGATGCCGCCAGAGAATTTGAGAGAATGCGTAATTTGCAGAGAACAAATTTTATACGTTATATAAAATTCAGTAAGACTGTCATTCAAAGAGTTTTGGAATTGATTATACTGTCAATTTATTCAATGGATTGATAACTCCTACACACAATTTTTACAATACTATTAGTAGTATAAAGTACATAAAGAGAAAGAGCACCATCTGGTGGATGACGCATCATTTTATCTATTGATGACCTGTCTCTACCTATTTCATATTATACTGTTCGTTATTTGCTCATTAAGTATTGCATGAAATAAAACAGCAGTCAATACAGATTCAAAATAATGTTCATATAAATTAATATCAATGATCTTTAAACACAGTAAATATTAACTCACCAGAGGTCAAATCTCATGAGCTTTCAATGACCAGCGTGTAACTTCTTGGAGCTCTTCCTGGAGTTTGGCAGATGTTCTCCACGGATTAAATTATTTATACAGTCACCACCCCCAACCGCGAGTCACGTGGAAGGGGCTGACTGTTTAACAAAGCTTGTGTCTGTGCCTGTGGAAAGCTTAACAAAACACAGAAAAACTTCCCAAGTCCCTAGAATGGCCATTTACCATCGACAACTTCTATGAGACAATTATATTTTCAAAATCATGGTCACATCAGGCTGCATGACAGTGAAACGTATTAGAGCAGGGATGGACAACTTAAATGCTAACATAATTTTTTTATCATTGCTACTGGGGGCCAAATAGGAGACACTTCCTAAACAGAGAATTTGGTTATTTATATTTAAAATAGCATTTTCATCAGACATCTGAAAATCCAATCAGTCCGTTCATACCAGAGATATGAGAGAACAGCTAATACTTTCTTTTTTTTTTCTCATTGTTTTAAGGAGTTTAAAATTATTTTAATGATTTTTGCAGCGTAAAAAGCAGTCTTTCAACAAATGTATCATTCAAGTTTGGAACAAAACTTTCAATTTCTTCATTCTTTCCACCACCTGAAAGATTCCAGTGATATACCAACTAGGTTCTCAAATTACATTTGAAGCCCACAGTCAGATTCCTTTTTATTTCTTTTCAATTTTTACAAAGAAAAAAAGAAATTGTAAAATAAATACAGGTTATTCTTGCAAGCGACGTCGCCATTTACAATGGCACATCGTGATAAAAATACTAATTTTAAGTCATTACATATTATTTGGAGAACACCTACAAAGAAAGAAAACCCTACCAAAGGTTATAAAAGTTTATCGTGGTCCTTACATGTACTGATTAAGTTTAATTCTCAGACTGTCCTCATATCTTAGATGCACTGGAGTTATTTCACTGGAAAATCATGTTCGCTAAAGTGTTCATTCTTGGTGTTTAAAGAATTTTGGCCATCAAATGCCTTTCTTGGCTAGGAATTAGACATGCTCATGTTTGCACCATTGATCAAAATGACGCTGCTTACAGAATACTGGGAAATACATAAATAAATGAAGTCTGGAGTGTGTGTTCAGAACATTGGAAGGTACACTTCGTATCGTTGAGCAGACTAAACAGTCCATCTGTTTCCGCCATTAATATAATCAATGCCATTAGGTGCAAACCAGTGCACTTCATAAAACATCCATAACATCGTGCTAGAAAAACATCTTAAAAATACTCCATTCAAATGTGCAATTATTCTGTGCTTTTGGAATCAACATGCGTATCATGCTTGACAAAAATACCACAATCCATTTGTAACATATTAAATAAATTTTCAGGCCAAGAGGACAAAAGACCTAGCGTCTCCTGACCTGCAGGATGGACAAAATTATAACCTTGAGATTAAAACAAATTAAAAATGAACAAACAATTCTGCGACAAAAAAATGTGTGCAATCAAATGCAACAGAAAACATCTTGCTGAGAAACTCAAGCGAGTTCAACAGACAACATCTTAGCACACACACAGCAGTCTGTTTCGTAACTCCCATCTGAAACAATAAAACACTAGACACAAAGGTCATACACGTGGACAATCGAGGATAAGGCAGAAGCATACAAATCGTTTGCACTTTCTGGAAACTATGTCTACAGTAGTCAATCATGCTGCTTTAGTTCAGCTATAAATTCAAGTAGGAGGTGGATAAAAGTTATAAACAACCCACCTAATAAGGGAATTTTGCAGATTTCTGCTTTGTGCATGGACTGTCACTTTCCATTGTACATCCTTGCAATCTCGTTCGAATAATGTTTTTCCAGCTCCTTTCGCTTGAGCTTGAATGCATCAGTCACTAGTCCCATCTCAGGAGTCCACATTTCTGGGCTCAGGTAGATCTTGCGAGGAATCTCAAAGCGCTCGAGTTGGGCTGAATGAAGACAATGATATATCATCAGCACACAGCTCGGGAGAAAAATGAACTTTTCTGTGTCTTGAGTCTTCCTACCTGTTAGAGCGGCCTCTGTGATGATCTTAAGCACCAGCTCTTCTATCACCTTGTTGTTACAAAGCTCTTCCCATGAACCGTTGATGCCATATTGGTCAGCCAGAGATTGTAGCTGCTTCTGATTTGGGACCATGAAGGCTATCGCGTATGTCTGATCACTGCAGCAGGAGAACAAGTCAAAAACATTCCTTAATTCATTCATTGCATTGCAGCTTACCTTTTGGCATAGGCACAGATGTTGTCAACCAGAAAGCAATTCTTCAATATGGCTTCCACTTTTCCCAGGGAGACGTATTCTCCCGCCTGCAGCTTCACAAGATCTTTTTTACGATCTGGAATGACAGGTAGAACGGTTTTGGAACATTCATTGGCGTGTATATTTTCATTTAGCAACACGTCCAAAACACTCATTATTACTTTATTAATCCTTATCAAATTTTCGAACCTGTGGTTTAGATGCATTTATTACTGCAGAGGAACAAATGGACAAAAAAGAGCAAGTGGTGATTGATATATTTTTGTTGTGATATAAATAAGCAAAAGAGCATTGTGTGTACTGTACACTATTTTCTGTCCGCTAAATCTGTAGTACGTTACGTTGGTTCCATCCATCCGTCCATTATCCAGATCACTTAAATAACTTAAAAAATATCTAGTTCTTTTACCCTCCCTTTAGCTCACCAATGATCTTGAGGCATCCGTCTTCATGAAACTCTCCAATGTCTCCAGTGCAGAACCATCGCTGGCCATTCTCATCCACAAAGAAGTCACTTTGTTCCCCCCGATTCTTAAAGTATCCCATTGTTACGTTGGGTCCACCAATTATAATCTCTCCTCGTGGGTATGGCTTGTCATTGTGTAGGTAGCCCCCTGAGATCACAATGTAAAAATTCATGACTGTCTTTGCGAATGAAATACATAAATACTGACAACAAATGCAAAATCCTGCTCCTAAAGCAAGTGAGCCATAGACTTGGCTTTATTTAAATTTTTATATCAATATTTAGCAAGATGATACCTTGGTATAAAATGTGTTCAATGTCCCGGTATCAAAATTTAGCGAGATGATACCTTGTATAAAATGTGTTCAATTTCCACAGTAATTAAAAAAATATGCTTCAGGAATTTTTATTTTTTTTTAATTTTTAAGAATTCAATTTATCCTTGAGGCCCACACTTTAGGTAGGGTGCAACATGGCTCTAGCAAGTTGTACAGAGATCCTGTACAAAAAAAATAAAAGTAATCAAGGATAGTCTAATGGCACAAAATGAGATGAAAGTCTTTTTGATCAGTCTGTTCAAATGTAGTAAAGTTTTTGTGCAACTCTAAAGGAATTTTTGTTGTGGTTGTTTGACCCACAGAGCATTTGACTTTGGGAGCTTCCACTTTATTGCTATGGAGACAGTTTGGTAACTTTTGACCACTATTTGCGTGTGAGATTGAAATAAAGGACAGCGACACTGTGTACGTGCATTTTGGCGGGGCCGGGGTTGGCATTTTCTGACCCGAATAGCCTCACTCACCCTCTACCCAGTCTTTGAGTTTGATCTCACAGCACACAAGTGGCCCTCCCACTCGCCCAGAGCTGTAATCCCAAACTGAAAAAGATAAGATACACACATGTAGACACAAAAAGGAAGTGCACTCGCACGAGCAACAAGTTTCAATACCACAATGTGATGACCCTCTGACCTTATGGCAGCCCCAGCCCAGAGGAATGTCCAAACCAGTGGGCTGCAGGCTGTGGTTAATTTCCAAACTAAGTTGGTAAGAAAGACATTCCAAAAAGTTGTGAGTCAAAACTAATTGATAGACTTAAGTAATATGTGTCACTGCAGTGTCATCTGGGAAAATTTCAAATGTTTCATTAGTCATGTATTTTGTAATCGTGTCCTCTAAACCGAGAAATATTTATCGTCAATTGTTATATTTTCATTTTGCATGAATGGTTGACTTGAGATTATTTTACTTACCCTCGCTAACGGTCCCAGCTCCACAAGTCTCTGTCAGACCGTATCCCTGACCCACAGAGCAGCAGAAACACACATTCATGAAACGTTGGGTGGCAGCGGACAGAGGGGCTCCACCTGAAAATAACACTCGTACACGTCGTCCGAGAAGTGCACGCACTTTTCTGAAGACCAATCTGGATAGGCAAATAGAGATAACTGTTAACATTGATTTAAAAATGTTTCTTAGTATGTAGCTTTGACACTGAAATGGATTGTGATGCTTCTTATAAGGCAGCGCAGTTCTAAAATCACTGCGAACAACCACAGTGGTCAATGTGAGCCTTACTATATTTGTGGAGGCTGAATTATTGACATGGCTCTCATAGTATTTGATCAAAAAAATATATCCAAAAATTTGTTAAGCATTATTAGTAAGACGTGCTTCAGAAGAAACTCATACGTACGTGTCACACAGGGGTGTGTTGTAACCTTTGCTGAGCTGATCCAATTTGTAGTAGTAGGCAAGAGTGAAGAGTGTTTGCTGGACAAAGTTCATCTCCTCAACCTTGGCCATCACATTTTTATAAATGCGATCCATGATCTCCTGTCATCAAGTGGTGTAGGGATGGAGTTTAGACAAGGACAGTAGTGATGTGATGAGTGCTTATGACCATGAGTTAGTGTGAGAACAAGACAGAAAAGAACATTACAACAACAACAAAAAATACAGCTGGCTATTACAGGGATGGGCAAATAGTGGTAAAAACAAAGCAAAAAAAACAAAACATTATTAGGGACAAAAACTTTGGATGGAAATTTACAAACCAATTATCTGAACTACAGTGGACCGTTGCATACTCACGGTTTGACAGTTGTAAATTCGTTTATTTGCTTTTTTTTTTGAATATTGAAGGTTATTCAGTGTAATTTAAGAATTTTTGTCAACCCAAAAATTCCAGTGATTTTCAATGGGTCTCAATTATACATGGATTTATATTGTGTGTGTGTGTGTGTGTGTGTGTGTGTGTGTGTGTGTGTGTGTGTGTGTGTGGGGGGGGGGGTCTACACTGTATAATTTTAAATTGTAAAATCAGCACCCAACCCTAGATGGCAGTCACAACTTAGTAGCACTGGGTCTTATAGAGCACAATAATACTAGAATGTGCAAAGGACTGATTTTTTTTGCAGATTTGGAATGACACATCACCTGAGTTAAATAAAAACATGAGTGAGTTGGTGCACAAAATAAGTCTTTGCAATAAAAGTTGGTTTGATGTTCAGCATTTTGAGCTAACCTTCCTAAGTTATAAATTTAATGAATTTGCACTAGGAAAAAAAAACAATTGTATGTTTTTTTTAATGTTCAAGCCCTATGTTGTTGAAGCCTGATTGTTTTCTTCAAAAATGACTATTTTATCCATATTTAAAATTGCATTTTTGTCATTCATCACATTAGAAAAGGTGTGGCCCTATGTGCTAAAGAATTGAGCCCCCATTAAGTTGCCCATCCCAGGGTTAGTATGTCATGTTTGCGTGCAAAGCAATGGCAGTGGGAGAGGAAGTGTGCACAAGCCCGCTGTCATATCACGGCAAACAATTTTCTATGAGTCTCTGTGATGATGCATGTGAGCGAATGTGCATTTCGTGGGGATGACCACACGGGGCTTTCTCACGTTCTCTTCACAGCTGTGAATGGTTCCAGAGACTGAGGGCCTCTGCCCTTTGCTCTGCGACCACTGGGAGATGGGGGGGGGGGGGAGGTTTTGTTGTGTATATGAGTGTGCTGAGGCAGAAAGAATACAGTGGGGAAAAGCATGTCGCCTGGAACTTGCCTGTGTGTAGAAACGCTATTGATATTCCCCATCCATCCTCAAATCCTTTTCCTTAACGGTTATTACTGTTTGGGGTTATGCAAGAGCTGGAGCCTACCCCAGCTGGCAAAAGCTCTACTACACTACACACAGATTGAGAATGTGGCAATATTTCTTCTTTACATGACATCCAACAAGATGATGCGCACTTACAGGGACAGCTGCCATTATAGTGGGCTTCAGGATGGTGATATCCCCTTTGGTGCCTTTCTTGATCTTAGTTGACTGTGAGTATAAGATTAGAGGAGACATTTGCAGTTTCACAAGTGACAAAGTGTTGTGACAAGTGACCATACCTGGTCAGACAGAGTCTGAGGTGAAGAATAGCCAATCCTACAACCGTGAGTAATACACACGAGCTCGGCACTCAGCTCCAGTACGTGAGCCAGGGGAAGGTAGCCAATATAAGTGTCTCTCTCGCTGTAACCAGAATATTTAGCTCAAGTTATTCAATTACCGTATTTTCCGGACAATAAGTCGCAGTTTTTTTCATAGTTTGGCCGGGATTGCGACTTGACACAGAGGATGAAAATTTCGATGGATTTAATGATTTGGAGTAACACGGACTGTTCGATAAACTTGTTATTTATGTTATAGTTATTTTATATATAGTTTATAGTTATATAGGCCTGTGGAATAATTGGAACAATTGTCTTAAATGATACTCATGGCCAATGGCACTAAGATAGTATTGCATCCAAACATAAGAGTCGATAAAAACTGTGCACCTCAGGTTAGGTGTAAGACAGTACTGAACCCAAACATAAGAGACGATAAAAACTGCACACCCCAGGTTAGGTATCCGCTCAGCCAATCCAGTGGTGGCAGCCATAATGTTGCTATGGGAGATCATGGCACCTTTGGGAATACCTGTGGATCCACTTGTGTACATGATGACTGCAATGTCAGAAGCTGTAGGCTGATTTTGCCCACAATTTGCTGTAATGAAAACAAAACACTATATATTCAAAGGAACGTTGGAAAAGTTGAGTCACAGAAAATAATAAGTAGTTAGACTTTACACTCCATGCATGCAGAACATCATGAAGAGATTCTTCGTTCTTTGGATATGGTAATACCAAGTCAGTCTCCAATAAATCTCATCTTGAGATGTATTTTCACTGTAACATTGTGCGAACAGTTTCAAAAAATCAACATCTTGGTCAGATCCTACTAGTCAGTTGAAATAGGAAATTAGAATCACCAGTGGCTAAAACCAAACATGGCAGAGTTTCTACTTTCCGGAACTGGATTGGACAACTCTGGAAATAACATTACCCATTTTACTGTTGTCAAACATGCCGGATCAATTACACAATCAATAAAAAAGTAATGATGACGTGCACTTTCGCCAAAGGCATGGATGACTCAGATGTGCTAGAAGATGTGTCACTCTGGGATATGGAAAAGCCCTAAATTCCTCCGATTGAATGCCTCTAATTAGATGGCAGTTTGATATACAAACCAAAATAATACATAAGCACAGCTGGCCATAAAAAAAACTTGATGAAAGACCGCAAGGTCCTCTCTTTTTCCTCACATGACATGTAGGCGTTAGTGCTCTAAAATTGATGTCATGTGAAGTGACCGCTTGCAGACTGTGTAAACAAAGCTGCCCTCCCATCCTGTGCTCCATCCACATTTTCTGATCCCAACCCCCCCTATTCTATATACTACATACGAATAAGAGTGCAAAACCATTGGAATGCCTACGAAAAAAGAAGGCAGAGAGGATCTTTTTTTTCCCCTTAGCCATCTATATCGCTCTTAATCTCACACAGATGTGTACACTTCCTAATTCACATGACCAACCATATTGATTTTGTATGCTTTGAAAGTATCAGTTAAGTGTGTGTATGTGAGTACCGTATTTTCCGCACTATAAGGCGCACCGGATTATAAGGCACACCTTCAATGAATGGCCCATTTTAAAACTTTGTCCATATATAAGATATACACATTTGGCCCACGGGCCGGACTTTGGACACACCTGCTGTAGTGGCTCAATATTGGTCCATATATAAGGCGCACCTGATTATAAGGCGCACTGTCAGCTTTTGAGAAAATTTGAAGTTTTTAGGTGCACCTTATAGTGCGGAAAATATGATAATTTAGAAATACATGCAATCCGTATTAGTGCTTTGATAGCTAACACTGAGAAAAGTCGACTCAGCAACAGCAAAATTAACAAAAGGGCCAATAATTATACGTACGTAAGACTGCAATTACTTTCAACAAATAACTGGAGATAGAAGTTCAGGAAAGATGCCAGTGATTTAATTTAAGACATTAATGGGGGAACTGACACCATGACGATTTGGGTTATGAGAATGACATGTCCCAGATCATTAGGGTTACGCTTTGTGTGGGATTATCATTTAGTGGAGGAAAACGTGACTGTTGTCATCAGCTCGCACCGCACACATGCTCTTAAGTCACTTACTGACACTTTATTGCAATTCTGCCATTTCCCATGTATCCGTTTTTGGGCTGCCGTTGAAATTATTGCACCACAGACAAAATGGTCAACTTTACTACTTACCAGTTTTTGCTTTGTCGCCCAGCTTCAGCACATCGGCCATCGTGTGGACGCTAATGCCACTGCGATAGCCTGCCGATGGGGTCGGAGTGTTGTCCACTACTATGATACACCGCAGCTTTGGAACTTTAATTAGAATAGCCTGTCACACATGGATATTGTAGTGTGATTCGAGTTCGGCGAGTTATGCATGGGATGTTCTTGTAAATATCCAGATAAATGGGGGAAATCATTATGTTAGAGCTGTAAAGTAACAATTATCTTTTGTGGAGGGATTTTGCTTGTGTCCTGTATCACTAATTCATTGCCAGAGTGACGTTGATGTTTTCTAACCTTGAGTCTGGTCTCCAGGAGCTCTCTGCTGGTGATGATGTGCGTGATTTCTGTCTCATTCAGTCCGTGAGCAATGGCTGGACCTCCCAGTGTTGAATAGAAAGTAGCCACTGCAGAAAAAAAAAAAAATAATAATCATAATAAAAAAACGTGGCATATAAGAACATTTGTAGTCAACCTCCTGCAGCATTGCTCTTGCTCCCCTCTTTTTAGATATTTCAATAATAAGCAGATTGAATGGTTTAGAATCAAATACTGTGTCATATTGTGTTGTAGTGTAACTTAACAGCTTCCTTATGTCGAATTTCAAAAGTTACTGATAACTTCATGCACACAACTCTCTCTTTGGGCTGCACAACATTGAAAAAATTTGTGATATGCAATATGTTTTCGAATCCAGCGATATCGATATAATTGCAATATTTAACAATCTCCTAAAGAGATACATTATTATTGTCTAATGAAAACATTTTTTTCATGAGGAAAAATAAACATCTCAATATATTCTCAGCTAATGAATTGTAATTACTAAAGTTTTCAACTATTGGATGGTGTACATTTAAGTTTGCATCTGACTGGTCAAGTGTTCAACTATTGGATGGTGTACATTTAAGTTTACATCTGACTGGTAAAATTCAAACACAAGCATACAATTCCATATGAAATTTGTGTCTTCAATAATATGCATATTGCAGGGAATAATATTGAGATATTGATATTTCTTTAATATATTATGCAGTATAAAAATATACATGTACATATATGCAACACATTAGAACACAAAGCTTGAGTAACTCATATCGGCCAGCTATTTTGTATATAAGCATACAGGGACAACAGATTATCGCAAGACGACAGCCTGCCCCGAAGCTGACACTGAGACGACGGGGCTTGGTGACATTGCAGTCTTGCGTCATGGAGCAACAGTTATACTTCCTGCTGTGTGACATTGTGTATTAGGCCATGACACCTCCAGCCGTGAGATTGAGATTCAAAGCTGCATGTGTGACTTTTTTTGTTAAAGCAATGGAAGTTGTTTTCACCGTAAGGTTATCTTCAATTCGCTGCAACTTAAAAGTCAGCATTTCATCGACCTTTTAGACTTGAATAAAATAGTGCATGCTATACTTAATGCAGTATTACCAGTAAATAATGCTACTTAATCTAATGATCCTGCTTCACAAAGATAACACAGTACAAGCACATTTCTTTTCCATCACAAAAATCCACTCCATCGTGACGAGAGCACACACGCACGCGAACACACAGTCACACAGTGTGAGTTCACTGGGGGCCTTTGGCTGACTCCTTGATGGCTCTGTCAACATCAGATGCTCACGTAGACTCACTCACACTGACCATGACGCCATTAGCCTTCACTTGTTTGCCTCTCTTTCCTCCCTGCCGGTTCTTCCTCCCTCGCCCCCTCTCCAACCTTTAACTCCTCTCGACATGTTCACTTTCCACTGGGGTAGTTTGTGTGTGTAAGTGAGAAAGAACCTCTCTAAAGATGCTTTCTGGCTTGTGCTTGCGGCATATTTTCAGTGTGACAGTTTAATGGACCATAAACTAAAGAGCACAGAAAAAAAATGAAGGCTCCTTCAAAGAGAATTAAAAAATATTAATGAGTCTAAAGTGCAGATGGGAATACTTCCAATAAATAAAAACTATTTCCAACACAAAAGAGTAAAGATATGCAGGGTGCTGAGAATTTTCTTCTGGAGATTAGGTTGAAACATTCACCAATTCACACATTTCATCAAACGTTAATCTGCATGTTGAACATAGAACCGATGGTATCATCACACAATGGTATGTTCTATCTGATCATTGCTTAAGTGCAAGTGACATCAGTGTATGAAATAAATCATCAGGTTTCCAACTTTCCATCACAAAAAAAGAAAGATTTATAGTGACCAACTGGGGAACACTGCTTACTTATATAATGGAAGTTGGAACAGAAGGGACAAATTGACCTTATTCTGTCTTATCATTTTTTTGCACGCAGAGAATCACAATATGAACACACAAGCAACCCCCAACCCACACCCACACACACACACACACGTTAACATTTTCCCTTGAGAGTTTAAAGGGGAATCTTTATAACAAATACTATTTTAAGATTGCAAGTGCTATGAAACACATGGGAACTGAACCAGCCCCTGCACCATAGTCAGGCGGGTGAATCCTCATTATGAACTGATTTAGCATATTACATTAGATGCATATTTTCATAAAATGCATTCATAAATCAATGATTTTTTTCCCAGAAGAAAAAAAATCATTATTTTTCCTACTTAAATTCTACAAGAGTTAAAATGTATTTCATACAACGTGGAACATGCTAAGAGGGAAAATCCTTTAGAAAGCACAGGGTGAGAACCCAATATCAAAGTACAGAACTGCATTTATGTAAGTCTATGTCATATTCTTTACTATCAAAATGCATTTTTATTATAAGGGTAGGTTTACAATTCTAAGTATTTATAACTCCATTTTGAGAGCCGACGATAAATTTAGAGCTTGAAATAGAATGCACCATAAATACTGACCTAATTTAAAATTTAATAAGGGGCAACAGTTTTCCTGTTTTTATGTTCACAGACAAAAGCAGTATGCTTCAAAAGTCGCATAACCAGTTATCCAAAGTGACTGGTGCCCTTTTGCATGGTACAATTCACACAACTTACGTGTGAAATTCTGCATGAAGCAGGCCAAGGCGGCAAGCATCCATTCAGCCCGTGTCTCACAGAATATGGCAATGTTGTGTTTGGGTTTCTGCCCCAGTGCTGCCAGGCCACAGCCAAACTGGGTTGCTGCAGCGAGGGTCTCCTTATAAGACAGCCAGTGGTACTTCCCAAGAACCACCTACAGGAGCAAGACATCATCTATTTAACTTTATCAGACACCACAAAACTCGCAACGACAATTTAGCTATGCTTGATTTTTCAGGCTTCACTTATCCTTTCATTCATCCATTTTCTGAACCACTTTATCCTTGTGAAATCCAAACACTGACATATAACACGTTGTTGAGCCAACAGTGGCCTCTAGAGGTTGATTAGGCGTAGTGCACATTAAGGACAGTAAAACCTGTGTTAACTTAAAGCAACACATATTTAAGACGCGCTTTGAACAGATGACAGCAAACAAACAGTTGCAATGTAACTAAGGCAGCTATTAGGTGCTTGGAACAATTAAATTACTTTCCCTATTTTTTTTAACATTAACAGATGTGTCTGGAGTGATTTTAATTCTGCAAAGATGCACTGTATTTGTATTTTAAACATATATATTATTTTTCATTTTGTTTTTATTGTTTGTACATTATATGTGCTCTACATTATGTGCACCTGTTTTATATATATTACATATATTACAAGTGCTTAACCACATGGAGACCAAGTGCAGGCTGCTTACTATTTCTGTAATAAGTTGTATTCTTAAAGCAGGTCATTTTTACTGAAAATGAATCTTAAAGCAGGGCATTTTTACTCAAAATGATAAGTGGCCATCCGAGTAACTGATCCAAAAAGTTTGGAGATAGTGTGCATTTATAGAATAAAATAATAATAAAAAATCAATATTTTCTAACTTAGTAAACAGTCTTTCACGTTACATGTTCATAATCTCAAATAAGCTACTGCTAAATTTTGTTTATTGCATCACTTTGAAACTGTACTATACAACGACAGCAATGTTTACCTTCTTGAATTGCTTCCCGTTGCTCTGCTCCTCATTTTCCTCACTGATCACCTCTCTTGTACCGAGACAATCTCTGTGGGAGAATCTCATGGCTGCAAATTCAAACATCTTGGGCAAGGTGTCGAGTCCCGGGTAAACCGATTTCACCAGTCCCTTGGTAGCTTTCACTGCTCGGTAAGGTCCTTCATGTCGTCCCAGCACCGAATGAGCTTTAACTCTATTTGAACGTTCCTCCTCAGATCCGTATTGAACCTCTTTAGGTCTTGAGACCAACGTAAAAACATAGTAGGGAATGAACATGAAGAAGGAGTATATCGACACCGTGAGGTGGAAGACAAAGAGTAGTAAAGGGTTCAGATCTTCTTTTTGTTTCATCTTGATCTGGTTGTGTAGACGCTCAGCTCAAGAGTAGATGCAGACCAATCCTAGAAAATACATGAAAATTAACACACACCACATAAACAGTCAACCACCAAAACCAAGAGCAAATAATCTACTTGATATTTCACAGTTGCTTCCACCGCGCATCCTCATGAGGAATAAAGCGCATCATTGCTTCAAAAGAATACGCTGTAATAAAGACATGAAAGTAGTGACAAAACAAAGCTACAGCTAAAAAAAAGACATGAAAGAGATCAAGTTAGCTAATATAATTGAAAACTCAGGCGTGTGGACTGCCTGATCATGTTGGCAAATATAAGAGAGAGTGCGAGAAGGTTGAAACAATTGCTGTAAAATTCCTTTGTTATAAAAACTGTGTTTATTTTCAATTTATTTTCTACAACAAATACCCTGGCTGCAAATATGATGGGTTTGGTCTTTGGCTGAGATGTGTGAACACCATACCTACAGTTTAACCATGGTGGTGGAAACATCTTTCCTTGAGGCTGTTTTTATTTAGCAGAAACTGGGGCCAAAGACAAGGTGGAATTATGAACAGTTCAAAAGCACAAAACTGGCTTCAATTATCATCCATCCATCCATCCATCTATCCATCCATCCATCCATCTTCTGAACCGCTTAGTCCCCACGGGGGTCGCGGGCGTGCTGGAGCCTATCCCAGCCGTCAACGGGCAGTAGGCGGGGGATACCCTGAACCGGTTGCCAGCCAATCGCAGGGCACACAGAGACAAACAACCATCCGCACTAGCACTCACACCTAGGGACAATTTGGAGTGCTCAATCGGCCTACCAAGCATGTTTTTGGGATGTGGGAGGAAACCGGAGTGCCCGGAGAAAACCCACGCGGGCCCGGGGAGAACATGCAAACTCCACACAGGGAGGGCCGGAGGTGGAATCAAACCCGCACCCTCCTACTAACTGTGAGGCGGACGTGCTACCCAGTGTGCCACCGAGCCGCCTGGCTTCAATTATAAAACTTCCAAATATATATTAAATGGTGGCAGGTACTGCTGACCCAATTAAGCTGAGTTTGAATGTGAGTAGTCACTGGATTTTATGTTTATTTCAAAACATAGCCACATATGAGTTATAAGAGTGTGTGCACATTTGTCTAACCAAATACTTTCAGTTGTTTATCCTTGCCTCCTCTCAAAAAGGTTTTTAAAAATATATTCAATTGAGTTGTGCAGGTTTAAGATAACATAAATGGCGTAAACAGTTTTGAAATTATTTACTGGATTTTTTTTGTCCTGTATAAAAGAAATTGGCATTTGAACAGGGCTTGAAGCGATTTGTATACAAAGTAAATGTGATAAATTATGTTCTTATTGTAGCAATTACAAAGCTACAAGCGAACTGCATTACAGCCACTTTATCAACCAGAGTAGAAATGCTAAATACGCAGCTTGTTTAAGACAGACAAGCTGCTTGACTAAAGGTCAAAGCACGAAATTGTACCACAAGATTACATACGAAAGTTTGACCCTAATCTCTTGCCTTTCATGAAAAATCCTCTGTTTACAAGATGTGTTCATTCAATGGCCTGCTTTATACGTGCTCTTAATGGATTAATGAGAAATATTGTGACATAGTCTCAAAAAAGAGGGCTGTGTGCAAGCATGTGTGTTTGTGAGGGAAGGAATACTGTTTCCTATTGTGACTCTTGTGTTTTGTGCATCATTGTCCCATTACCCATTCAGCAAGTCTTGCAGAAATGTGAAAATGGTGGCCATAGTGACGAAAAGACAATTTGAACGCAAGAATCCCACCGGTTGGCAAGAGAGAGAATGTGTGTTAGTGTGCACATGTTACAGAGTAGCTTTAATTCTTAGATTATCTATAATGGAATGATGTGAGTGGATTTCATGCTGTATGTCAAACTGTCATGCTGAGTGAAGATTAATTACTTTGTTGTCAGTGGAACTGAAAATCCATCCTAAAATGCAGCAATGTAACAAAGAAGCTGCAGATAATATCAAGTGGCTGAAGGTTTCGAAGGTAATACGGGCTATTCGGTCCCCGTATGACCAATGCCAATTTGGCACACATTGGATTCTTGGATTCATTTTCAGTGAGGTTTGTAGTCCACCAAGGCCGCCCTAGAGCGTCACAGATTTTTTTTTCATAATCTTTACAGACATAATTTCTACTCAGCCAAGGCCACCGCTGAGGCGTTCTAATTTGATGACTTTCAGTATTACATCTCTGCTTTTTGCAGATGATGTGGTTCTTGGGCATCATCGAGCTGCAAACTTCAACTGTGACTTGAGTGATTCACAGCCGAGTGTGAAGCCATGAGTGGGATGAGAATCAGCACCTCTAATCTGAGATTGTGGTGTTCAGTCGGCAAAGGGTGGAGTGCTCTCCCCAGGTCTGGGGTAAAATACTATCATGAGTTCAAAATTCTTGGGATTTTATTCACAAGTAAGGACTGAATGGATACCGGAGATTGACATGCAGAGCAATTGATGCAGCACCTGCAAACAAGCAGCTTCCCTATCTGTCCTAATGTGTCTGTCGTGGTGAAGGAGTTCAACCAAAGATTTTACTGCGCAGTGATCGTTAATCCATTGTGATAAAAAGAGCACAAAGCGGAATTGGTGCTAAAATGTCGCTATCTTAACCATGCATTGTTTAATAATGTTAAGTGAAAGTATCCCTTCATCTATGTATGTTGTGTGCAAATAGTTCATAATGAAAGACAGAAGCAGAAACACATCCATAGCAACCACTACTGTACCGATGTTGTATGAGGACAGAAGTGAATTGAATGATGAAACCTGGAGAAGAGCAAGGAAAGTCTAACACTTGTCCTGTGTATTTTATTACGAATCATTCTGAGTTGGTCTCAAGTGGTGTTTAGCCAACACACCAACTGGTGTAATGACAGCTCATTTACCTGAATCAGTGAATAAGTAGCAGGCAATCATTATTTCTATTTTTGGGTTAAGACATGTTAGTGTTGAGTTATTACTCAGACACTGAAAATATAAAGAAACGATGGCTTTTTTTTTTTAATTGAATGAATGGTACCTAATGTGTAACACCCCACCATGTCGCAAAGCAGATTAGAAGCGCGTGTGTTTGCATTGGTGCATTCAAGCCCCGCATTACTCGTGCATGCAGTTGTTTATAGGGTAATAACAATCGCCACCCCCCCCATGCATTTCTTGTGCGACCCCCCCATAAAGACTGCAGTCTGGTGATGGGTCTGCCTGCAACTGAACGCACATCTGCGCATAGATAAGCAACACTGGAAAAGGAAAACTCACCTTTGAGTGCTGGTTGCAGTTAACGCAGTCTGGCTCTTCCCGTCATACAAGCACATACATGCAATTATTTCACGTCGTCTTTGCTGAACGGGTAAAAAAGAGGGGAGGGAGAGCGACTTTTGACGTACTATGATTGGACTTGGAGAAGTGGCGCGTGCTGACTGAGGGCAGGGCTCGACGGGCTGGATGAGAGGGAAGGAGGACTGGAGGAATCTATGGGTTACCTGCGGTCACATAAGCCAACAGGCTTTATTTTAGCCTGCATTCCATTTTAAAGTAATATAACGTATCTGTCATTTATCCATTTTGATCTTTGCAATGAAATGCAGGCTTAAGTGTATCACCTCAGTAGGTGCACGCATGTATGTAGGCTTCAATAGACATTTCCCAGGCACTTTATCCTTTTTGACCATTGTACACCCCGTACTTTGAAGCATCTAACTATTGTTAGATTTAATGCAGTGTTAAATTCCTTGAACTGATCCACTTGACAACTATCAATTTTAACAAACGGCCGTTTGTTTGTGTGGTTTGCACGTTTACCTCTTGTCGAACTGGAAATACTGGTTGATTTAAAAAGAAAAAAAGAAACTGCGTGTGCAATCAGGCACCTCTACAGGCAGCTAAAGCCGTCTGGTTGGGTCCTACAACCGGTGCTAAGCTAACCAGAAACCATGCCGACTGTCAGTGTCAAAAGGGATCTTCTTTTTAAAGCATTGGGAAGAACATATAGTAAGTAACACTCGTGTCCTAATTAAACTAAAAACAACAACATTTATTTGACAGATTTTTCGATACGAAAACATTAACACGTATATTCTGAAGTGCAGCCGGTAGCAGCCTTCGCTGAGTTATTTTGTACGAGTCCAGAATTAGCAAATTTACAATATATGAATATTTTACAAATCATCAAAATCTCTGAATATTTTACAAATCTTCAAAACCAATGGGTCATTATTGATGGCCTACAGCCACGTTGTTTCACTACTTTGTTGTGTTGTTTTTTGAGGATGTCAACGTCATTGCGTCATCCTCAGGCATCTTGCTTTGCGTATTAAACTTGACACGTTGAACATGCTGTTTGAAAAGTAAAAAGAATGTTGGACGTGATGTTGTGTAAATATTTCTTTTCAAAATAAAATAGCTGAAAGTCGCAATGGGGTACGTTGTGAACATTTGTTTTTCATGTTGATATCCACCCTAAAGAAAATGCACGGATTACCACCGTTTTAACATTGATGCCTGACCTTCTCTTCTCTCAGCTGATGAGGAGTTCGACGAACTGTGTTTTGAATTTGGACTGGAGCTAGATGAAATCGTAAGTAGTTGTTTTGCACCCACTGAGTTTGCTACTGTGTGATTTTTTTTTTTTGTGTATTATTTTTTGTAGTTAGTTCTTCCATAGCCAAAAAAATCCAATTATAACTATAGGTGTATCGATAAATTTAATGGCTCCGATATCCAAGCAACAGTTTCCTGAAATCATCCAAAATCATGTTTGTTTGTAGCAATCATCTTAACCAAAAGTGCAGCTTTAAAGTGTTCAAGTTTCACATTGGCAAAGGTTGGTAGAGTTCTTTGAATTGAACTCTGACATGTATCTAAAGTGTGTTTCTGATTGTAATGCAGACCTCAGAAAAGGAGATAATTAGCCGTGAGCAGGGTGATGTCAAGGCAGCAGGAGCATCTGATGTTATCCTTTACAAGATCGATGTACCAGCAAACCGCTATGACCTTCTATGTTTGGAAGGTTTGGTTCGTGGGCTGCAGGTCTTCAAGAACAAGTAAGACTTTGTCCAGCAGAATTGTCATGTGGATGAACATTGTTTTATTTTCTTGTATACAAGTCAAAAGTTGTTTTTCAGTGTGCACCAATGATATTTTTTTTTTTGTCCAGGATTGAGGCTCCTCGGTACAAACGTGTCAGCCCTATCAGTGGGAAGCCTCAGAAGCTCATTATCACCAAGGAGGTGGGTTGCAATACTCCATAATTTTTATACAATGGTTCAAATAGCTTTTCACGGGTCCTAAGTTGCATGTTATTGTCATGTGCAGACAGCAGCAGTGCGTCCCTATGCTGTGGCAGCAGTTTTGAGGAACATCACATTCACGCAGGAGCGTTATGATAGTTTCATTGAGTTGCAGGAGAAACTCCACCAGAACATCTGCAGGTGAGGTGTGCAGCAATTTCCCTGCCTATTTTCCAATTGGGCAGGAAAGCTAGTCTAGGCTGACGTGACATATTTTTTCAATTGTTATTTTTCCAATTGTTTATTTAAGGAATACTTACCAATGTTAAGAATGTGTTGATTCTGTGTTTAACCAACTATTGTAATTTATAACCGCGTATCAAAATTCTTACAGTCAGTGCTTCAACCTGCTCACTACTGCATTAAATCAGTGTATAGCGGTGCTTTAGTGTCAAATTTTATTCTAGTTTCATCACAAGCGATTATATCCTCCATTACCTACTATTATTTGGAATGAATCAGAATTTAAAATGTTTTTCATGGCAACCCCACCACTATTAAAACAATAATAAAGTATGCATTACAGAATTAGACTGATGCTTTGAATGTCTTTACAAATTAATTAATGTCATTTTAGTATACCATGCCACAAATGAAACTTTCTAACATTCCTTGTGTAGAAAGAGGAGCCTTGTGGCGATTGGGACTCATGACCTGAACACCATCTCAGGTCCGTTCACATACACAGCTAAACCACCTGGAGACATCAGCTTCAAGCCCCTCAATCAGACCAAAGAATACACTGCCACTCAACTCATGAGCCTTTACAAGGTTAATTAGCTGCTTAAGCCTGTTGTCTTTTCTACCCCCCCCCCCCCTTGCTTTGTTGAACTACTTTTTGTCCTCTGTTTATCTTAGACTGACAGCCACTTGAGACATTACCTTCATATAATTGAAGACATGCCCGTGTACCCCATAATTTATGACAGCAATGGTATTGTCTTGTCGATGCCTCCCATCATCAATGGTGAGTATTTAACATTTGCTACTACTTTAATTTTCTGCAAATTTCAAGCATGAAAAGTATGCCAGTGCAATCTGAATCTGATTGCAAATGTCCCACAAAAAACATGCATCTCTACCTGAGTTGCCAGGAATTCGACTTATTACATAACTAGATTCCCTGGTTTATCTCGTATGTCCTGTTCAGCATCTACATGATACCTTGTAACGCACAGTTTTACTTAACACACCTTCCCTATTCCTTTTGTGTTTGAGATGAGCAAAGATGCAATGTGCTGAAAAGCCCAAAGCATGTGGTGAAATTCAACATTGAAGTATGAATTGTGCTAATTTCAAAGTATATACATTGCATTTATCATAATTGTGTGGGTGTGATTTGTGGGAATATTGATTTCCCTTGCTACACTCCAGAATACCTGCTCATTTTATATTTTATATATATGTATATATGTATATTTGCTACCAATAACATTGGACTATTTTCATAAAATAAGATGCTGTAAAACTTTTTTTTTTTTTATTGATTGATTGGCGCAGCAATGTGGAAGAGTTTTAATTGGACAACAATGAAATGCATTTATTCGTTTAGCTTGAATATCTAATTTGCCTTTGGTTTTGCAGGGGATCATTCCAAAATTACCTTAAAGACAAAGAATGTCTTTGTGGAGTGCACAGCCACGGACCTAACCAAGGTATAACAGAGTCCCCAAATAAATGTTCATGCAGCATTGTCACAACAATTACAATTTGCCTCTTTTGCAGGCAAAGATTGTGTTGGACATGATGGTGACCATGTTCAGCGAGTATTGCTCACAGCCTTTTACGTAAGTTACAAGTGCGTCATCTTGGGAAATTTAAACGTGTTATTTAGTGATGAATGGAGCTGAAAAGGTCAATTACTAATTATTCAGTCATTCATTAACCTCTACGCTCTCTTTAATGATGTCACTGCAGCTGCATCGTGAAATGTATTTAATTTCTAATCTCTCTTGTGCTCTTTCAGTGTTGAAGAGGTTGAAGTGGTGAACGCTGATGGCACGACCAGCATATATCCAGTACTAAACTCATTACAGTTATCCTCCATGGACGCATTACATGCAGCTCCCCTCTAAATTCTCTGCTCTGCTATGTTTTAGGAACTGGCTTATAGGAAGGAGAAGCTCTCCTCCAAATTTGTCAATAATAAAGTTGGCATCAAGTAAGATATTCAATCATGTTCACAAAAAAAACAAAATATATGTATGTTTTTTTGTTTTGTTTATGTGATCCGTTTACCAATTCAATGTTCCAATATGTTTGCTTAAAAAAAGCCGGAGCCTGCCTTTCAGAATCTCTGATGGGCGACTTTTTAATTATTTTGCTTTTTCTTAAAAGTGAGTCAACGGAGAAGATCGCCCAGCTGCTAACTCGGATGTGCCTACGCTCTCAGGCAACTGGTATCGCTGATGAAATAGAAGTTGAGATCCCACCCACTCGCTCAGATGTCATCCATGCCTGTGATATCATGGAGGATGCAGCTATGGCTTTTGGCTTCAACAACATCACCCGCACAACACCACGGACTTACACCATAGCCAACCAGGTGAGCATGTTCACCGTATGTTTACGCTAACAAGTGTAATAGATCAAATATTTGTTTTCTTCTCTGTATGATAATAGTTTCCACTGAATAAACTGACAGAGCTGTTAAGACACGACCTTGCAGCTGCTGGTTTCACAGAAGCCCTCAACTTTGCTTTGGTAAGACACGAAACAATTCAGAAGCATCTTTCCCCTCACTTAAAAAAAAAAAAAAAAGAGTGACATATTCCCTCAAATTCTCCTGTAGTGCTGCAAAGAAGATATTGCGGAGAAGCTAGGTAAGAAGATCACAGAGACCAGGGCAGTTCACATCTCTAATCCCAAAACTGCAGAATTCCAGGTGATCAATAGTTGGATTATCCACGAGAGGGCTCTCTCTCACCTTTGAAAAACTTGCAGCCCTTTTTTAATAACAATATACTGCTATTCCACCAGGTGGCGCGTACCACCCTGCTGCCAGGCCTGTTGAAAACAATTGCAGCCAACAGGAAGATGCCTCTGCCCCTCAAGCTGTTTGAGATATCTGACGTTGTGCTGAAGGATGACACCAAAGGTAGGCGTCTCAAAGTGTGAAATCATTAACATAGTCATGTTAACCAACTGCCCATGTGACTGAGAACATTGGCAAAACAGTGTAGTCTACAAACACCATAAAATGCATTCAAAACAGTGATGGTGGGATTTATTATTATTATAATTCTTGACTAATAATTAAAAACAAATAGTAACATTACCTTTTAGTAGTGTGTGTCCTGCTCACAGGGGTGCGTACAGGTTTTTCCTTGCTCCAATAAGTCGGCAGTAAACCTTGGAAGTCATTTTATTCTCGTGTGCTTCATGGAAGTCTGATGTTTGTTGCCAGAACCACATATTGCTGACAATGCATTTTTCCGGCCATTTCAAATATGGTTTTAAGTTGAATAATTATAAGAGGCAGAAAATATTTTGTTGATCAATTCCTGTGGTCGAGTTAGCCACCACCACGAAGTAAAATCATACAACACATACAAGCCTTTTCATAATGTAAAGAGGTATACTATGAGAACAATTTGAGATTGTAGTAGATTGTACAAGAGGTACCCAACTAATTAAATTAGAAGTGGCAGTTGCATGAAGGAACACTGCTATTGATGAGGCAAAAAAAAAAAAAAAAAACATTCTTCCTTGAAGCCAAGAATAATAGAATAGGGAAACTGTACAAATAAATTTATTTTTATATGACAGTATATAGGTATATTTAAACTTCTTGGCTATCCTAAAAAACAGATGTTGGGGCAAGGAACAGCCGACATATTTGTGCTGTGTACTACAACAAGAGTCCAGGCTTCGAAGTAATCCACGGCCTGCTGGACCGTACCATGCAACTGCTGGCGGTGAAAGCTGCCAGGGGAGACGGCTACCACATCCAAGCTGCAGACGGTAAGAACCTCTGTCTTCCGCCCACATTTAAAAAAGATGCATGTTCTGTTAAGTGAACACTCTAAATTATTCGTAGGTAAGTATAAATGATTGTTTTTGCCCTGTTAGAATAAGAATAGACTAGAATAGATCTTTATTGTCATTGTCACATGTACAACGAAATTGTAATTTATTACGTTATATTAATTTCATATATCATACATTAATTGAAAGTCCATTGCTTCCACACACAGCCCCTCCCAGCCATTTATTGCGGCTCCCCTTGACAAGTGTGCTCCAAGGGCACACTGCAGGATATCCGCACAACAAATCAATTGGGCTCAGGTATCGAGCCGAGGGAAAGGTTGACAGAATTCAAAGAAAAGCGGCAGGCACGAGGAAACAAACAGAAAGGGTACTGTCGGGGGACTGAAGGTGCTATCAAGAATGGTCAGGAGTGAATGTAAAAATGTACAAATCAATTGGGCTCAGATATCGAGCCGAGTGAAAGGTAGACAGAATTCAAGGAAAAGCACCGTGCACGAGGAAAAAAAAACAAAGGTTACTGTCGGGGGACTGAAGGTGCTATCAAGAATGGTCAAGAGTGAATGTAAAACATCTCAGAGTGGAGAAAATATGGTAATTACATACTCTGCTGCAGTGTCAAGCAGCAACATTAACACGATACACATGCTTACTGCCCATCAAAGGTGCCAAGATACTCTTTGACTTTGGCACCTTGTGCACGAATCTGTCAGCAGGAGAAGGAATGGATAATTGGTCTGGTTAGCTTTAAAACGACAGTCTGGCCATCGGAAATGTCACAAAGCAATTTCTACTGTTGCCTTTACTTCTATCTTAGCACACTCCTACATGTGATCTAACACTAAATGTAATCGTTTTGATCAATAAACATATTTGGTTATCCTTTTGCAAGTATATACTGTAAGCAATGGACTTTGGAAACCCATTATCAGCCCTTGGTAGAATGCCATGTCTCTTGTGCGTGGGGATGTTGTCATAGCAACTCCTGTATCTTGTGAAATCCATCACCAATCTCTGATTGCTTGGTCGCTCTTTTTAAACACGTTGAGCCAATTGTTGGTCTTACTGTTAACGAAAGATAGCATTGGCACAAATAGGATTGTACCTTCAGTTTTGATTTACAAAAATAAATCTTTGTGAAAGTGACAAGGTATGTAATCCAATTCTGGTTCCATGGCCCCAGAGGTATTTGCTGTAGAGCAATGAGCTGTGACATTATTTTAATAGCTTGCTGCTCAGTGATGTTGAACAAAAGACATCTACTGTACTACCCAGCCCACCAAAGCTCTGCAGATCTAATCACCAAATAACTGCAAGGGATTCCCCTGCGCTTAGGTTTTAAGCTTTGGTTTTAAAACAGGTTAATGGAAAACTGAGCAGTAAAAAAATAATAATGTGGGGAAATGGTTGACTGATGAGGGAAAATAATGCTTGCATGAGTAGAGTACGCTTGTGACTTATCTTTCTCAAATAATGTCATTTGTCAAACTCATCGTAAACAATAGAATAACACTTCATGGCAGCATTATTGCTCTCTTGAGAATATGTTCTGTGACCTTACCCAGATACGTCAAGATTGTTGGTGTCTTTATTTCTAGTTGAATAAAAGTCAGTGTATTCACTAGTGCAGCTTTGAACTACCAATACACCTGTAGCCTGGCATAGCAACTCTTCTCTTGCCTCTTGAAACGATGAATCAGCAAAGCTCTACGAATATGGCTCAGGCGCACTCTCTTTTGTGACAAAATAATGCAACATCATCGTTTGTCTGGGTGAATGAAATACAGTTTAAAAAAATGCTTTGCAAACTAGGGCTGTGCCACCTCATGCCAATATAATGGTCTCTATCACATTGAGCAAATCTAGAACATACCTGCTGCTACACTGGTCACGCTGCCAATATTAAAATAAACCTACAGAGTGATTACTCTCTCATTTCAGATTCCACTTTTTTCCCCGGGCGCTGTGCAGAGATCTTTGTCCACGGGAAAAGCGTTGGACATCTCGGGGTCCTCCACCCACAAGTCATTAACAACTTTGAGCTGACCATGCCCTGCTCTGCCTTTGAGATGGACATCGAGCCTTTCCTGTGAATTCCTCTTTTTCTGCACTTATCTTATAAAATAGCATAATGTGATGCCATTTCGTAAGTAGCAGAAATACATTTTAAAGTATGCCAATGAATGAGGACAATAAAAGAACCAGCAGCAGAGTGTTGAGCCATTTTGTTTTATATATCCATAATATTGAGCAAGTTTACGTTCACTTAAATTCACTCTATGGTGTACGTGCGTGCGTTTGTGTCAGCCTTGCATGTGTGTTCTATTCCACTAATTGTATGCGCCTCTATTCTAAGCTCATCCTGTTGCTTTTGGTTTTTCTAGCGGCCACACGGCTGAAACACACCTCACGCATGAGGTTCCCCTGCAGGAAGCTATCAAACACAAGTTCCCCGCTGAAGTAAAAGCCCGTCAAGGTGCCACCTCTTCCAAAACTGTTTTTGGAGACTTAAGCACACCCAAGGCTCTCAAAGCCCTTAATGATTTCCTGGTGGACAAAAGCTACATTGAAGGCTATGTAGCATCTCAAGCTGACGTGGCCGTCTTTGAAGCCGTCGTCTCTACTCCCTCACCGACATTGTGTCATCTCCTGCGCTGGTACAACCACATCAAATCCTTCTATAGGGAAAGAGCTGACCTCCCTGTCGCCAACAAGCAGTTTATGCTGCCTGATACTCCTCCCACATCTACCAACAGCGACGAAGACATCGACCTCTTCGGCTCAGACAATGAAGGTGACAGCACGGAGGCAGCAAAATTGAAAGAGCAGCGGCTTGCAGAGTATGCAGCCAAGAAATCCAAGAAACCAACAGTCATCGCCAAATCCTCCATCCTTCTTGAAGTCAAACCCTGGGATGATGAGACAGACATGGTCAAGATGGAGGAGTGCGTCCGCAGTGTCAGCATGGACGGGCTGTTGTGGGGGCAGTCCAAGCTGGTCCCGGTGGGTTATGGAATCAAGAAGCTTCAAATAGGATGTGTGGTGGAGGATGATAAAGTGGGCACGGATCAGCTAGAGGAAGCAATCACTGCATTTGATGAGTATGTTCAGTCTGTGGACGTGGCTGCCTTCAACAAGATCTGAATGATATAGACGCTTGGCTACACTTAGAGTTCACGCAGATAAAACAAGGATGTAGAAGAACCAGCTTCTCAGGGTGCGGTCACACTTGGCCGGTTTGTTTCAGTCCAAACGGACACTTGCGCGGTTTGTTTTGTCCAGTGTAATTGCTTCTCTATGTGCAAGTCCACCTTTGAGTGATCTCAGTCTGCTTGTTTGGGTCAGATCAGTTGAGCCTATCATGCTCTTTTTTTTTTTTTTTTTTTTTTTTTTTTTAAAAACCTCATCATGACATCTCAGCTAGTGAAAGATTTTCTGCTTTGTGCATATCACACATCCAAATTACAAGTGTCAGCACATCCTTAACTATTCTTGTTCCGAATGTTGAAGATTTCCTATCTGAAAGCTAATAAAGCCCTTTTAACTTGAGGCAGAAGTTTCTTTTTTCTGCCCTAAGTTAAGTTGATAAGGAAAGCATGCTATGTGCAGCCTTCAACTCTTTTGACAGACATGCCAGCATTCCTTCACTTGAGTATTGCCGATATACTGTAAGTGATGACTTGTTCAAACTTGCAGGATGATTAAGGAATATTTTTTTCTGCTAAACTGGTTCTGTTCAACGATCTTGGCTTTTATTCTCTATTGGAGCCACATAACACCGGTGTTCAAAGCATTACAATGAGAACATCAGTGG
Organism: Syngnathus scovelli; assembly: GCF_024217435.2. Classification (NCBI taxonomy): domain Eukaryota; kingdom Metazoa; phylum Chordata; class Actinopteri; order Syngnathiformes; family Syngnathidae; genus Syngnathus; species Syngnathus scovelli. The sequence continues at coordinate 7,782,986 of NC_090853.1, forward strand.
TGTGTCTACATGGTAGTTAAGAACTCGTATGAGAAGACAACTCAGTTGCTCAACACTTAAATATGTCAACTTCCAATAGAAACACATGCTCAATGTCCTGCTACAGTGCAGTTAAATAACAATGCTGAAAATCCATCCATTTTCTCAACCGCTTTACCTACAACAACAACAAAAAAAGGCAATTACAGTTGACCGATATTTGGGGGTTGACCAGGCTGGCCCAGCCCACAAATAGCCAAATTTCGAATATAATTAACAACCATGGGAAGGCTTTATTCAGATGTCCAGATTTGTAGGACAAAAAGAACATTACCGACATGACACAAAACTGAAGTCATTTTAAAATGGCAACTTTCTAGCTTTAAATCACACTAAAGAAATTGATAATTTTTTTTTTAAACCCAAAACAAGAATCTGCGAGTATGAGATGGTGCAAATTGTCCTGTTTAAGATAAATGCAACTTTGTTAGGAAACTATATTCCCATGGGCCAAAATAAAGATTTCAACTAATACCTTCATGAAATGGTCTTCAATTGCTCAGTAAGTTAAAAAAAAAAAAAAAGATTCACAAATAACATTCTCAAGAGCCCATTACGGAAAATATAAAAGTATTTATTACACTTGAGTATACATTACATTTGTCACTGCAAATATAGATTATAAACATTTTTTGCAATTTTAAAAAAGTTTAAAACAAAATAGTATTTTTTTTCTTCAATGTTCTATCAATCATAGCCCTAGTAGAATGAAGACTCTACTGACCATTATAGAATGAACAAGTCCAACAGCTGTATATGTGGCAAACTTGCTTGGTACTTCAATCTCTTTTCTCATCCTGGCACTCTGGTCATATTTAGGTACCTTGTACCACCAGTACAACAAATGTAGGATGGCTGCTTTCACAACTTGCCGAGTACCCACTAAGGCTCCGACTCCAACCAAGAAGCGAGCAGTGCCAGATGCAAATGTGTATCTTGTCAGTGTTGGTAAGGGCATGGGCAGCATTCCTTGGGGTTCAAATGTCTCCCCTAACTGTTTGTTGACCCAATATCCAACACTGCAGCCAGCCCAGACTCCAAGGATGGTGGTGGTGTCCCCCCGGGTGGTGCTGTAATGGTCCAGCTCTGGGTATGTGTAGCTGAGGAAAAGGGGCAGCAACAATGCCACGATTGGCGACACCATGCTGCTTAGCTGGAACTGGTCGAAGGCTTCCCAGAAAGGGTGGGTGAGAAACATTAAGAGGGCCGAGATCAAAACACCACAGATAACATCCTAAAGGAGAAATGGTTCATTGTAAAGACGATGTAATTTAACAGGCTGCGTTATTTAATTGTAGTTTAAAATAATCACAATTTAAGTTTATTTTCATACCTATGCATATTTTGTCATGTAATGCGATAACCAATGTTTCAGATTAGCCCAGTAAATCCCAAGACTTGTGAAAATAGAACAGCAAAGCAAGATAACGTAAGTAGAATTATTCACAGTTTGAAAAATGTAAACGCATCAGCTTTGTGTGATTTCTGAAAAATTATGGAGAAATGATCACAGCCTCAAGGAGGATGATAACCGATAATCGGATCCAGTTATTCTTTTGCAGTAATAGGGAAATACTAATACTGGCATCAAATTTGGGGAAAGTAGTATAAGTTATTTTTTGTTTTTTGTATTTTTGACCCCAAACCAAATATTGCTTCAAGATTTTTTTTAGTACCTGGGACTTTTTGTCAATTCATCCTTTGGCAACACTCACATCCTCTTTATCATTGCCGATTATTTTTAATATCCGACATTTGAGGAGATATTTAGAGAACGGCAGACGATGGTATCTTTAAAACCTTGCCAGAAAGTTTAACTAGATGCAAATAAATAATATATTTTTCTGTGAGCTTAAATCTTTAATGCAACGTGCATGCAAATGTGAGGATGGCAAGCTCACCAAGACTGAGTGCATGCCAGTGTAGAGACGGCTCAAGCACACCATCGTCGAGAGTGTCACAGCGATCAGTAGACCCGCCTCGAACTGGAACTGGCATGAAAAAAGAAATGCAAAACATGTGAAACGGTAACTGATAAGTAGATATAAGATACAGACAGAGAAATGTGGTGTAACAGGTGTCTTGTGAAGTCATGCTTTTATCTATTGCCCCTCCTTCCCTCTTTCAAAGTTTGTGATCAAATCTCCCAGCTCAAACTGACGTGCAAAGCTCTGCCACAGATCCATTTAGCTGCATGATGTAGTGGCCATCATTAAGTGTGTGCGTCTTTACTCCTTCGTCTCTCCATCATCCATCTCTTCCCAGCCTATTCTACCTTTGGCTGCAGTTTTTGTTTGGCCTCCATTTCAATAACAGTGATGAGAGAAGTCTCATGCATTCATTTACCCCCTACTCTGTGTCTTTTCCTGTCTGGAAGCAGTTGGAAGCCTATTCACTGGAAGTTCATGAAGAGAGGTTTTTTTTACTTTCTTCAATGGCCACAAAGGATGCCAGGAACAGGAGGGGGTCACCCTGTGATTGACTGGGGTGACCTCTGACCTGTTCCGGGAAGTTGCCCTGAGGACTTCTAGTAGTCACTCAGGACCTTCTGCTACTCATCTGTAGCAATACATGCCCTTCATTTCAGGGTGATTTCTGCTATTGAAGGTCAATTCAAAGTGCTGTGCACGTAAATGTGTTGAGCTTTTTGAGAGGATTTCTTACACCTTGAAAAAGCTCTTCACAAAATTGCGGTTATCATAATCCGATCCACAAATTACCTACGTGGATCAAGAGTCCATGACTCCATCATCATTAAAATAGTTCCGATTAAAGGATTGGCTGTCATTAAGGAAGTCCATGATTGAGCCATAGAGTGTTTTATTGACACGTTGGTGGATTTAGAGCAATAAAGAGGCGAAGGAGTCGTGAAGAGGAGGAGGCGGGAGGTTGGGATGTGGACTGACAGTCATTGACTGCCCTGAGTCTATCAGGAGTCTAAACAGTAGCTTGACAAGTGCAGTTGATGGAGACTGATGGCAACTGCTGTAGGCCCCGCCCCTTCCAGCCCTTTGTCAAGCCCCTTAGTTCGGACTGTTTGATAGACAATGAGGTTGCTTCCCATCTTCCCGCTTGGCTAACATTGAGGATGCTTCCATCCACTGTTCCCATACACCCCTCCCCCACAGCCATATGTATAAGTGTGTCGGTGTCCACCGACCCTGTTTTCCATGTTTAATTTTTCATCACTGCTTTTCAGTAGCTTAACAAGGGGAGATGATGATCACGTGTTGCCAAGCAACTATTGCCCATTTAAACCAAGAGAAAAAAAGGCTATATTTTGATAGACTGTATTCTAAAACCAACGTGCAGCTGTTTTTCTGTTCATCTTCAAGAGAAAAAGCCCAAAACTAAACATCTTGTATTTTTTGTTTTTTTCTGTTTTTCTCTTGGTATTAATGATTCTCACCTGGATTCTGGAAGGGGCACTCAGTAACAATGTAAATGAGATTGCTGTGGCAGCCATTGCATGGGTCGAAGGCAGCCCATACTCTGCATCAACACGCATCTCCAGCTTGACCACAGGAGGGGAAGTTGGACGGGGCAACTTGAGCACGTCTTTCATTACCTGGCCGATGTACATCACCAGCTGCAAGTGAGGAAATACATACTTCTTAGTCTGAGTGCTGTTAAATTCATGGATGGATCTTTGTTGTGGATAGCGATAGCGTGGAAAAACTTAACATATGCTGCTTTTTTTTTTTATTTTGACAGACTGTCAGATATTCATTGTAATTTGCACTATTGATGAACTGTAGTTCTTTAAGAGATCGGTTTGTATGCGTCAATTAGTTACAGCAATAACTCAATATATGGCTCGTTCTATAACATAAACTATAATCATAAAACAATAATACTACTGGTTAGTCAATCTAAACTCCAAATTTTGATACGGCTCTTGTATTGGATATCATCTTATGCAAGTGGTCTAGTTAGTGTGTAACAATAATACTAATGCATTTGCACATCACTGCAAAATTCAACCACATATGGGGAAGTACTAATTTTATCCAGAAGTCTACCTAATTGGAGTGTCTGATGATCCTTATACCAAAGAAACAGATATTTTCGCTTTGATCGTCATAATTGTGAAATCTAGTCGCGGCCCAGATTGGATGGTTCAGCGGGCCAATTAATAATCACTGCTGTTTACTGCATTCCATTTCCTGTAATTTTCATGGATTCATAAAATTATGCAGACAAATTTCCCCACTCTTAAATAACAGTAATAGAAGCTGTAAAATTCATGACATAACTGTGAACAATAAAACTAAGAATCCCATTCAGGCCATGTTCTAAAACTAAGCACGCACTCATGAATAAGTGATTACAATGTCAACATAAGAAGAGATGGGATAAACCATAAGCACTGTAGTCAAATACTACCAAAAAAGACACTGAATTAAGGAGGAGAAGTCCGAGTTTGAGTTCAGAGTTCAGCCATATTCGATGCTGACACAAAGACAGAAATAGTGCAAGGTGTTTGTATGCAGAGGCTGATGTAAGTACATTTGGCCTTCCAAATGTGCCATCTCCTCTCTTCTTTCTTCCTCAGGTGCCCTTAGAGGAGCAGCCTACTCAACTCGGTTTTATTTAAAGCTCTGCCTTTTTATATTTAATGAATGGCTGACACTGAGGGACAGTGATGCAATGTGCGCAGTGAGGGCACATAGTATTTATGTGAGTGTTTAAAGGAGGAAAGTAGAAAGGTTGTTATTACCAGCTATGCTAAAAATGTCATCAGAAAATGCTTGTTGCTATGAAAAGGCTACCGATTTTGCAGGATTACTAAAGAGAGAAAAATAGAGGCTGATATCATCTTGAAAAGAAGCTGCGAACGTAAGCATCAATGACTTTCATTACAAATTATTGTGATAGTAGGAAGTTAAATAAATATGGGGCTTGACTTTTTCTGGGGACAATTTCTGCATTGTTTCTGCTGTCAACATCACAACTATAGATCCCAGACAGGTATGACAATTAATGCCCTTGATAGCCTAATTAAAGAAAAAATCGCTCATTCACCGAGATGCTTTATTATTGGAGCTATTTATGTACTGTGAAATATTAATGTTACATTTTTTTTCATCATGAAGACATTCAAATATATATAAAGATATAACAGAATGATGATAAAAATAAATAACACTTTACCCCCCCAAAAAAACCTTCACAAATGCTCATTTGCAATTTAGGATTTCCAATCATTTCAATCAACCATACTATCAATCACCATTAGAGTTGTAAAATTAAAATGAGTTGCAGCCCAGTACTAATATAAATGATTGCATATTTGGTTAAGTCTCCTGATTAGGCAACTTTATGAAGAAAAAAATAATTTTACGGTTCTCAGCGATTCTCCAACTGACGTGTTTGTACCCGAATGAATAGTTGCAATTTTATTGTGCAAATAGCAGGATTTCTCAGTCGCTCATTAATGGAAAAAAAAGAAATTGCTAAATTTAGGTGTGCAAACCCTCTTCCATCCCCCCCATTTTGTTGTCACACCAAAAAGTAGTTATTCTATTCCACGCCAATATTTATAACAACACAACACCTACTCACCAACACACAACTGGTCCCATGAAATGGCCAGTAAACAGAGGCCAGGCAATGTTGAGCCCATTAAGCATGCCTGACCTCATCTATTCACCGTGGCTGTATTCACACAACAACACATACTGTGTGCACAGTCATCCTTTACAACTCCCCCTCCCTGCATTCAAACAATGCAGCCCGAGTGCATGCATGATATGATACCCCCACTCTGCCCCTTTCCACCCACCAGCGACCGGCCGACCCACATCACATTCAGCTACGTAATGCCACCAAGCCGGTCTCACTGGTGCCTTTGTAGAAGTGAAGACAGTTCAAGACACAGGGAAGTGTGTCCGTGTGTGATTTCTGATTAGGGTCAGTGTAGAGTTGGACTTTGATCTGTCAACATCAGGAAGCGAGCGAGGGAAGAAGGGTGTGTGTTCCCTTAGCGTCAAGAAAATAAAACACTTCAGCTTTTGCCAATGGGAAAGCACCAATAGCCAGATCATGTACAAATCGTGCATTGGTAAAGGTGTGAAAATGCAAAAAGGACTTAATGAATAAAGTAATGCTAGCTTCATCCTTCCCCTTTTTTATTTGCTGTTTGCCTAAATAACAAAATCTGCATTGCCTGTTTTTTGTCGGATTGAACCTGACAGATTATATAAATAAACTTCAACCTGATCTTATCTTGATTTGACTGACTTTTAAAATTAAGACTTAAATATAATGTATTTTCTTCCTCAAAGGTTTGTATTCATGGTTAATAAAAAAAATAGCACACTGAAATGCACTGTCATTTAAACATACACATAGGGTGACATAATTAAAACAAATGCAATTAAACAGTTTTAGCGTACATTTTTTGCTTCAGTTCAATGGACATTGTGCTGTTCCCTCTGGTGTGTTTGCCTTAGCCACCTGGGACCAGTACAATACATGGTCATGGTCAGAACAAGTCAGAACGCCTCAGTCAGCCACACTAATATGGTATTAGTTATTCTACATGGAGGATAACAATATATGCTTGTAAGTATTGTTATAGTACCTGTTTGATAATGAGATATACAGCCATTTGTTGAAATATCTATTGTTGTCTATTGTGTTTCGTATCATTTACTACAATTAAGCTCAAACAGCGCAGTCATTGTGTGATTTCAATAGGTTTCTTTAACCACAGTTACGCGACAAACTATTATGCATCTTTCAACGTTTGTTTGTGCGCACATTGTATAGCCATAAAATGCATAAATGCATTTCATTTGTTAGCCTGAGTTGTTTTTAATTCGGGGGGACACAGGAACAGCATAACACAAAGACCCCCGTGAACATTGCATTAGTCTATAAGCACAATGGTGGGTCGTTGTTAGATGTGCATGGTGATGCGCCCCCGGGGATGACAGTCCAAATGGTCTACCCCAAGTGAGAGAAAGCACAGGCCAGTGATGATGCCTATAAAACACTCTCCTGGTATACTCCAGGGGGAGGAGAACACAAGGGAAAGCTGGTAATGGCTAACTAGAGGGAGGAGAATTAGTGTGTTTAGCCGACGAGATGAAGAGAGGGTACATGCTTGTGTGTGTGTTTGTGCGTGAGTGTGTGTGTGTTTGTGTGTAGGAGAAGAGTTCACGCAGGGGCCTAGTGTAGCCAGGATGGCAAAAAGAATGCTAGGTCCTACCCTTCGGGGGCAAAACAAGGGGTTCAGTCTCAGGGCACCCGCTCAGGGCTCGAGGCAGGGACGCAAAGGGCAGAAAAACACACTGCCTGTCACACACTCTAGTTTCACTTTCCAAAATGTCAAAAGCTCTTTTTCAAGCTCCAATACCATTGGAGGCTCACTAGTGTTGTGACATGTTCTAATCGGGAAAACATCTGAAAACAAGGTAAAGGCCTTTTCCTTCAGATGTCCTCATATGTGACCTCTCAGTCAGGGGCCTGATCAGTCTGGCCCCAGTGGACCCTGGCCTGGGGATATATGGACATGCATAGTGTCATAGACAGGTCACTGGAGGGGGAAGAAGGATGAAAGGAGGTTGACGGGTGAAAAGAGGGAGACGGGAGTGCAATGAGAAGAGAGGATGCTTTGTGAAACTTTGGGAAATTCGACTGAAGGCATTCCGTGGACTGATATGTAGACATGTATACAAAGTGTGTCAGAAAGGTTTCAGGGCTGGTGCCACACCACAGATATGTAGTATATCCAGATATACATAGTATGTATATTCAAGAGCTACAGAGTATCCTTGAAGAGTCTACTTCCAGGAGAATATTTTAAGACACTGGTCCTGTTACTTTTTTGACGCGCCGTCCAACCACAATGACCATATGTACAATCTAATATTGTACTGAGCCGTACCAAATATAATGCATCTAGGAACATTTTAGAAAATCTATTTGGATAGAACTGTGAGAAAGGTAAAAATTTAACAATATTTGTATGACTGTTTGCCGTGGTGTAGAAGTACAGTACTGAAGGCTGTTCCTAATGATTGACACATATAACTGAGTGAGGTAATCATGTACATATTGTATTTTGACTCACAGTCCACATGTTAATGAGGCGTCGACAGAGGAAGGGGTCCAGGCACCAATGTATACATGGCAGGCAGGTGATGTAAAAGACTTCGTCACCAAGGCCAGCCGAGAACAAAAAAAGGAAGTGCAGCAGTCGGTTCCTCACTTCATATGCAGGTGTGCTGCAGTTCTGGGATACAATAAACAGCAATGAATGTGACATTGGGTCAGCCAATCGCTTAAAGGCAGTATCTCATCTTTTTACCCCTTATAAGACTCCAAATCTCAGTCAGAAGCTCACATTATTTAAAAAAAAAAAAAAACATTGGATAATGCACCTATATTGACAAAGCAATGAGAAATAAATTGATGTTTTTAAATGTAAGAAGTAAAAGTTAAAAAGTCATCAAAACAGAAATATTTAAGTACAGATACCTAACAAATGTACTAATGTATGCATTACCTAAGTACTGTACCGTATTTGTATTTAGTTGCTTGACAGTCACCACCACTGCTAATTGGTCATGTTGACAGTCAGTCAAGTTTAGTATAAGGATGAGGTTTTCTGAGTCAAATTCAACAAATGCATTTCTAAGAAGCACTTGTTGGCCATTTAATTACTTTGACACTTCATTACTACAAATCTACAACGTGCAAACAAAAAGGCAAGACAGCCAGGCAAATGCAAACACTGTGCAGATGAGGACCCGGCTGCAAACAGAAAAAGCAAGACTAACAAGAAAAGCCAGTCACTGTTTGATTAACAATTCGTGATAAATAGAAATTGGACTGTTTTTCTGTTTCCTAACCTAACATAATTGCATGAGAGCTGCATTTGAATGTTTTTTTTTTTCTGGCTTAACAAATAGCTCGGCTCTAGGAGCATTCATTGACGTACGTTTTTCTCGTATTCATAGTTGGAATTGCTGTCCTGGTGGTCCAATGTCGTCTTACGTAAACCACGTGATTGGTGAATATGGTCGGACGTTCCAGCGTGCGCCATCCTTCGACTTTGACGCGTCGCTCGGGCAAGGTAAAGTCCACATCGTCTCTGGAAAGCGGCCACAAGCTCCGAGTCCTGAAGGTAAACCAGGGCCTCCAGTTTGGCCGGTGAACAGATCATGTGCTCAAATGTGTTAAAAGTTGCAACACCTGACTGAAGTAAGAGCAGCACCGCGCACGGGGTGCGGCTGCTGGAAGTCAGGTGCGCGCGGCTGGGCGGTGCTAGGCGGATTTGGGAAGTACCTGTAATCACGAGTGGTTGGAAACTATGGACCGACCTTTATTTAAATGTCTGGGAGTGTTTAATATGTGTGCGACAAGTTGACACTCTTCCTGCACGGGCAGTCTGTTTTATTTTATTATACAATAGTGATATTAAAACAGTTGAGTACAAAGTCCAAATGGAACTTTACTGTTAAATATTTGCATAACTTGGTGCGTATGTAGTACATGAATAGACTTTTCTGCGCACGAGCGGAAGCCATTCTGACTCCACACAAAAAGATTTTTTGTCATCATAAATGCTAAATGATGGCATTTTCCCAAGTTTTCCAAGTAAATAGCATAGAGAAAAAATACTCTTACCCCACACCACAGCCATGATAATCGTTTTGAGACACCCAACAATCGGGTCTTTGCTGACTTGATTCAGAACGGGCGAATCGTGGTCAAAATTGGTGTGTAATGTACTGGACTTTATAAAAAAACAAAACAAAAAAAAAGGCCATCAATCAAAATTCTGTTTGCAAGGATCAGAAAACAGAAAATAATTCTTGTCAACTGATCCAGAAAAATAATATTATCTTTTACACTGCCAATGGAATAAAAACGTTTTCAAAACTGTTAAAAACAATTCACCATTAAAGGCTGTGTATATAAAACAGACTGAGGTTGAATGTCGACTGTTCCCTATAAACTTATACGTGCCAAATAAAAGTATCTAGCCTACAGTGTGTTGGGTCTTGCTGAGAAATATGAGCATGTCATCATTAATACACCCTTGAGACAGTCAAGCAAATGCAGTGAACCTCAAATCAATTTATTTATAGAGCACTAAAAAAATACAGCTGAAACAAAGTGCTGTACATAAAGATTGCGTTTGAAAAAACAGCAATAAAAGGATAATCATAAATTAATCATTAATAACAACTACATATTCTCTAACAAAAAATATACCTGTCCATTTTCATAACGGCTTGTCCTCACTAGGGTCACGGGCCTATCCCAGTTGTCTTTGGTCAAGAGGCTGGGTATACCTCTATTTGCAGTAATAAAAAATATGCTTCTTAAAAAATATTAAGCTATTCGATTACATCAAAGTACTCTTGCAGCACCTTCCCTGTGTCCTTAGAGCAAACAGTCACAGTTGATTATTGGCCGCCTGCTGTTCCACCAGTGGCCTGTTGGTGGTCTCAAAATGTATGAAGTTGAAGTCACAATCCCCAGAGAAAGAAAAACAGGCGATTGAGTTTTATTCAATCTTATTCACAGTTTAACATGTTGTGACCGTTGGTCAGTATGAGGGCGGCAGGATGCTGAAAATGTAATTTCGCAACCAAACAAGTGCTATACAAATAAACTTGCCTTGCCTTGTAGTTTTTGTTGATAGAGCGGCTGGGATGATTACAATAAAGGAGAAAGGAATCAAAGTGAAAGTGAGTCAGAGCTACACATCAATGGGCTGTTCCCAGCGCCCGGATGTGAGCATAAATTTAATAATGCAGACATACAGCTCTTCTAATTTTGCCTGGATGAGAAATTGCTTAACATGCTAATGTTCACTCTGTCACACCAGGATTGTACATACTAATCTGTCCATTATGACCCCAAAACATCCGATAAAGGATTTACACAATGTAATTTGTCATAAATGTCTTCTATTTGAAAGCAAAAGCGGATTTATAAGGGAACTAGTAAGTAGTCTAACCTATTTCATGCTTGACAAATAAATTAAGTGTTGCCACTCTTTACAATCATGTCACATGTAAATTTGCTCATGTGAAACCGTTTGTATTAACATAAATAGGAATTTTATGTGAATTACTATAATTGTGGAAAGCAAACCATGATACACATGAGGATTAAATTGTTTTGCAAGAGGCCTACAGTGAGTGGATTGCACAGTGTATACTTCCAGATTATGATCTAGTCGACAGTAGTGGCCAGATGGCAACCGAGAAAGGCGTACACACATTTTAATTAAGAATATATTTTCAGAGATGAATTATTTTCCAGTGTTACAATATGATTGCTTTTGACTGGGATCTGCAAACTCCCTAAAATAAATCACCACCACTGCATTTTATCCTCCCTACAGACCATTTTGTGTCGAAGTCGAGTTGAAGGCGTCATTTTTACAGGAACTCCCCAAATCGACGCGGAACAAACGTTGAATGTGACTCGCAACCTCGGTCAACACCGTGACCCATCATGATGGGGAAATATATCAGTGCAGCATTCTCATTAGTTCTCACACAGGAGGACAGAATTGGGACATTGAGCAGCACCCCGAGCTTTCAGATCCGATCGGCCGACGCCCTGCACGCTCTGCGTTAAGGATGATAAAGCAGCCACGGTACAGTTTGCGGTAATGATGGCGTTTCCATGAGCATAGAGGAGAGGAGGAGATGGGGAGGGGAGGGGGAGAAGAGGATAGACGTCAGCATCTGTCCGCCAGTTCCCTTTGTGTTCAACGGAGAATGTGAATGGCGAAAGATGACATGGCAGAGGTAGATTTAGCATCAAACGGAGCGGATCCCCCCCTGCCGCCCCCCTCTGCGTTTCCCTACGAGGAGTACGAATGCAAAATTTGCTACAATTATTTCGACCTTGATCGCCGGGCGCCGAAGATCTTGGAGTGCCTGCACACGTTCTGCGAGGAGTGCCTCAACACTCTCCATCTCCGGGAGGAGCGGCCATGGCGCATCAGCTGCCCCGTGTGTCGCCATCGGACGCCGGTGCCAGATTATCGGATACAGAACCTGCCCAACAACACCAAGGTGACGGAGGATTTCCCTCTCTATATCGACTCCGATCCTCTGCCCCAGGACGCTCTGCCGCCGTACCCTCCCCCGCTGCACCCGGCTCTCGTCGCCCTCCGCCGGGAGGAGGCGTCGGGGGCATCCGGCAGCAGCCAAAGCCAAGCCACCCCGTCCACCACCGTGTCCACGGCCACGACCATTTCCCAAGACTCGGTTCGCTATGACAGCTGTCAGAGCTGCAAGCGAGTGGCTTTAACCACCGGCTGCGTGTGTGTGATCTTCTCCTTCCTGTCCATGCTGGTGCTGCTGTTCTTGGGCCTGATCTTTGTGAACAGTCATGGCATCCCTCCCCTCCCGGCGGGACCCATTTGCTTATCGGTGGCCAGCATTCTAGCCATGTTCTCCGTGGTGGTCACGTGGCTCATGTGCTGGCTCAAATACAGACCGGACCATGAGACTGGCCGCTCATCTAGCACCGGTAACTCTCGAAGAAACGCCTGAGCTGGCTGCTTTGGACTGTCCATGCGAGCTTGCCTGGCTGTGTTGTGATGTACAGACTGATGTTCCCCCTTTACCTTTTCTAGGGTTTAAAATCATCCCAAATGGCCTTCTAGCAGTATAGGAACTCCCCAAAGGCCTTTGCGTATTAGAGCAAGTGGCCATCTTGACCCTCAATCATCTTTTCCTCAACTTGGAATGACTTGATCATGAATTTGGACTGATGGCTTCAGCGGATGTGTCTGATTCGGCGACTGAATGTGTGGTGCTTCTTTCCAGCCCAACATCTCTAACTGGTTACATAATATCCATTTTGACACCACCTACTGTATGATAATTGCCCATTGCAAACAAGTGAGCTTTATTGGTTGGCTGCTATGAGCTCTTTATGCACTCTTTTCACCTCCTCCAGCTTGAGTAACTGTTGCTGCAGGATGATGACACTGTTTCCCTTTTTTCTCAATGAAAGCTGTACCTGCAGGGTTTCCTATTTTTGGTAAAGATTAAAAGGATGCACTCAGCGATATATTTTTTTTCACTCTGTGTTTGTCTATGTGCACGATAGGCTACTGAAGTCAGTCCCATGCTTTGTGATTCCGCTTTTTTAATGACGGGGACGTGTGTGTCTCTGACTCTTGTGCCTCAGCTTGTTGCTGAATGAAGCAACCATTACTGCAATCATCTATGTGATGTGCAGTCCCACTGCAACAAAGCATCCACTAAAAGAGTAGGCTTATATATTGCAGCATTTTGTTTTAAAAACTTTGCAACATGGTGTTTCTTCACAACCTATTTATTTCTTGGGTTTTGAGATTTTCCTGTAGTTCATTCTTCTAGTCAAAACACTAGCAATGTACTTTAACTTACATATCCTGGAAAGGTCTGTTGGAAATTTTACAGACATCTGTACTTTAAATAGTTGCTAACACAATCAGCTATGTAATATGGCACTCAATATTTTCAATATTTAAGTATGAGGCACATTATACAGGAAGTACAGGGTACTTCATCGAATTTAATAGGTGGAACACAGAGAGCAAATATGGACTGTACTCATATGGACACAAAAGTGTATTAATATAGCAGTTGTTTCCCCCGCCGGGCAAAATCCCAACCTTCTGAAATTTCCAAGAGACACAGATAAGAATCAAACTGTGAAAGCCCCGCTCGCTCCACATCCCAGTCCAACATTGATTTCAATTGTCCTGCTTAACCTTCTCCCAACTCTATACCAATGAAGCACTTTCCCCTTTTTTTTCGATAAGTAATGGGGTACATTTTCAAATGTTAGCATATTGTATTTATTTCCGAGGACCTAGAAGCTATTGTTGGCTTTTTTTGAGACTATCTAGTTGTTGTCAAAGTACCAAATGTATTTGCACAGAGAAATTCTCTTTATGTTCTGTTTTGCAAACATAAATACATTTCAGTAATAAAGCAAACGGAAATATAGACGGCAATGTTTACTGTGTATCAATTTTATTTGTCTTCCATTTTATTTATTTATTTATTTATTTATTTATTTATTTATTTATTTATTTATTCTTACAGCTACAATGTCAAGAGGTGTGCTCTGATAACTGACCAAGATTAAAAAAAAAAAAAAACTGACTCACTTGACCGATTAAAATTCCTCATATGTATCAAACACGCCCTCTAGCGGACAATTTGATACTGCACGAATAATGCATACTACGTATATATGTATATATATATATGTGTGTAATTTTAGTCAAATCTAATGTTAAGTTAATGATTATCAGCTAATGCCAAATAGTTGCAAAACATGCACGCCTCTTACATTTAAACCAGCACACAAGAACGGGAATTTCCCCAGTTTGTTGCTACTCCAAGCAAAAGCAAGTCAACAAGTTTCATGTCCAGAAGCACAGTGAGCCAAGCTGTATCTAGCAATTCGATACACTCCACTGATTTCTGTGAAATGGATAAGGGTGTCTTTGAATATTATCCATGACCAAATGCCAGGCATGTTAAAAAAGGAAAGAGAGAGGGGGAGAAAAACAGCCACCCGTTTGTGACTATTACTAATATGCCTGTCAATCAACAACTTGGATTCCATAGAAATTATATCCAAGTCTCGCAATAAATTATAGCCTACATTTGCATGATTTTGTGAAAGCCCATGTGTTATGGTGATGTTTTAGTTTTGCTAATACTGCATGCTCAATACTGCTTCTGTAGTTTGTAGTCGTGTATAGAGATACTGATGGGCGTTTTATTTTATTGCATAGTGGCCACAATATTATAATCACCACTTATAATGTAGGTCTACCTGCAAACATATACGTGTTGTTGTTGTCTTTCTACTTTTCCATGACATATGATCGAAAATATTCATAAACATTAAGACGATTATAGAAAGTGTTTTGGTAAATCCTAATTGTCACATTAGTCTGAGTTTACATATAGTGAAAATATTCAAAAATTAATTTGAAATGCAAGCATACAAGTTGCCATTGTTTGACCATAACTGAAATTAATTGGACAATAACGTGCTTATAATTGGCCTCCATGCAGAGCATGTGATGTAACTCACTCATTTCTCATCAAGCCAGAATTCTGACTTTGAATACCCCCCCGCCCCCCTGCTAATGGATTGGACACGGAGATTCGATGTCGCTTTAAAAAGAGCGGTCCGAAGTTATGCATCGTGCCGCATGGTTCCCATTTGCCCCCTCTGTTTTCTTCACTCTTAATATCCAATTTCAACAAGACCACCGACTACCCCAAATCGTCATGTTTTTCAGAGGTCTCGCGTCTTCTTTTGGTTAGTAAAAGAAATAATCGAACAGTGCTATCAATGTGCGTGCGTTTTATGGTTGAATCTCAACGTACAAACCACTTAAGTATATATTGGCAATCCAAATACGCATTTTTAGGACATTATCTCGTCGATCACACATGAAAAACCAGTCAAGCGAAAACTCAAATTTCCTCTCTCTTTGAAGCCATGTTACTAGAATTTGCAGGATTCCTTATCTTGTGCCTGAAGGTATGGGACGGCCCACAGCAGGTGAAAGACCCCCGTTGGCGCTGCTTATTTTAAACTTTGCTTGCACCCCTTGGCTGTGCGCCTTTTTGACAGCAAAGACAACATTTGAAGTGGATTTTAAAGGGGAAAGCATTGCAAGAAGCACATGACAATTGAAGCTGCAATAAGTCAGTGGGAACCCCATCGTTGTGTAAATTCGATTGAATGAGGCTATTTATTGGAGGATCACGTGTTTGGGACATTTTTAAAAAAAACAATTTGAAGTTTAGTGACGTATATTTTCCGAATAGGCATGACGTGTGCATTTTATTCTACTGAATTTGTTAATATTCCCAGCAGACAAAGCTGGACGTTTCTCGAATCACATAAAAATTCATTCAATTAATATCAATCGGATTTATTCGACAAGGACAGCCTGGATAAATTAAAAGAAAAACACAAATCAAAGGATGAGTGTGACTTTCTTGCTTGAAGTGATATAAGATTTTATCCTTCAGTATCATTCCCACTCAATTTAAGACAAGCAAAAGGGATGACCATGTGTTTGTCTCTTTTGAGGATGCAACTGTCGTGATTATTTGACATTATGGGATGCCGTCTTTACGGCCTCCCTGGCGTCGTATCCTGCTGTGGCGCACGTCCCCCTTTCAGATTCTTCTCGGCTGGTTGGAGCTGAGACTGAAAACCACAATAAATTCCTTGAGTTGCGCACACTTTAACACCATTTGTGTCAAATACAAGGGCATGGGGTGGAAACAAATTAGAGCCAGTGTAAGGTAGCAGGCGTTAAATGGCTCATGACGCATACTGTTAGGTGACAATAATCGGTGAAATAACATTTTGGTGTGCGTGTGATATGTGACTTTTTCTTCGTTTGTTTTGCTTTGTGGGGTTTTGCAAGTTTAAGGTTAAAGACATCACAATGCTGCAAAAAACCTCAACCCATTTTCCTAGAAGAATAAAATTAGTGCAGTGATGTGGCAATGCAGTTTTAATTCGACGGTCATTAAATGGATTTGTATGTGATACAGCTGAAAAAATGAACTACTTCTTACTACTATTATACTTTTAAATTTAATTCATTTTTACAATGCATATACATACATGCATACTTTATTATGCAAACATTTTTTAACCTCAATTTTAATTCATTTAAATATTTTAACTTTTGAACTTGTTAGCATGCAAACTCATTGGAATTTTGACAATGCTCTTTTTTTAAACTCATTTTGAATTCGTATTAAATATTTTAACTTTTGAAATCATTTGCTCACAAACTCATTGGAAGTTAGACAATGCTCTTTCCTTTCAGAAATACTTTAAAGCAGACAACCCCGTATGAGGAGCAATGAACAATTTTTATTGACTACAACAACCTGCATTCAACAAGTTTCTCGTCGTAGTTTTCTCAGTCCCAAATACACTTTGGATTTTGGAAGTTCTTTAGACTATAATCACGGACTGTTGCTTTTGCTCCAAAATTGTGTCTTGGTGGTGCAAAACTGTAAAGACGTCTGTGACAGAAGAAAAGTTTTTAGACTAAGCCAATCACCGTAGCCCTTTGGTTTGCGGGTCTGCCCCCTGGACCAATCAGAGCAGGGAGCGCCGACTGGCTGAGTGATGAGCGCTACTACTTGGATCGCGTCGTCACACTTTGACCCATATCAAAAAATAACAACAACATTTAGCCTTCTGGACGCACCAGTCGCTGCATACATTTCTAGGCAGAGAGGATAAAGTAGAAACATTGGAGATCTCAAGTTTCTTTTTGGGTCTCTTTTGTGGTCTTCCATGCTCGGAGAGAATCGACTGTCTCGGGACACCTCGATGCGCGCTTCAACAATATAAGCGATCCATAAAGTGTGGCGCTTCTAGGGTTATAGACGGTGACCCGGGGGTCCCCTTTGTACACCTCGGACAGCCTATTCGCTGGAGGGATCTGTCTATCTTTGGGTTTGTAGGAGGTATGACTGCGCTGGCTGGGTCTATTCCCAGGATGATGCGACCCACGCTGGCACAGAACTACCCTCGCAGTGGCTTCCCTCTCGAAGGTAAAGAGCTTCACCAATTATCACTAATTTGTCATTAAGTCTTTATTGCCAGTTAAAAGGAACTCGACTTGGCACTTGCTAACTTTTCGTCATCAATTAGGTCCATCATAATATTTCAGATGCCTCAACTTGCTCAAGAGTCCAGTTGTAGTAGACTAATTGTACATTTTAACATATGTTTACAATTTTTAAAAATATTTTATTTGACTGTGTAGTGTCAACTCCGCTGGGTCAAGGCCGAGTAAACCAGCTCGGTGGAGTTTTCATAAATGGCAGGCCTTTGCCCAACCACATTCGACATAAGATCGTGGAAATGGCCCACCACGGCATCAGACCGTGTGTCATCTCCCGGCAGCTGCGGGTCTCCCACGGCTGCGTATCTAAAATCCTGTGCAGATACCAGGAGACCGGCTCCATCAGACCCGGGGCCATTGGAGGCAGCAAACCAAAGGTACGTGCGTGAAAAGAAGAGACCAAGACAAAACATTTAAGGATTAACTTGGAAAGCAGCACCAATTCCACATGCACGGCCAATAAACTCTGAAACCTTTCTGACATTTAAAGCAGGCAACGACGCCCGATGTGGAGAAGAGAATAGAAGAATGCAAGCGAGAAAACCCGGGTATGTTTAGCTGGGAGATTCGGGATAAATTACTGAAGGATGGCATATGTCACCGCAACAATGTCCCTCCAGGTAAAAGGGGAAGGAATTGATGATGGTTATTATTATTATTATTATTATTATTATTATTATTATTATTATTATTATTATTATTATTATTATTATTATTACAGTACTATAGTATATTTATGAATATTAGAATAAATATATTTGTTATTTATTTTAAATGTAGATTTAATTAATTACTACATCCGTGCACTTTTACAGTCAGTTCCATCAGTCGCGTTATGCGCAACAAGTGTGGAGGGAAAGACGATGAAGAGGAAGATGAGGATGACATGGAGAAGAGTGAACTGGAAGAAAGTGACCGAAGGGGCAAGCACAGCATTGAAGGCATCTTAGGAGACAGATGTAAGTAACCTCCTCCGTTTTTCTTTTGAAAATGTGTAGCCTGTTACCTTTTTTGTTTTAACTTTAGCATTTTTTTTCCATGTTGTAAATTCATTTTAGAAGAGAAAAAGTGATATGCGACCAGTAACTGTCATTTATATCATGTACGTGATGTTGGGATGGGGGGTGCAGAGCGTTGTATTTTGAATTGTTTATGGACCATGTCTCTCCGCCTAATGCTTTTCCCATGAGGCCAGATAGTTAAATCAAGCAGCAGGTGATAGTTTAGTGCTCGCAAAGACTGTGTGTGAATACGCGCGCACGCGCTCGTATGCTTGCGGCGTTTTCGTTCACTCACTTTGCACCAACATCTAATATCCACCACTTTGAATGTCAAAGTATTTTCATGACGCAATTTTATTTCGCACGAAACCACTTGTTTAGAATTTTTTGTTTTTTTTCTTCATGCAGTCTGGTCCATCCTATTATTTAAAACACCCAGAGAGCGCGCTGGTTTAAAAAAAAAAGCTTTGGCTGGGATATTAATTTAATTCTGCAAGTTTGTTCTGACTTTTTTGTTCTGTTGGATATTTTTGTTGTCAATGTGTAAGTAACGGTTGAGTTATAATCAAAATAGACGTTTTTATTTTAAAATATCACACATCGTTTCAATTGCTTCTCCTTTTATTTAGTCAAATATCAACATTGAAATGTCAACATGTCCCGCAAAGTTGAGTGAAGTAGAGGATGAGCGATAAAGCGCCCTCTCCGAGGAGACACAATTGTCCCCCAGATGAGTTGATCAAACATTTGTTCAACGGTTTCCATCAGCGCACAAAGACGAGCCAGCGCGCACAACGGGGATGAACTTGGGAGACAAAGGCGCGGGAGTCTATTCGAGCCTCACGCTTGGGCTGTGCGCGGACAAAAGAGCCAGCTTGGAAACACATTTGGTTGCTACTAAAGACGAAAAGGGGAAACCTGTTTAAAATTCAAAAAGGGGAGAGGACAGCCTCTCCGTCCGCGGCAAAGCGCGACAAAACATAGGCCGCAATGATGGATGAATTATTCAGGGAGCGCGCCAGCCCTATTTTGGAAGCCGTTGACCAAGAGAAAATGGCCACTTTCCCCTACAAAATGTTTCCTTTTTAGGCTCTTCTATTCAGGCCGTCTGCCCGTCAGCCACTACAATAAAAGCCTCAGGAACCCGCTCACGTATAGTTGGGAGAAGCGCGTTGGTCCCCCACATGCATGTGCGCACATATCTCGCTGCAAACACAATCAAAAAAAAAAAAAAAGTCAACCTCAACATTTTAATACAGATATAGGTTAAGATTTAAAAACGCAAAAAAATCCAAAATGACCATATGAAATATTCAATTCACAGAACCAATTCCAGTTAGAGACATATTTTATGTTGCATGTTTTTTTTTTTTTTTTGTCAAGTTCTATGAAGTGGTGTTTCTTTAAGAGAAACACCAGCGCCCAGGGGCGATCCATTGCTATTTGTCACATATCCAGACGCTAAATGGTCAACCAAATAAAGCCCCTGCACTTGGGAGGGTGAGCTAATAACCAAGACGCTTTCACTCTAAAACTTATGATCTATTATTGATTCTTTTGGTGGATGGCGGCCTTTCCTCCCCCGGACATTAATAATGTCTTTTAAACGATGTCGATATTGTGCTATGACACTTTTAATGACGGAGGGAGTGTATTAAAGAGTGTGTTGGGTGAATAGCCACCAATGTTCTCTCCCCGGAGAGCCCAGCTCTGGCCCCGGAGCGTATCGCTCACAATTGGGGCCGGCCACCGGTCCCCACTGACCCCCTCCCTTACTTGCCGCCTGCTCCTCAAATCTCTTCAAGCAGATTAAATCGACTCTTTTATTTCATCCCACTTTCATCTGGAAAGCAACTCCTCCCCTCGCCCTCTGTTTCCTATTCTGTCTCTTCTGCTGTCAGCCCTGCATGTGTCACCTGCAAAGTTAGTCGACTTCCATGAAAACCTTTGAACCTTTTGTTATTAATTTACCGCCATGAAACAATTGCCTATAAAATAAATACAATATATTATTCTGTTTGACTAAAACAGTTAGTCCTAAAACTGATGAACACATTTATTGGATAAAGAATCATGAAATAAAAGTGTTCTAAACAGAATGTGACTGTGGAGCAGCCAAGAAATATTTTTGTAATTTAAGTCCAATTATTGACTTCACTTCTAGTACTACAAGAACTGCCCCTCCCCGCAGATAAAAATTATAACAAAAACACATACTAACTACTCCAGTAAATGTCAAATAAACGGTAATTATAAAAGCAGTGAAAATGTCAAATTAATGAGGACTAGATTTTAGCAGTAGTAGGCAGTAATCTTTGTTTCCACTAGTTAGCTGTCTTCAGCACACTCATTGTTAATCTAATATACGCGGAACCCAACCAGAATCATGTGATAGTCACCAACAGTCTCTTATGAAATAGTCTATACTTTCTGTTTCCACAAAACTACCATTTTAGATTCTGTCAGATATGAAAGCATTTGGCAGTAAGGTTGGTCCTCTAGCTCAAACGTCATAGTTATACACCCATAAGACAAAGTAGTCACAGAGGGCCAATCTTCTCTTTACTGCCGCTTCAAGTTTTCACAGTGTGTCTTTAAGAGTCCATTCGTCATTAGGTTAAATTAGCCAGATAATACAGACGAGTGTTGTTGAGGGCCAGATACGTTTCCATTTAGTCGAGTGCGCGCACACATACACGTACGCAAACATTCCTCTTTGCAATGCAAACAGTCAAAGGGATAACTTTATTTGGCGAAAGGGGATCCTGGAAAGAGCTAATTGAATAAGCTCCGAATCTTTGAAAAAACCCTTACCATGGTGAGCGCAGTCATCATGTCATAATTAGGTTTATTGAGGCGCATTCCTTCAATCTGCCTCCATTCTCCCAGGCTCATTGTAACCAGGGTCTGGGCCAATGGCTAGGGGACAAAAGGGAACCGTGAGCAGACAATACATGAAAGAGCCATTAAGATTTGGCTGGCTTTGTAACACAAACTGAGCAGGACTTTGTTTGTGCAAATAATGTGGGTGTGTTAAAATGACTTGGGTGGAAGCTTGCCGTGCTGCAAATGTAACAGGTTGGCATACGCTGGATCAGTGCCAGGGGAGAGGGGATTTAGCAAGAGTAATGGATGTGTGGATGAAACATATGTGACATACATATATATTAGGTATAGCTCCATATCTTCAAATGACCCCTATGCAGTTTTGTATTCTAGTCACCAAAGCTACAAAAGATGACTCAATCCAAATATTGAAGAAGAGTGCATGTTCTCCCGAAAGCTTCCGTACTGATTCTGTCATGACGTGACAACGACAGGACCAATAAGGTTTTTGAGGCTCTTATAATAGCTATTGGCTGTAAGTGTCCTGAGCCAAGTGTCTGCTGAAGAGGGCTCTGTCTGTCTATTGAAAGAATGAATGTGTCACTCTGGGCATGAGGGCAAAGGAGGGGGGCACCAGGGCCAAGTGGCGAGCACCAAATCACGCTCCTCTACCCCGGGGGCTATCAAGCCCGCTCTCCTCGTCCCGCAGTTCTCCCTCTCGTGAGTTTTTTTTCTAATAAGCCCATGCATGATGACTACCCAAGCATGAAAACATAGTTAGCCTCAAATGAATGGCTCCTCTATACTTCGTTAAAGCCTCTTTCTCCTTTCGCACTTTTATTGTGACTCACTGATATCAATTCAAAGAGCAATTAATGAATGCACACCGACTTTGAAGTCAGGCTGTGCTTTTTGGGAGGCTGCAAGTGTATGGGGCTGGGAGGGGGCAGAGGCTATTTGGGGTATTCCCCTCTTTAAGACTGGCTCTCGTGCCCCAGTCTTGGCCGTGATGGACTAGCCACATTGAGCTGCTGCTGAGTGCGCCCCAAAGAGTGAAAGAGTGAAAAGGCCTAGTGAAGGTCAAGTAGAATGGCTCGCTTTAGAATAAGGCCTCTCTTTATCTCTTACAAGCTTGCACTATAGGGATAGCGACTAGGGCATGGATATGGCTCCGATAGGTTGTCTTAAAATATGCATATTTTTGTGATGTGATGTGTAAAGCAAAATTTGAGCATTTTTGTTAATGGAAAACTTGAATCTACTTGTCTCTTTCTCAGATTGATTGCTTTAATGGGCATGCATGTGTTTGGGTAGATGAAAGAAGCCAATGTAGCAATTTGCAGGTGCTAAATTGTGTGTTCACTCACACGAACACAAAAACAGGTACAATCGAGGTTGTTAACCACAAGAGGGTTTTTAGTGCTGATGATTTTCATGACATAACACTTGGGAAAGCACCGCTAGTGGAAAATGAACTCAACTTAAATTTATTTATACACCTCTTTGAAAAACAACCACAGCTGAAACAAAACTCGATAAGATCGCACATAAAAATAAAACAATCAAACACCCGTTTTCACCCAAGGTTCACCCAGCGCTGAGAAACCCGAGGAGGGCAGGAGCAGTGGGGCCAGAGTCTCTTAGACGAGCCGGTGTCGGGTACCAGAGCAGGCAGGCAACCGTGGGACCCGGCAAATGTCATTACACAACAAAGTGTGGCATAAATCCTTTCAGAGGAAGCAGCCATGTCTCAGTGGAACACACGAGGCTCCACCCTGGTCGCCTGCTGGCTCTTTACGATAGTCGTTATTTCATCCGTTTTTCCCCTCCCGTTATGATTGATAGGAGGAATGGTTTAAATCTTCTGTCTTCCTCGATCCTCTCTCACTTTGGCGTGGGCTCTCTTCCCTTGAGGCATCCCGTTCTATATCTCCTTCAGAAAGCATGCAGGGACTGCAATGTTGTTCATTGTTGTAGGTGGACATCATAAACAAATGCCAAATAAATGTGCTGGTACTATGCCAATAAATATCATAGCTAAAATGCTGTAATGGGGCAACCAGTAAACTAATAATGCAATAAAAGACAAAATAATGAAAAAGGATGAAAAATTACAATTTAGGAACAGCTGTTACAGGCTAGTAACTCTGAGTTGTTTGATAGGCGATATGACATGACTCCCTCTTGTGACTGGCTCCAAATCAGCTCTTTAATCATCCAGAAGCTCAGAAATGACATTGATGAATAGTCGATATGTTGCAATAATTTATATTGGGATTTCCAAAAGGTTTAAAACTGGCAGAAAGGTTTTCCCTGCTGTCTGTCATTTTTTTTCTGTGCTGTGCTGGCACCGCTTTGCATGCTAGTTTGCACATGCGATCAAAGCGTGCTATGTAAATATTCAAAATCACACAGTACAATTTGGCTCAGGTTTGACAAATCACATTTTGCACACTAACTTTATCTACTGTGTTTGCTTATTCTGGTCCTACATCACAGAATAAACTGCACGGTAGGGAGTTTTATCAGAAAAAATCCTGCTTTCCTCAATAAGACAATCTAAGCCTGTTAAGCTTTCACGTTGATTTGTGTGTGCTATCATGTTTGTGCACTTATTTATATAATAATATGAATCCATTTTCTGTATTTTGAGATTAATGGCAAAAAGTTGCTCTGACCTGCACATTTTTACACTCATTTTAAAATGTTAATAATTTATTGACTCAGTGTAAACCACTTTAGTTAAATTATTCTATAAACAATAAATGGCATAAATGTAGGATAATTTATAATAATTATATTTATTTATTTATGAATAATTTTCTTTATATTCTTTAGAATATAAACATTACGATAAACATTACGCTACACACCAAAGCAGCAGATGTAAGCAAGATTACTCTTACCTCTCTGTAAGTGAGAATGACAGTTAACATGTGAAGAGTTCACCTTGTTGGCTCTTGGCATAACTTCCCCCTCGCCTCCATGACCTGCGGTTGTGAGACGGATTTAAAAGACAGGGAACAGCAAGGTCATAGGGCTGGCTGCATGAGGTTACTCTCTCTTCGCACACAGGAAACAAGGTTAGAAACACGTTTAGTTAAAATTGACAGGTAACCATTTCCTCATACCCCCCACCACTAATTTTAACAACTTCCATGGCCATCAGCTTCTCTTTTTGCAACAAGGATGTGATTAATCGCACTTGTCTAGCCACGCGCATAATTTTTTGTACATCTTAAAACAGTCCACTTGTGAAGGTCACAACTTAGCAAGTCAAGTAAGCCCACCGCCCATCACCCAAAAAAAGCCCAACCTCGCACACACCATCTTTTTTCTAAACCAGAGCGTCACAGATGGGCCCATAAGCTGTCAGTAAAGCCATTATCTAACCCAGCATCTGCTTGCGTTGACTTCTATATACTGTTTAATGCAGTCAGCCAGTCACTTAGTCCCCCGACGCCTGAATAGAAGCAGCATGGTTGTCCCGCCCAAATAAATGCTGCGTTTGTCTCCTCTGCCTTTTGTTTTGTGTGATTTTGGGAGGGGAAGGTGCAGAGAAAGGGGGTGGACAAAGTGTCACCGCCTCACTGTTAACTAAAGCCCCAGAAGTGTTCCTGGGCCGTGCGAAGAAGGGGTGTAAATAATCCACATATGGTCGGTCAATTCCCCCAAGTCCTCAAACTCAAGCTGGACACGTCGCTTTTGCTCATTTTCTCTCGCTCTGCCTCTCACGCATGCGTTCATGTATGTTGAACCAGAACTGTCTCATGTCTCAGTGGACATATTTAAGCCTTTGTGTACCCCCCATTCTCCACCCCACCAACTAAGCAGCAATACTGAAGTCTTTCCAAAAGTCTGTTCCAGCTAAATCCTCTCAGTTCCCTCTGGTTTTCCCTGGCGTGGCGTGGCAGGAGACATTCTGGGTTCTCTTGGCTCTGGAGCGGTTGTTTTGCTCGGGGTCCCTCAAACTGGGCCTCTTGGGGCTTCAGTTTGGTTAAATTAAACAGTTTTGTTTTCTCCTCTGACCCTCTCGACCCTCCTCTCCAACTGCTTCTCCTATTTTGAGGAAATGCTTCTCAGGTCGCTTCCACCGAGATAATGATACCCTTTCATTTTCTTCATATTTTGACGAATGAACCCGATCAGCCCCCCCCTATTTTTTTGCTATAGGGTGGGGTAAACATAGCAAAAGAGAAGTCAAGTGTTTGGCTGAGTTTGCTGAATTTTCAAGATGAATACTGGCAAAAGAGCGAGAGGATAATTTGATTGGCTAATTGTGTTTGACAGTGCCAAATCGATGCGATCACATCTTAAAGACAGCAAGGGAATGACGGAAAATGGGGCTCTCTAAAACCACTTGCTTCCAAAGTTGGATAAGTTCCTAGAAACGGAAAATGTTGGAACTTTTCTCTTTGTCAATCTCTCACAAAGACTTTAAAACGACTGTGGCGCTTATTTACGATGAGAAAAAATGTTTTGAAAAGTGGCTTTGTGTTAGTGCTTGACCACTCATCAAAGATAAAAGGAAACAAAATGGCAGCCAAAGAAGGGACAGCACGTTTGTGGGGGAAGGCTGGGCTTATGTAAAAAGATGGCCATGGGCTTGTTGAGCTCCTGACTCAAGCTTTATCAATAGAAACAATTATAGATCGTGATTGGGAGGATGTCTCTTAGCATTACAAAATGTCATCTCATGTTGTTTACCTCACATCAACTTTATGTAGTACAAGTGGTGACCACTGTCGAGTTAGTCGAAGTATTACTTCTACTATGCTTCTTAATAGCGCTGACAAGAGAGTTGTGTTTCCACTATTTTACAAAAACTTAAACCAACACAAAAACAACCCAGATGCTCGGACCGACTATCCCCACGGGTACATTTACATCAGCAACAACAGACCCCAATGCTCCCATCAGCCCCTGAGGTGCTTGTACAGTTTCCTCCAGAGGAAAGAGTTTTCTTTGAGGGGGAGGGCTAAAATGCCTCTGGCTGTGCCCCCATCTCCCCCATTCCTCTTTATGCACCCCCTTCCTTCTCCGGCTCCCCCGTGGGGCAGGTGACAACCCTCTACTGTGAAGGGCCGAGGGAGCCATGACGGATTCCACAGATGGAGCGTGGAAATCGCCAGCAAAGAGTTCAGCTCTTTGCAGCAACAAAGGGCCGGAGAGTCAGAGAGAGAAATATGGGTGGAAAAGAACGATTGGGGGGGAGACAAAGCAAGACAGTTAAGAGAAAGAGGGCAGGGAGGAGTAGGTGTTGCTTGTTTAAAAAAGGGAATATTGTGTTTGCAAAATTGGATTTTCACTGAGATTTTTAATGAGCCACAAATAAGTTCGTTTGATTATCATTGCATTACGAAAATGAGTTTCACTACGCAGAACTTTCACAACCAAAATTGTAGCATAACATCTTTTTTGGACTTTGTCCAACTTTTTAAACTTAACTTTTTACTTCTCAACACACCCAGACTATTTGATTGGAGACCAAATTCCTTTTGCACCATGCATTGAACATCGGAGCTGTGCTTCTGAGACTGTGACTGATTGCAACAGGAAGGCGGTTGGGGGTCCTGTGTGGCTCAACAAGGAAATAAAATGCTACTAACTCAGTTTAAACAAGTCACTGTTTTAAAGCATATGCCAGAAGAAGCGTAGAAACATCAAAACAGCTTTTTTCTTTTGCACTTTGAAAAGAATGAGATTTCCCATTATGTGCCATTAGGTCATGGCCACCTGAGTTTGGAAAAAGAACAAATTATAAAAGCAATGGCATGTATCTGAGTGTCAAAAAGTGTGAGTCCATGTAACATTTCAACGCACATAGAGCGAAACAAATGAGCCAATTTGAACCATCCATGGAAGATCACACTGTCCATTGTTCATATTGCCCAGACAAGGTGCCACGTTTTTTTTGAAACTATGGTAGCAGTTTTAACTGATAGGTAATTCCAAAATGATTAAGGATTTTCCCAGCTACCTCCACTTTCCCAGGGCCCAAATCCCTGTGAAATGCTGAGGAACGTGCATGCTGCTAAAG
Organism: Syngnathus scovelli; assembly: GCF_024217435.2. Taxonomy (NCBI): domain Eukaryota; kingdom Metazoa; phylum Chordata; class Actinopteri; order Syngnathiformes; family Syngnathidae; genus Syngnathus; species Syngnathus scovelli. The sequence goes on from NC_090853.1 coordinate 7,810,563, forward strand.
TCGGGGGGTGGGAGGTGTGGGATTCCATGTGGTCCTGCTAGAGGAACCCACTATGTGTTTGTGTGTGTGTGTGTGTGTGTGTGTGTGTGTGTGTGTGTGTGTGTGGGGGGGTCTTTGTTGTGTGTCGGGGGCAACAAACCTTTCATCTCATTTTTTGCCAACCTGTCCACAACACCAAAGGCCTATTAACCACACCCTAAATTCCAACATACTTTTATGTTTCATGTTCAGTTATGTTATTTTGGGTGGGTCTGTCAAAAGTTAGGACCATACTACCTGCTGAGTTGTTGTTTTAGATTAGACACCATTAGAAAACGACTGTACAATGATGGCACTGCAAGATTGCAAAATTGCAAGATATTCTGAAAATGCTTCTATTTCCCTTTACCCACCTTTTGAAAATATTTTACTTTTTGCCTCTCTCATGAATGTTTCTTTACCAATTTGCCCCTAATGCATGTGTCTACGATGGGGGTGCAAGGATCAGTTTCACACAGGGGGCCCTCATCTGGTTGGATTCACTCGTAATTTTATTGTTGTTTCTGAGAAGGTACTAACACAGTGTTGCACACCCAAATATTGCCTGTGCTGAGGTAGAATTAATTAGGTGTAACACAAAAGGTGTTGGTGAATTAATAAGGGAACTAAGAGTGTGTTTGAAGTACTAAATTAAAAACATTGCTGGATTATTGTTTGGAAATCACAATTGAATTAGAGCAGTGTTTCCCAACCTTTTTTGATTCACGGCACACCTTTTAATTGGAAAAAATCTCGAGGCACACCACCAACAAAAATTTGTTAAGTGTTACACCAGCTTCTATATTAAAATCAGAAAAATTTAAATTTAAATTACGTCTTTTGTTGTAACAAAATTAAAATTTTGTTACAACAAAAGACGTAAAGTTCTATTCCTATATATGTAAAGAGAGTCGAATAATTGAATAAAAATAAATACTAAATATTCTTTAAATTCTATTTATTTTGTAAATGAAAGTGACAGTTTTTGAAAAAAGGTTTTAGACAGTGTAAGGAATAAAGTATTGAAAGTGATTGTGATCAAAATCCAAAAGAATCAATATGGCTATTTACTGTTTTAGTCTAGCTCTATAAAATATTGCGACATGAAGAACAAAGTCACTTTCAAAGACGCTCTGCTGTTCTGACAGCGGCTGAGTGGCTATCACAGTCGAGGTGCATACGTGGCAAATCGGAGAATCTTGAGATTTCATGTTGTGGCATCGGCACATGCTCAGTTTATGTGTGTTGCTGTTCGTGTTGGCTCGTGAATGAACGATTCGTTCAAAAGAACGATTTCTTTTTACAGTGAACGAGAGTGAACGAATCACTCCCTAAAGTGATTCGTTCTTTTTTCAGTTCATATGACTTCAACCAGTAGGTGTCGGTAATGCCCATTGCAGCTGGTGCCACCTTGCCGTAAAACAAAACGAAGAAGAAAGTGAAGTAACTTCCCGTTCGCGAGCGAGTTAATGGGTGAACTGCCTTCCCGTGTATCAACGGATCAGTCATTGAACGTGTTGCATCCCCTGGCGTGAACTATGTAAACCAGAATGTAGATTTATGATTTGCCAAGGAAAGAAAGAACCACTCACTGAAACACCACTTCTTTTATGCACGTTTTCTCCAAGCTAACGGCTAACTTTATTGCATGAAGGGATCCGCCGTTATGCAACAACGGGGAGATTATGCTTCTCTTTGGGTAATCTTGGTTAGATAACACTTGTAGTGGTTTTTAAATAACGTGTATGCATATATACACCTAAATATTGTTATCCAATATATCTACTGCAATTTCACATTAGATTGCTGATTTGAAATTTACTTTTAATATTATTATTTTCAAATAAACATTTATGTTAAAACTTGTCTGGTGTTTTATTCCTTGTTTTTTTATTCGCAAATTAAAACAAAAATCAGGCATTTGGTTAACTGCTTTATATGACAATGAAGTGTCCTCATGGACACTTCAATAGGTACACTACACGAGGTAAAAACAAAAGAATAAATAAAGGGTTAATTGCAAAATAAATGCACGTTCAGGCATTTTCCCACACCTGGGATCGAACCAAGACCTCACAGAGCAAGAGCCCCCATCACTAACCAGTCGGCTGTTTCGACATGACAGGCTATGGTCAAATGCACTGTTTTGTACTAGTGGTGTGCATCACAGGCCACGGGAAAAAGCTTAAGTGAAAGTGAAAACTGCCACACCCGCCCTCACCCCCACCTCCTGATTGGCTGTTTGAGCTGTGACGTCACTTGGACACTCCATTAGGTACACCGCCATTTTCAAGTGTATAAGTTTTTGGTCACTTTCACGTTTTGCATTCCAACATGTTTTCCAAGATTCACCTTGTGTATTTCCCTAATAAAGTGGCCTGTTATTAGGTACACTTGAAAATGGCGGTGTACCCAATGGAGTGTCCGTATGATTCCCTCGTTAAGTGCACCTGCGTGAAAAGTTTTAGCTCCTGCGGAACGTGAAAGTGACCAAAAACTTTTCACGCAGGTGCGCTTAACGAGGGTCACTTGGAAAACATGTTGGAATGCGGCCCCGAGGACTAGAGCTTGATGATACCTGTGACCTTTGACCATGATATTTCCCTAATAAAGTGGCCTGTTATTAGGTACACTTGAAAATGGCGGTGTACCTAATGGAGTGTCCGTGTGATTCCCTCGTTAAGTGCAGGTGCGTGAAAACTTTTAGCTCCTTTTGAACGTGAAAGAAGCTAAAACTTTTCACGCACCTGCGCTTAACGAGGGTCACATGGAAAACATGTTGGAATGCAGCCCCGAGGACTAGAGCTTGATACCTGTGACCTTTGACCATGATATTTCCCTAATAAAGTGGCCTGTTATTAGGTACACTTGAAAATGGCGGTGTACCTAATGGAGTGTCCGTGTGATTCCCTCGTTAAGTGCAGGTGCGTGAAAACTTTTAGCTCCTTTTGAACGTGAAAGTAGCTAAAACTTTTCACGCACCTGCGCTTAACGAGGGTCACTTGGAAAACATGTTGGAATGCGGCCCCGAGGACTAGAGCTTGATACCTGTGACCTTTGACCATGATATTTCCCTAATAAAGTGGCCTGTTATTAGGTACACTTGAAAATGGCGGTGTACCTAATGGGGTGTCCAAGTGACGTCACAGCTCAAACAGCCAATCAGGAGGTGGGGGTGAGGGCGGGTGTGGCACTTTTCACTTTCACTTAAGCTTTTTCCCTATTGGCCTGTGATGCACACCACTAGTACAAAGCAGTGCATTCGATCACAACCTGTCATGTCGAAACAGCCGACTGGTTAGTGACGGGGGCTCTTGCTCTGTGAGGTCTTGGTTCGATCCCAGGTGTGAGAAAATGCCTCAATGTGCATTTATTTTGCAATTAACCCTTTATTTATTCTTTTGTTTTTACCTCGTGTAGTGTACTTATTCAAGTGTCCATGAGGTGTACCTACACATATTGTCATATAAAGCAGTTACCCAAATGTCTGATTTTTATGTTTTAATTGGCGAATAAAAAAAAAACCAAGGAATAAAACACCAGACAAGTTTTAACATAAAAGTTTATTTGAAACTAATAATAATATTAAAAGTAAATTTCAAACCAGCAATCTAATGTGAAATTGCAGTAGATATATTGGATAACAATATTTAGGCGTATATATGCATACACGTTATTTAAAAACCACTACAAGTGTTATAAAACCAAGATTACCCAAAGAGAAGCATAATCTCCCCGTTGTTGCATAACGGTGGATGCCTTCATGCAATAAAGCTAGCCGTTAGCTTGGAGAAAACGTGCATAAAAGAAGTGGTGTTTCAGTGAGTGGTTCTTTCTTTCCTTGGCAAATCATAAATCTACAATCTGGTTTACATAGTTCACGCCAGGGGATGCAACACGTTCAATGACTGATCCGTTGATACACGGGAAGGCAGTTCACCCATTAACTCGCTCGCGAACGGGAAGTTACTTCACTTTCTTCTTCGTTTTGTTTTACGGCAAGGTGGCACCAGCTGCAATGGGCATTACCGACACCTACTGGTTGAAGTCATATGAACTGAAAAAAGAACGAATCACTTTAGGGAGTGATTCGTTCACTCTCGTTCACTGTAAAAAGAAATCGTTCTTTTGAACGAATCGTTCACTCACGAGCCAACACTAACAGCAACACACACATAAACTGAGTATGTGCCGATGCCACAACATGAAACCTCAGGATTCTCCAATTTGCCACGCATGCACGATTAGCAAGTGGCTGACCAGGCCTTGCGCTAGCTGACCTGTGGTTTGGCGATCCTGTTTACGATGCGCTTGGTATTTAATGTTGGACAATTTCCCACGGCACAGCTGAACATCTCTCACGGCTCACCAGTGTGCCGCGGCACACCATTGGGCATCGAAATAAAAAAAAAAAAAATCAATTTGGATGTCTATTTGGCTCGATGCTGTATTTACTGTATGTATTTTTGCTGGATCAAATATTGCAGTTTAAATTAAAAAAAAATATGACAAAATTTGCAACATTTTCTTGAGATTGGTGTATGGACTTGGGGGGAAGATTCTAAGAAGTCACAAGTTACCTGAATAAGCAGTTTGTTCAAAGGTCATGCATGCTTTCCCTCTCTCCCATGTGCTCTCTCTCTCTCACACACACACGCACACGCACGCACGCACACACACGGCAGAAGAATGGCCCCAAGATCCAAATTAGCCTTTTGTGTGCCTTTTAGTCCACCAGTACCCCTGTGGAGCTGTGGGATTTTCTTCCATAGAGATTATTCACTCACAATAATTCTCCTGAATGGAAGTCTGTTTGGCCACAAGACCTCGAGGAAAACTATCACTTGACAGTGCAGGTGCATGTGTGTGTAATCAATAAACAAAAGGTGATTACATCACTGTGTTTATTTTGTTCATCGAGTCTGTGTTTTCAAGATCAGGTGGCCAATGTGACTCCTTATTGACTCTGATGATACGATAAACCACTTAACAAAATACAATTTGAATGTTAGTGTGGACATTATACTTATTTTCCTGTTTAAACATCTGATGCAGGGAGAAAATACTGAGTGCTTTTTTTTTCTGTCACTATTTGACTAGCGAGTCACTCAGATGAGGGTTCGGAGGTGGAGTCAGAGCCTGATCTGCCACTAAAACGGAAACAGCGGCGCAGTAGGACCACCTTTACGGCTGAGCAGCTGGAGGAGTTGGAGAGGGCCTTTGAGAGGACCCACTACCCTGACATCTACACCAGGGAGGAGCTTGCCCAAAGGGCAAAACTGACTGAGGCCAGGGTGCAAGTAAGAGATGGCATACGTATTGATGATGATTATGACACATTGATCACATTAGTTGACTGTACATTTCAATGAGATGCAGTATCTGAATGAGGAATTTTTCGCAATGAATCCGCCCTCATTTTTTTCTTTAGCACATCAGTTTTTAATAATAATAATAATAATAATAATAATAATAATAATAATAATAATAATAATAATAATAATAATAATAATAATGTATGTATTAAGTGTTCAACAGGTGGAATTTTCTTTCTGAACCATCATAGCTATAAATTGCCACACATGGTAACGTCCATAGTGAGCAAGATTTTGAGTCAAACTTAAAAACAAAAATATAACAAGAAAAAAGTAAAAACATTTTTCAATTGGTATCAAAAGATACTAATTTTGGAAGATAATGAAGCCATCTTACGAAAATGTGTTGTTGACCAGTGTTATTTATTAGGAATGATAAATATTTCTAAATCAATACTTCGTGATGATGGTCTCAATGAAAACATTGGTATTTCCCTGAAGGAAACTTGTGCAAAGGAGTTCATTAAACTGTTGATTCAGTCTCTTCAATATTGATATTTTAAAGTTTTATGAGCTCCAATTAATCAATTAGTTGAACCAAATCATTTTTTTTTCTGGAATAAACATAATGAACCTGCCAACGCTCCACAAAGGAATCAACGTCACTTTACAATGTTCATATGGATCCAGCGCGTTGTGTTTCAACATCAACTGAATACCCAATACCACATCCTCACATATACCAACAATGTTTCAACCAGGTATGGTTCAGCAACCGAAGGGCCAGGTGGCGAAAGCAAGCAGGGGCCAACCAGCTGATGTCCTTTAATCACCTGATCCCAGGAGGTTTCCCACCTTCAGCCATGTCCAGCCTTACTCCTTACCAGCTCTCTGACAGTGCCTATCCCTCAGCATCCATAGCACAAGGTACTTACATAAGGTTCCAACACATGTTTGTACCTATCAAAGAATTATTGCTAGACTATAACCCATCAACCTTGTTCACTATAGAGCCGCCCAGCACGCTACACCGACCACAGCCTCTCCCGCCGTCGTCGGGTCACCAAGTGTCTAGTGGCGGAGGACAAGGTGAAGGAAGCTCAGCCTACTGCCTTGCCTCTGGACGCCACTCTTTCTCAGGATACTCGGAAAGCTTTGTGAGCCCGGCCAATCCCATGAACCCGGCCATTGGAAATGGACTCTCCTCACAGGTGAGTGAACATCGACAGCCAGGCATCTCTGATTTTGACGCTTTTCTAACGGCTATGTTCCTGATGGTACTGTCCTATCACCGCTGTGTGAGGCAGTGGAGGCCTGAGCCTCAGGTTGTCAAGGAAATAGATTGGTATCCAATGATTGAACCAAAATGGTTGTGTTTTGTTATTGGCTTTCTTCTGCATCATTTAAATGACGATCACCACCAACAGTGGATGTCATGCACTGAAATCTTTGCACAAAATATCATCCAGAAAAAAACAATATAATAATTTTGTGGATAAAGTGAAAGAGCACATTATCTATCGGTACCAACGAGTGCAAACAGAGAACAGCAAACACTGGAGCCTGTGCCTCAAGGGAAGTCCTGTGATTGCATTCTTAAAATGCCTCCCTTGATATTACCCTCTAGTGAAAGTAGAGTTCTTATTTATTTGTATGTTTCATATGTCGAGGAAGGAATATTTATTCTCAGATGTTTTCCCCCCCTCGTTCCGACATTTTTCTCGCTAGACTCCTGGATACGCTGATTCAGGCCTCTGGCAACGACAGTGTTCCAATATGAAACACCCTGGAATGGCAAGTCAGCAGCCCTCTCATGAGGCAGGAAGCGACTCTGGGCAAAGAAAGACATTATTGGTCAAGACATGCAACAAGCAGAGATATAACAGAAGCTTCGGCGTCATTAGAGCAGAACTTTGCAGTTACAGTGGCGGCGGGTTACTGGTTTCAGCAGCATTTTTTGGGGAGGAGTTCCTGCTCTTTTTTGCGTCCACCAAGCCTTCCAAACACAATTTCTTTCTTTTTTTCTGAGGAAAATGTTACAGGGCATGAGAGGAAACACCACTCCTCTCTCCAAGTCAACATGGACTCCTCTCTTACTTGGAAATGATTTAAGCAGTACCATGTGTGTGAGTGGATGTAGAATAATATGTCACTTATAGGGCCAGGAGGACACAGTGCTGCATACCTGCTTCTTATTAGGATGGCTCTCGAGCCTCAACCCGTCGATCACATGTAGGGTGGATATGATACATTTAGAGCTTGCAGGTTTAGTTACAAGGTGATGAGCGCAGACTCGATTTCTCATCAAGAGGTTACTGAAATAGTTGGTGCGCTTCTGAGAGAGTTGGTGCTATCAGTCCCTATTTGGACACCAGTTGAACTGCTTTGCCCTGCAGCTCTTTTCCATGCTTTGCCGGCCAAAGAATAGTCCTCCAAATTCGATTATTGTGTCGCTAATAAAGACCAGGTCAAGAGCTAATGCTTTTCTCAAGCTGCAAATGTATTCTGAGGTTTTAGTTAAGTGAAGCTTACGGACGTTTTTCTTTTGACATCAGAGATAAGTTATCTTTTGTTGCGATGTTTTTCAAGCAGTTGAATTTTAGAATAGTTGGGAATGTGGATCTCTAACAAATTATTTAATTCTCAGTCTCTGAAGCTGAGTCCATATGCTTTCTGACAGTTGCATTGTGTATCAGTGCATACGGCGTTGCAGCCAAGTATTTGAACTTGGAAACTTTTGTAAAACAAGCCACAACATTCTTTTCTATTCACATATTAGACTGGTGCTATTCTGGAAACTAAGTCCTCTCATCTGTCTTTCCAACAGGTGATGGGTCTGCTGAATCACGGTGGGGTTCCACATCAGCCGCAAAGTGACTATGCCATCTCACCTCTAACTGGCGGTCTTGAACCGGCTGCCAGCATGGCCGCCAGTTGCAGCCAACGCATGGATCACATCAAAGGTCTGGAGGGTCTGACCAGTGTTCCCTCAATGTCAGCTCTGCCCTCCCTACCCAGCTCGCAGTCCTACTGCCCCCCCTCCTACAGCTCCCAGGGCTACACAGTCGATCACATGGCGTCCTACCAGTATGGCCAGTACGGACAAAGTAAGGTCAATAGAATTCATTTTATATTTTTTTCTTTTGCCACTGCATTGTTTTACGCACCCATGGCTTACTCTTGGGGAAAACAACCATAAAAAAACATTCATATTTAGTCATGCTTGACAAAATCAACTTGTGCTTGCTGTTTTAAAACATCAATTGATAACATACTTTCAGTAATGTCTACTTGTATTTTTCAGCACAGTGTTAGGATCACATATAATTACGTACAAAAGATACAATAGGGCCAAATAATTGAAACTGCTGTGACTGCTCGGAAGTCACAGGATTGTTTCTGAAAGCACGTGTGGGCGAATCACTGTCCTACCTAGCGCACTGGTTTGAGGTTATTCTTTTATTTCCCCCTCAGTATAAAAAAAATTATGGATCAAGTTATACCAACAGTATGATGGTTATACAGAATAACCAATTACAATGCCCCACAAACTGTTGAGAGTGAGGCACACCTTGGTGTTTGAATTTAATCAATCATGCGTTGAGATACACCTCTTGCTCACAGGCAGCGGTATATGGGGGGCCACAGGGGCACTGACATCCCTGAAGTATTCTTGGACTCCCCAGGTGCCAGGCCAGATAATTGACTTTTGGGTATTTACCGAAAATGGGAACACATTATAAAGCTTCATAAGCATTTTGTGTAGAATTTTTTTAGTTTATAATTTCTGTTTGTTTGCAATGTCCCCTAAGAAAAACAAATCTTGCATTGTCATGCTTCGTCAATCATTTCGGTCAATACAATGTTTCCTAAAGGCCATTTTCTCAACCAGCATGACTGTGGTCACAAAGCAAAAATGTAAAAAAAGGACTTTATTGGCCCACACCGAGCCCTGACTTCAACCCTATTAACCATCCTTCGGAAAATGATTAGGTCTGAATCAATGGACACAAATGAGGAAGTTGTTATTTTAACAATTTAGACAATAACACATTTTCTTTCTTTCATTTCCACTTATCCTAAACAGAATTGTGTCTAAATAGTGGAGACGCTGTCCTGCTTTCAAAGGTGCCGCCCCACACCAAACTCAGCTTTTGGGGGTAATTGTGCATGTCTGATTGCCACCGAAAAGTAATTCACCTAAAACTGTGAGACAGTCATTCAGTAGAGTCAGATCCCATCACGGAAAAGTAAAGCTCCAAAAAGGTTTGAAGGTCCGACTCAGCGTGTTTGCCCTTTAAAGAGTATTCACTTGTTGACTCATGAGAGGGTCTTTTCATTTCACATTACTGTTCTGAAAGTCTTGCAGTCAACCTCAGACAAATCAAAATTTGCAGGGCAATGTCATTCTCTGCTATGCTTTGATTACAGCAGCCAGCGTTTCCAATTTTGGTCCGCAGGGGCTTGGCCAATCAGTCTCATCCAATAATCTTGTTTCAAACCCTGGACGGGTCTCTTCAAAGAGCGTGAAAATGAGCTCAAAAGTCATGTTTAATTTTGTGAAAATATCAAATAGATATGGAACTTAATATCAAAGAATAGAACAAAATATGTTATGCAGTATTGCCATAATATAACATAGACCGAAAAATAATCTTTAGCCTGTTTGTGTTGTACACATGCCTAATAGTGCAAAGGCGGTTACCAGGACAACCCGTGTTGTCATACACCTACTCACCATCACAAGTCCATCTTGATGTGATTAATCAGTGGGACTGGATAACCAGCGTGCAGTTGGGCTTGGAGCTGCAAAAGAAAGGTCTTTTCTGGAGGTGGACGGATCCTAATAGCCTCTGGCAGGGCGGCTATTAGAAACAGGTGTGAGGACTGAGGTCAGCTGGGGAGGCAGCATTTAGCAGTGCTGCTTCAGGTTCTGTTCTAGTGAAAGGGATGGCGGTCCGATCCATCACTGGACTGCTGAAAGAAGACTAGGAATTATTTTTTCTCTTACTGTTTGGTGGTTACGAGACTATCTTTCTTTGTGGCCTTTTGGTCTTGAAATATGACAGTGTTATTGTCTTTGGGTTGTGAGCAAAATTTGATGAACAAGTGACCATATGTTACCTCCCAGTAAGTCTGTTGTTTTTTGGTTGCCTTCCATTTACTGTGCATTTATTTTACCAAGGCTATAAGTGCATTAAAATACTTTCTAAGCAGTTGTCTGCTTTCCATGAAAAGATGAAGAAGTCACGGAAAGAAAGAAAAGTGTGGCTAAAAAAGAAAAAAAGTTCAGTGAAAATCAAATGAAAAAAGTAGCCGTTAAAAAGAGTTTATTTGTTTTTATTCTGTTATTGATATTATTGTTGGTTTTTATTCAATATTTTTTCTGATATTTTTTCTATTGAAAATGTCGGTGTTTGTGAGAGGGCTGGAAGAAATAATGGCCTTTCCTTTGATTTGAGATACAAGTGGTATAAACAGTCACGGAATGAATAAAACTTGCAAGTCAAGGTACCACTGTGACTCAAGGTCACCATGGCAGACATAAGTAATAAAAATTTGCCTGTAGCTATATTGATCTTTGATCAATGGTGCACCTCAAAGAAACATGTAAAAAAAAGAGAAAGAAAAAAGAAACGACAGTTCCAAGGATGTGTATGATTCAGTATGAAGATGGGTTGGACAATAATGCAAAATCGCTTAAAAAAAATCAATACTTTTATTTTTTATTATTAAAGTATTGCTATTACATTCACCTAATTATTTACTATACTACATCTGCACATTTTATATGGAAATTGCTTGACCTTGCATCCTGGTACTTGATAATGCCTGTAAAAATTTCTACAATATACTAACAACAGTCATTTGTTAACGGACCAGCATCCATTTGACCATGAATATCCATTTTTAATTGTCTTTCTCTACATTTGATTTCAAATCCGTATTTCCTGTTGTCGTCACTCCTCATCCTTTTTTCTGTATTTGTTTTTTCAGGTCCCCTTCCTTATCTGAGGCCTGAGATTGCCTGACCCAAAGCTTGAGTCCTCAAAGAATGAAGACGATCATTCGTCAACAGGACCAAAATAAATTGGATTGTGTTCTCTGATGCAGGACATTTCATGATTATATCTTGTGAAAGCCAGAGAGCTCTAAGAAGGGAACATAAGAAAGAATATCACACCAAAAAAAAATTTCATCCACTGTGGATGAATTGCGGATGAACAGCACAGATTTCAGCGCTTAATTTGGTCAGTTCTGGATATGTGGCTTTCTGACCATTTTTACTTCTCAGTGAAGTCCAACAATCACTCCCTGTGGGGTCATTTTTTTAATTATTTTTTTTAAAAACGACGATGAACCCCACTGTTTCGCCGCAAGACGGTCAGCCGTTAAAAAGACTCGAGGCAACATGTTTACATATCTTACAGCCACATGACGATGTATGAAATTCCATGTAACACCAAATGAATCTCCCAAATCGTTTCTGCCCGGACGGGTGGGAGGAAACACGCTTTGCTGATTTTATCTATATGGCATTTATTTGAGATCCCACACAAGCCACACATGAAGAGATATTCTAGAAGCAAAGAAAGCAAACACGGGGAAATGAATATCTGGGTTAGAATATATAAGTAACACTAACATACACCACAGCTGTACTGCTGAGGAAGTTCATTTAAACCTCCATCTAAGCAGTCGCGCTCCTCCTCCGTCTTCCTCTCATTGACATTTCGGGCGGCGAGGCACAGATCTTGGCCTTTTGTAGTGGTCCGGAGGCCTTACAGGAGGTCAGAGGTGACTTTAGAGAAAGTGACAGATGAGAGAGCAGTAGAAGAGAAGTGGTTTTAACAAAAAGGGAGGGGGGGGGGATGGGGACGGTTGATAGGCAAGATCGATCACAGGCTTAAACCCTTTTAAAGATCTTTCTATTGCGGGAAAAATAAGTCACCAGGTCATAAGTCACGACCACAAAACACTTGAGAAAGCAAACGAGCAGCAAAGTTTAGATAAAAGCTGGACATGCATTTACCCCGGAGAGCAGGAGTGCAATATATCACATATCGCAGTGTCAGCCACATCATTTGAGGAAACACTTGACCAATTTGAGACTTTTCATTATATTTTTATATATATTTTTTAATAGGGAAACATTTAAGCTCAAAATTATTTCCAAAGTGGATCATGTTTTTTAAGCAATTAACTATGACCAATTCTTTTCTCAAAATCATTATTGATATTAAAAAGCTACCCACTTGGGTAACTTGACCAATAGGTCCGTTTTTCAACTAATTGCAGCCCATTGCTTTTTGTGTCATGAGAACAGCAGTTTAATGTGCTCACTATTAGATGATTAGAATACAACAAATTACATTAGAAAGAACAAAGACAAAATTGTTATGTTGTTATATCGTTGCACCATTCTGTCTCAATTTTTCATTCCAACCATTTTTGTCACAAACCATTCCAAGCAGCAAAAGGGGATTTTATCTATAACCTGCACACCCCTGAAAAAAAACAAACAAACAAAAAAAACAACCAAACAAGAAAACATGCCCACATGCAAGCACTCTGTTGTTTGAATATTTGGTAGTATGAACCAGTTCTTTTAGTCATGTATGTTTTTGTATTATGAAGTGGCATCACATAAGGCCATGTATGTGTATAAGCACATTATCATTATTATTTATAATTAAATAAAAAGTCTGAAAATTCATGCGGTTTTGTTCATTGTTTTCTCCTCCAGATTACTAAATAGAGTCTTTGTGATTATTTTGGTCATATTGTGGGGTGGGGGGGAGGCAAGTGACTGTGATTCACTTTAGTGAGAGAGTTCAGACCCATTCAGAGACAAATATGTACTTTTGAAGGCACCCATGTGAAGCTCCCTCCCCCCAACCAAAATAGGCCCGCCAAATGGTGATCACCAGACATCCAAAGGGACACTGAACACAACTGCCTTTCTTACTAACGACTGTTGACTTTCAGACGTCTGTATCATTGGGTATTAATACCCCTCTGCAACTGTAACAAACTGACTTTTGTTGAACAACGTCTAAGACGAAGCGAACAAGCCTTAAAGCGTTTTGGACAAACCCGATTCCACATCCACATATCCACCCTTGGTTACATACACAGGGCCCCTCTGTGTGTTTGGGTACCACAAGCATTCATATATTATTTTCATGGTCAGATATAGTGTTGTTTCTTTGTATGTGTGTGTGTGTTCATGAAGCCTGAGGGTGTTGAGCCTAATTATAAAATCCTTCTGATTAATAGTTTCTGCTAGCTGGCCTCAGAGTGGTGGGCACTATCCATTGCACATTCTGTAAACACAGTTTAAGTCAACAGCACTTCCAAAATCAGCCTGAGTTTTGTTGCATTAGAGTACTAAGGACAAGCAAGGATCGATGTATGTGGGCCTGCCGCGCTCACAAACATCTTCACGTATTTAGATGTGCACACACAACGTGTACACGTAGGCACATGGCTACATCTGCGGCCACGCTGTGTGTTTGTTTTCCTATCCGGTTCATAAATGAAGACAAATCACATCTGCAAAATTCCAAGGCTCAGACTTTTTTCTAATGAACCTCCTGCCTCACGTAGTAAAAAGAGAATTATTTTTCTTGGTGTGCCTGTGTATTTTTTGGTGACTTGTATTTCGATATGTGCCATCATTGCATATGGGCAAAAAGATCGGAATTAAGCTGCAGTATGAATACAGCGTATGTTATGGTGCAATAGCCTATAACCCTTTATGCAATCGATTGAACATAGTGCAGCAACACTTGTTGGGTGATAATATAACAGTACTCACACTCATATATTCTTTATCCTTTGCAAAGAATGATAACCATTTTTATTATTATTTTAGTATTTAAAAAAATATTAGATTATATGGTATGATTATATGGCTAATTTTCCACTTTGATTTTTTTTTTTGGGGGGGGGCTGCTACAAATTATGTCAATTTATTTGGAAAAAAAAGCGAAAAGGTGATTTGCAATGTGTTTTCAGTTACAAATGTGGTCACCGAACAAATTAAACTCATCTCTCAAGGCATCACCATAATACACCTTGTGCAAATTTTAAATATCGCATCGCATTTATGCTTCCCGCCTTCCCTCTGTTTGTCTCCCTCTAACACACACATGCACATAGAGACACCATGCAACTCATCTGTATTTGTGTGTGTGTGTTGTGTTGCCATGTGATCCTGTGCCCCACATCTAAGACAACCCCCTGGGGTCAAGAATTTGTTTTCTTCCTCACTTTTGTGATCTAACATGACCTCCTGATCACGCCAGCAGCTGTTTCTGTCATTCTCACTGTGTGCTACTGTTGAAATGTGTCTTACATGTGTATTTGTGTGTTCTGTCACAACTCAATTGACATTATCATTGCTGGGGCCTCCGTCAGGCATCTGATCCCACGCCTATGCATGCGATAAAATCTTCCTTTATTGCAAGATTTTAGTTGTACCTCTCTGACAGCGATGGTCAAAATTGAGAATGGTGAAGGTGATTTTTTTCTAATACAGCTCTCTTGTACCGAAGGATGCATCTCATTAATGTGTATTTTACACAAGGTGACACAGGAGGAATTGTCTGGGGTGTCCTTATATTTCAACTTACCATCACCCTGCTGCATATGCACTTAACCCCCTGACACTCTCCTGCATTCACACACTCTGTCATTACAGGTCCTTGCTGCTACTGACCTGAGCATAACACATGCTGGGCACAACTTAACCCCCAGACTCTCGACACTGATGAAAGATGGCATATGAGAAGAAGACCCCACTTCTCTAAAATATTAGATTTTAACTTTTCTTTTGTTTGGTGTAGGAAGGAGAGTATCCCAAAGCAAATAAGAATTAAATATGCACCGGACTTTCCAGAAACTTCTACTTACAAGTCATGATGTTGCACAGTTTTTAGCTGTAAATAGAAACATTTATGTTGTTGATTTTTCATATTTTTTTTCAAATGAGAAAGATTACAGTCGTCTGATTCCAATATATTTACTGCTCCACTGCAGCATAATTTATTAAATTACAACTAAAAGAGGCACAATAAGAAATAAAGAGTTTCTTTCATCATCTCAAGTAGAAACCCGTCTTTGTTCGAGTCACAGAGAAACGGCAGTGGTGAACTTCACTTTTATTGGGGCCATCAGTGCTACAAAAGCAGCCAATGTGCGCACGATTGCTCCTTTTCACTGTAAACACATCAACACGTATGCATATGTGGAAAAAGCAAATGTAAATACCAATTTAATAAATTAAAAGTAAATGTGCAAGCAACATCATTAATTATTTAAAATGGGGAATGTAAATGAAAGTCACACAGGCATGGAGGCAGCTAAATAATAATGCATTTTTGTATTCAGAGATAAAAGTACAGAATATTGAGTTACACTTAATAAACTGAAATTAGTAAATAAATGACGTCTTTGCATTTAAATATCTTTTTACTTCTTTAAATTGAATTTGCTTCTTAAAGTCACTTATTCAGCCAGCACTCAGAATTTTAGATGGATGACCGCAGCAAAGACTATACGGTGGAATACATTTCGAATGGAGCCCAAGACATGTACCTCATTCCACTAAATCTCAGTTCAGTGAGCTTTTAATGTTAATGTTTTTCCTTCATTCTTTATTCCACTTCACCAGTGGCAAAGAGGACAAATTTCCCCAAAGAACTTGAAATGTGATGTGATTTGTCCTGGCAGCTCAGTACAATAACGGCATAGAAAATAGCAAAACAAAAAGTTTTAGTCCCCGTTTTAGTCCAGTCACGCTTGTTAGATTTTAGCACATTTTGTCAACATCATCCCATTTTTGTTTTGTCACGTTTTAGTCAATGGTAAGTTGAGCATTGAAGTCTTTATTTTAGGTCAAGAAAATGTAATTTTATTCATTTAGTTTTAGTCAACCAAAACTGTCAACATTTTATTCTAGTTTTAGTCAGGACAATCAGTTTATCCTTTTTTGTCACCATGTAATTTTCATGTTCGTTTACATTTCATGTATAAAAAAAGGTTAAAATTGTCAGATTGATTTTCTATTTTGTTACTTTATTTTAGTTCATTTCATGCAGTTTACTTGTTTTAGTTCCTTTTGGTTTTATAGATATAGATTAGGTCATACTTCAGTCTGCAGAAATGAGGACTCACAACTCGGACTCGGACAAGTGGGAGATTTAAGATTATTTGAGACTTGCAACACAATCTAGACTCATCCACTTAGGACTCCAGACTCGACTGACTGTTCTTTTACGACATTACAAGTTTCTATGGTACAGCTTGCTTTAATTATCTCTCCTTACACCAAATCTATCTGTGTGTAGATGCGGCTTAAGTGCCAGCTCGTAAATTGTCCATTTCTTTCTCCATACCTTTATGTGTGCCCAAATAACATTCAATGTTAATGACTAAGAGTAGATAAATCTGACAATCACCCGTATGAACTCAGAGCTTCAGGCTCTCTTTGGCTTTCAGATGCAAAGACAACGATCTGTAATTTCTTAGACATTTGGAAATGTGCAAGCAAGTAAGGGCTGTTTGATCGCCACCACATCTTAATTCATTTCAGGCATGATATGTACTATATATTGATATAAAGTCTAAGTGCAGGGGTCAGGGGTAACTTACGGGGTATTATCAGGGCTGGGTAGAGTAGCCAAAAAATCAACTGCAGTATAAGTAACATTTTATAATGTTACTCAATTTCAGAAAAAGTATATGACAAAAGAAGTGCTAATAAAGCACTTGAGTACTATCAGCATTAAATAACTGAGCTTTGGAATCTGGTTTATCTTTTAATTGTGATATGAGAAACAGAACAATAAAATACAAGAAAATCTGAACATTATGAAGGAAATTCCAAAAATGATTGTGGTCAAGGACTTGGACTTGACGCATGGTTAAGAACTTGAACTTGGAACCTCAAGACTTGGACTTGTGGATCAAAGGTTTGAGACTTGACTTGGACTTAGCCATAGAAACTTGTGTTAATAAACTGGCCAACCAGTATCACATAGATCAGTTAGTCCAAATTCAACTTCACACAATAAGTGGCTACCATCGCTATAGAAACTTGTGCTAATAAACTGGCCAACCAGTATCACATAGATCAGTTAGTCCAAATTCAACTTCACACAATAAGTGGCTACTATCGCTACATGCTGCAAGCTTGTAAGTTAGCCAGTATCGTTAATGTTGTTGGAGCATTAGAGCCTAGCCACGGTTTAACGTTACATACTCGGTGTGGTTGTTGTTTTTTACCCCCAGCTACCTTATGCCCACATTCCTTCACTTTGACTAAATCAAACCTAAGGTTTTTTTTTTCTTTATTCATTTTTTTTAAGTAAAAGTTGCAGCAACCGTGGGTAGGAAAAAGAAAAAAAAAATGACATCATCTCACTCTTATTGTCCACCACTCTAAGAAACTGAAGAAAATGGTACCCATATGTATATTACATGTCAAGTCAAGTCAAGTCAAGTTTATTTGTATAGCCCTAAATCACAAACAGTCTCAAAGGGCTTCACATAGCCAAAATTGACAATTATTCTCAAAGCATCCCCTGATCATAAGCTCCCAAAAGGGCAAGGAAAAACTCAAAAAATCTTGGACTTAGCCATCTCTTTCTGACCATAAATAAATCACTTTTTCACACTGGTTATTTTGCTGTGATCAACAATTCGCTACCTACTGTTCTTTTGTCGTGAATTGCGCAAGAATTCACCACCAAGCATTCTTTTGCCGTGAATCTCATGAAAACTCGCCACCATGTGTTATTTTGCCCTGAACCTTGCTAGAACTTGGAAAGCAGTAATCAATGCCAAGTAACCTTATATTAATTTTCAATGGTTTTGGATATGCATGGTAGAGTTTTAATCTACATCTGTTGATGTAGCGACAAACATCTGGGGAAAAATGAGAAACCCTGAGAAGGGATCGCAGACGGGAAGATCCGCCTTGGATGAAGCACTGCAGGAAGGCTTCTTCGCTGATATGGGTCCTGGTCTAGTTAGTGAAAGCAGAAATCCCCTGTAAGTAATTTTTTAAGGCCAATACTGTAAGACGGCTTTGAAATAATATTGAAGTGTTTTATAAGTATGTAGCTCAATCCCTGTCCTCTACAAAAAGTGTTTATTTACTATGTCTACCTCTTTTACTTCTTATGGGAAATATTATTTCAAAATCAGAGCAAAACAAAGGTCAAGCAACTTTGAATTTTGTTGTTGCTGTTGTTTTTAAGTCACTGTGCATGTTTGTTTTTTGCTTTTGCATGTAAGGAGAGACATTGGACAGACAGTGACGCAGTTCAGAGAGATACTGCTAGTGGAATGAACACATGGAATTTTAAAGGAAATTATGGTTTACAGAACAAGAGCAACGTGACTGCATTCATGGGAGACTGCATTGCCTTCCGCCGCTCCCTGATCTGACATTTGCCCGTGGTGAAAACACATGTTCGGACACGGGTTGGGTTTGATACAACCTCAGGGTCTCTTTTGTGTACCTCGTCTCATGTTAACTGTTGGAGAAAAACACTGAAGTGATCATACAGCAACATGACATAAATATGTTTAATTAGACTGGCTCATGCAAGACAGTATTGATTGCAAGAACATGCAGGAAATTTGGGGAGTGAAAAAAAAAAGGATTGTCAGGACCCAATTCTTCTCCGTAATCTCTTCTGACAGTCATCTGGACTAACATAGAGACATCTGTCGGCAAGCCGTTCTTTTTGGATTTACTTCTGTCCTGGATGATTTAAGCTAGAGATTCATCTCAAAGTATTTTTGTTGTATTACAAACCCGCCCATCATCCTGCTACTATTACTAAAACAAAGGAAAGATATAATGAAATTTCCAAAAAACTAAACTATATAGTACCCCCCCCCAAACAAACACACTCACACACGCACAAAAGATGATTTTGGGGTTAATTGGAGACTCTGAATCGTCCATAGGTGTGAACATCCATCCATCCATCCATCCATCCATCCATCCATCCATCCATCCATCCATCCATCCATCCATCCATCCATCCATCCATCCATCATCCATCCATCCATCCATCCATCCATCCATCCATCCATCCATCCATCCATCCATCCATCCATCCATCCATCCATCCATCCATCCATCCATATGGCCGTCCATAAAGGTGAAACTAAGTTTGTGGAGGAAGCCAGACAAACAACAATTAGGAAATGACATATGGAAAAAGGCAGCTGTCAGTGATGTGAATTGTGTTCCATCTACTTGCACGGAAAAACAACTTTCTTCCGTCAGTTTGTCTGCCAGGACTAGGGCATGAAAAGTATGCAAATACTTTTGGGGAGAGAACGTGATGTAGGAGACTGGTAGTGGAATAGCAGCTGAGGCTGTCCGGTGCTCATGAATCAGACTGAAGCACCATGAAGTAGTGGCCCCTCATAGGAGCCAGATGGGCCCTTGGCCACACACGCACATGTATACCCATGCACACGCACTGGTTAAAGTTTTTGATTGTTTGAGAAACCGTGAAGACAAGAATGCATTTTTTTCAAAATGACCACACCAACACGTCTGGACTGACCAAAAGCATAGATTTGGGAAAAAAAGATGAAATTCACCAAAATGTGACTTTGGTTTTGGTCCGACACCAATAAAATGTACAAAAAAAAAAAAAAGCAGATGTTTCTTCAGTTAATTTTTCATCTAACTCAACATGTCAAATAAATATCCACTTTACAACAATACAAATCAACACACTGAAACTAAACTATTCCTTCTGAAAAAGTGCAGTATAGGCAGTTTACTCAAAGCAGACGACTTCAGTGCTCCTAATTGCTTGAAACCTAGATGTTTTGGTTTGAAAGTACATATTTAGTGGGAATGAATGACTGCCTGCAGCCCATCATCCTTGTCTGCTTGACTTAAGTTCGATGAACTGTGACCGATACCGTATCATAGTAAACCCATATGATTTGATTTTATAGGCCACAAAGATTCAGGGAAAATAACACTGAAAGATGAAGAGCTACTTTTGTCTTTAACAGTAGAGCCATTTGGGCCATGTACATTATGCAAATCTTTAATGATATTTATATCCCTGTATGTTTTTTGTTTGTTTTAATTAATTGTTAGTATACTGAATATTGCTTAAAATGTGTTAAACCACTTGTCATAAAAATCAGGCAGAAACTAAGGTCAGTGTTTCAAATTCAGTTAAAATGTAATTTCAAAGTGAATTCCTTCTGTGAAGCAAAGCATAAAGAAGCAGATGAAGAAAATGAATTAAACAAACACAACTTTGAAGCACTAAAGCAAATTTCCAGTAAAAATAAACAATGTGCTTCACATTTTTTTTCAGACAATGCTTTTTAAAATTTGTAAAACACAAAATATGCTAGACTCTCTCTCACACAATTATCTCTCTCTCTCTCTCTCTCTCTCTCTCTCTCTCTCTCTCTCTCTCTCTCTCTCTCTCTCTCTCTCTCTCTCTCACGCACTGATACACAATCGTTTCTATGGATTATATTTTACCATTAAAAGTATGAATTTATTTTTTTGAGATTCAATTTATTGAATTAGGTGTGATCGTGCTAAAAAGTTAAAAAAAAATATAAATTTCATTTATAATTGATATGTATTTTTTGCGAGTTTGCCATGAAAGTGTAACTTTCAGCCTGCATGTCCACATTCTGTAATTAATTAAACTTCTCCCAGAAGCCCATTGAGTTGGCTAAATGTGGGTATAAAAAGTAGTGGTGTACTAGAATATAGATAAGTATACAGAGGGAAGCATCGGTAAAATATTAACTGTACTTTGGATGGTGCTGAAAAAACATCAATAAAGACACGTTCGTTATCTTTTTTTTTTTTATCAGACTTGCAATCCATATTTTATTTTCACAGAAGCCAAAAGAGGTCACATACAGCTGCACACTGGCATCTGCTGGCCTTTTCTGCAAATCGCATTCTGGAATCCATAAAACATATGACCCATCCTAAAGAAAAAAACAATCCCTACATTTTTGGCGATACCGAATTTGTTATTTGTTTATCAGCAGAGGTGTTGGACGTGCTTAAATTACTCAAAAAGATGTGCGGATATTAGTGTTAAGGAGATTTCTGCGTAACCCAAGTGACCAGTGTCAACCCAACATTTTTTAAGCAAGTAAAAGTGTAAGTAGTGATTTCACAACTGCTTCAACTATAAACTGTAAAAACACTGCAACAGGAATAAGTTTCATTCCAGACAAAAGATCATCCCACGTCTCAGGGGCCTATTGTGCACTCCCCAAGCTCCCCCTCCCATTTTTTCTAAAGGCCAAAATGACTAGAATGACAAATTAACATGTTAGGTTGTATGATCATTAAAATTATCACATTTAGTAGGCTCACAAATACATTACAGAACTGTGTTTACTACTGAGCATTAACATGTGTTTAATGAAGTGGAAGATTTGATGACTATAATCTGAATGATCATCAGGGTTGGACTATCTATCTATCTGCTATCTATGTTTCAGTGTCATGATTTGTCTTCAATTTATTCCTCGATTTGTGTCGTGCAGATGCAGATAAACTGATCATCTAACCAAATCACATTATATGTAGTGACTAGTAACATAGCAGGGGTCCCATGGGGCCCCATCGAGAAGGTAGTTAGGGGCTCTACAACAAGGAACCAAACTACCAAAACGTATTGTATTTGCATTATAAAGCACCATTAATTCTCAGTGAGACTAAGTCAAAAAATAAATGAATGAATAATATACCATAATTTAATGTGACCTTCATTTAATGGACGCTATCAAATTGGAAGGACTTTGCCTACTTTACCACAAGATGGCAGTAGTTATCTATTGTAATTCATGAACTCATTAACCTCCTTGACTGTGTGGGTGGTGAATATATCTTTACTCCTCATCGCTTTTTAAACATGTATGAACGACTGTTGCTTGTGTGTGTCCGTGTGTGTAGTTCTGCCGTGCACTGCAACTCTGCCTTGACTGTTAAATAAGGACTGTAACTGATGCACATGGATATAACCCTGGTTAGATGTTCGGAGGAAGGAAGCTCTTTGTATAACCTTAGACACAAAGTTGTTACATGCATGCTCGGCTTGGAAAGTACGCTTCATCAAGCCGCCCACTACTCTTCCCGGACATGCTTTCAAAAAAGACCTTTTCCATATTCACAACATGACTTCCCACGCGGTTGTGTGCGGTTAAAATATTGTAGCTTATTGAAGCATTTGTTTTGTAACAAAACTTGAACGAAGATGTTTTGCCATTGGGTTCCTTATTTTTCATATATGTATTCAAAGGATTTCAAATATTTGGTTATTTGTTCCGACACTATCCTTCTTTTAAGTGTATCATTCTGCTCTTGTGTCACACTAGCCTGAAGCAGATATGGGTGACCTTCCTAACCCTAGCCCTAATGCAAAACGTAAACATGGCTTCAGATCACCTGGAAACATAGCAGAAGACATCATCTGACACGTATGCACCAGCTAATCCTCCTCTCCACCCTTCCCATTGACCTCACTCCTCTGTCATTATTTCATCATCTGCTTCACTTTGAACATATAAACACAACTTCATAAAGCTCGATGAGGAATGAGCGAGAGGGGATGGAGGGAAGAAGGACGAAGGAACAAGAGGGGGAGGAGGGCGATCTCAAGTTTAAACACCGTGATGGCCGCCTCTCCATCATGTAAAACCCTTGAGGGCTTGCAGCTGAGTCGAGCCGCTCTGAGCGCGGCCCACTGAAAGATGAATTAATCATCGGCTTTTCTTCCACACAGCGCTTAACTTGTTCTTCTCCTCTCCTTCATCACTCCATAAATACTTACGGCTACCTTTTCTCTATTTGTTCTCTTTTTGTCATTCGAGCTCACCTTGCATCACTTTTCTGTTTACACTCTTCTCGTTGTGCCCTTCAGTTATTTTCTGCATCCCCTTCAGAATGCTAAGTTACATTTCTGACCCGCTTTTAACCAATGGGAAGCACAAGCAACGGCAAATGAGCAAGAAAGGAAGGATGGAAGAAGGTAAGAACAGAAATGTGCTTATGGTGCTCCCCCTCCTCTCCCCTACATGCATGCTGTGTTTAAAGTAAATATTTTTACAACACTGCTCAGCACAAGGACTTCTGGGACGCCCTTTGCCACATGCTCTCATAGCTTGATCAAATATTCATATGTCCTGCCATCACCCTCCCCTCCAGTCTGTTCTCTCAAAAATGTGTGCATTGAACATTGGCATTACACAATTTGTAGCTCACATTACGCAACAGTAATTTATCTCCCATGTTTCATTTTTGTTAAAAAAAATCTTGATTAGAACGTGTCAGTTTTTTCTTAATTAATAATTATAATGCTTCCTCTTTGAGTGTAATTACACTGTTGACCACCTGATGGGAGCACACTATTATGTTTGCAGCTAAGTTTAATTTAAGAATTAAAACAGGAACTATTTCATTGCACCATAGTTTTCAATTCACATATACAGTAAAAAGAAAATAATGAAATTTGCACAAGATTACTGAAGGTACATAATTAATCTATACCAGTGGTTCTTAACCTGGGTTCGATCGAACCCTAGGGGTTTGGTGAGTCGGTCTCAGGGGTTCGACAGAGCCCCCACTGAGGAGGTCCGAACAAACCTGTTTTATCGTGTAGCTTCTGATTTGCCAGTAAGTAATTTGTTGCGAGTTCATGCATTGTGTTGGTTTTGTTCTTTGAACAAGGTTATGTTCATGCACAGCTCATTTTGTGCATTAGTAAAAAACATCTATGTCTTGAATTTAAAAAAAATAATTTTTCACTAACGAGGGGTTCGGTGAAGGCGCATATGAAATAGTGGGGTTCGGTACCTCCAACAACGTTAAGAACCACTGACCTATACATCCACTTTTTGTGAATCATTCCCCTAAATGTTGTGCCAAAAATATTTTTCCCCGTGTAAAATATGTGCCTTGGCTCAGTAGAGTGTCTCAACTGGATATTCGGAAATGGTCAATTAAGGGAGAGGCCTTTATTTCTACCACACTTGAATTATTCTGAGAGACTTTAGAAGAGTTTACCTACCTCAATTTGCATGATTTATGATTGAGGACAGTTAGCTTGCCATTCCAAATGTCTTTTGCCAAACATGCTTCAAAGTGGACTCCTCATACTTGTTTTCTGCTGTGCCAGTACTAAATTTAGATTTAGGGAAGCGCATGGCCTCAACTCAACACAAAACTATAAATCTGCCTCCAGTAAAAGAATTTACTTTTCCATGTATCACATTTTCTCAAGGATGTTCCCTTTTAGATGTGTAAAACCTGCTCCACTTCCCTTATAGATAAATCACAAAGAGCAAGGAAGAAACAGGCTACAACAATAGAATCATAGAACTACAGTTATGACCATAAACCTCATCCCGGGTTTTCGCTATGAACTTATTTCGGAAACTGTAGTATCCAATTCCAAACTGATGTGCTCAGAGGGTATTTTTAAAGAGACCACACCATGAACCAGTGTTCAGGCTGTGTAATTGCAGCCTTCAGACCCTGCACTGTCATTGCTCTTGTAAATCATCAACACTCCACTCAAAGGAAGTCAGAAACTCTGCGAAGAATGTTTAGTATATACAATGAGTACAATCTGATATTATTACAAAATTGTGTAAGACATATTCAGCCAATGGAATAAAATTTAAATAATACCTTATAACATTTGTCTTTGAGCAATTTGATTGCACTTGTCTGTGGAGAGAATGAGAAAGAAAAGGCAAGATGGAAAGTCAAGTAATGTTAAGGGCCAGATGAAGGAAGGCATGTGAGTCAAATGGATGGAGGATAGAGAAGTATATAGCAGAACCGCCTCCGCTGTCTCTCCTCTATGAATATTTGATGCAAAGGTCTAAAAGCAGTACTGCAAAGTCTGAAAAGGTGTGACAGCTGCTCAGGGGGGAGACTTGCAGCCGCCATCCAGAAGCAAAACGAGATTTGCCACTGAGGGAGGCGCTGGTGAAACGTGACGAGAGATCACATGTGAACAAGTGGAAGCGATGGAAGGGGTCAGAGATCGGAAAACTTAACCGAGCAAAGCATGGAAAAGAGGAAGGATGGCAAGTGAACATGAGAAGTGGCAGTTTATAATATATTTGTATAAAATCCGAACTGTTCTGAGGGTCATTTAAATATTGTAGACTGAAAACACCAACTTTTTTGTTTCAAGTGAAAGACAACAGGATGTCTGTCTAAACACAGAAAGCGTTAGTAATGTATGTCACAAGCAAATCAACAATGCCGGATCACGTAGCTCTATAATATCTTGAATAATTTTAGACTTCCATACTGTTGTTTGGTTGCCGACTGCACAGTTTTTAATATAACGACTTTGTCCATGTTAAAGGCTCAACGATGAAATTTATTTTTTCCATTAAATATTTTTTTTTTTTCCATTTCAGACCACACACACCCCTACTTTACTTAGATTAAAAGACTTATAACTTGGCCTTCTTTAAAAATGCATGGAAATGTTGAAATTTGATTTATTTTGCTACCCTTCATTAAAAATTAAATCAGCAACTTCAAACTTTCAAAACTTTAAATTTACATGTTATTTTTGAAAAATGCAAGGCCATCACCTTCATTTATACAAGGTTGAGGTCATATAAAGGTACACTGTATTTTCATCTTAATTGGCTTTCGGTTGACATTCACTGCAAGGTCATAACTACCTCTCTCCATAAAGGTGTGTCAGTGCTTGCAAGTTACCTCAATCTCATTTCATAGAGAAAAATGTATTATTGTCCTCAGTGTGGAAAATTTCCCTCCCCAGGCTATCCTTGTGAGGACTTGTGGTTATTACAAAAGTGCAAGAACACAAAGGGTCATTCGTACTCGCTGACACACTGTGGGCAGGCGGGGCCGCTGAAATATTGATGGAAACTCTCTCCTTGCCCTAATGAAAAATCATTTTCTGATAAATGTTTTATACCTCCAGATGCATCACCTTGCAGTTTTGAACGGACAGCAATTTGTTGTAGATTCACCATCGCTGCGATTTGTTGCCCTCAACACACACCTAAAACGACTAAAGCCACATCACACTACTGAAATGTTCCTCTTGTTTTACAGTCCAGTTATTGTGTTTATCAACTCCTCTAGATGGCACTGTCCGGTAAAGAAAGGGGTTTAAGTCAGTGTTGAACTCAGAGTGCCATGTAGAGGAGTAAAAAAAAAAAAAATCCAAGAACTGGTTCATGAAGCAAATTTGAAGCTTCATTTCCCTTCAGTTCTAGTAACGGTGCCTCATGGACAGGGTAGCTGAGATGGCTCATCTGCATGAGACATTATTCGTCACGGAGTGCTCAAGAGTTAATATTAAAATACTATATTTTAAAACTGTTTTAAATTGTTTAAAAATACCCATCTGTTTGTAATTTTCAAATTTATACAAATTTAATTGCGATTTAAAAAATAGCAACAAAAAATAGGTGTAGCTCAATGATGAGTGGTGCTATTTTTCTTTTCGAGTAGCAACATAAAAGAAATTGGATGCAACTCAATGGTGAGCTATTTTTGAAACAGCCCAGTGGGGTACTCAAGTGGTACTTGAGGGCTACCAGGTGCCTGTGGCCACCATATTGGTGACCCCTAAACTTGAAAGTTCACTTTCATTTTTTTTTTTTGTATATTTTCAAGACACCTAAGCTGTGTAAAAGACGATTCTATCGCTCAACTATTCTCACGTCAATTGTGCAGAGGAACATAAATGGCCTCTAGGAGGAGACAAAGGAAATATGTTGGAAATCTGCTGCCTGATGGGGAGAACCAGTCGACGGTGACTAGAGAGACTCATGCTTGTCCTTATTTCACACAGTTGCCTACTGAGGAGGAACTAAGGGCAACGCTTAAATGGGAAAAGGGAAATGGCAGCAGTACTAATGGTATAAACAGTATATAGTGAGCTATATTATTACCCGAAATAATGCCAATTAAGTGTAAACGATATTTTTTTGGGGTCGCACGTTGTCATTAACTGGACTTTGGCTACATTTAAAACGGCTAAGCCAATTAAATGCGTTTAGTGCATTTGGCCTGAACCCCCCCAACCCAAATATAAGTCTTTCGACTGACTTCAGGAATTCTTATGCACAAAGTCTATGAAGCAAAAACCATTCTGTATCATCATCTACACACTATGATGTGTACTTGTTGCAATCGCCAACAACTTGAGCTTGTGGTTAGTATATGCACATTTACGAATGAATGTGCAATAAGAAAATGTTTTCCCTGAGGGACTTTGAACCAATAAGTGGAAATAACTCCCAAGAGTGTGTTTCTCTGTCACAGCTGGGTGGTTAACATTTCTTGTGATTGCAGCCTTGACAGCCTTTTGTCCACTTTTTCTCACCTTCTTTATGTTGCCAACATCCTGCCTCTGGTCAGATATATGGTCGTTGAGAGGGAAGAAAAGATTTACCGTGATGTGGGCTTCAAATTATATAATATAGTATATAGTATAGTGTGTGTCAGTGTGTGTGTGTGTGTGTGTGTGTGTGTGTGTGTGTGTGTGTGTGCGTGTGTGTAGTTTGGCACGAACCAGATACATGACTTAAGCATTTCATGTCATGCAAATGTCCCATCATTCATTTTATTGTCCAACTGTCTAATTGGCTGGAAATGACATTACCATCCTCAGAGGCATGAAAGCAATGTTGGGTGTGCTTCCACGCCCTCACAATAAAACTGGCACACTGTAGACATATTGACACAACAGTATTTTCAGGTTGGCAGTGTGGCAATCATGCCCGCACATTAGTGAGCTTGGCAGAAACATGATCTGGAAGCAACAGCAATTGGGCCCTTGAGCATGGCGCCTGCCATCCCTTGGCATTTACGGGTACTGCTGTGAGGAGTGTGTGATGGATTGGGACCACAATATGGGCTCATGTCCGCTGAGTGGTGCACGGCACACACCATGGTGGCTGACAACTACATGAATAAAAGATTATTAGAGAAATTATTCTCTTGGTGCGCAGCCGAATTGAAGTGTGTTTACTTTTTTCGTTTTTGCTGGGAAGGATGTTTCCTGTTTCCCCCATGCACTTTCGAAAATGGTGCTTTATACGGCCAAAACAAAGCACAATATAACTATGTAATTACCATGACAAATTGCATAAATGGGACAACCTGCAAAATGATTATTCCGGTGTTAAAGGTTACTGCAGTCATGTGAATAATTACATTTCCATGCTTTGGGGCCAGGCTCTCCTTTAGGAAGCGAGATCATGATGAGACAGGCGCTCCTCCTGAACTGCTTTGGAAGAGACATCCAGAATTTTAATGTTATCATGCTTTAATGAGGGCATTTGCACCAATGGTCAAGGAAATTTGACTTCAACGGTTAGAAGAAGGATGGCCTGGTGCGCTTATATTATTATTAATCTCTCTAATTGGGCCCTGTAGTTCACAAGTTAATGTGGAAAAAAAAAAAAGGTGGGGCACTTTATCAAGTAAAGGGATTGTGGATAAACCAGTGGGCAGTCCAAATCCCTGGCAGGGTCTTCCTGCCACATAACTTCATCTTCAGCTCACATTACCTAAATGAATAAACTGTTCACAAGACTTGGGTTGTAGGCTATTTCCCAAATCTAACAGCAGGACAAAGAACGGAAGTTAGTCTTCTTTCTCGCTCGGTGTGGTTCATTTATTGAAACGTTTTTAACAGGTATTCTTTAAAAGCATAAAAGGGGTCTTAATTCCAAGCTTAAAATAAATGCTCCTCTGCAGGATATTAAAAGAGCGTCTGTCCTATGAAATGGGAGATTTTACTTCTACTTTGAAAGGTACACTGAAAAAAATCCATCAATTGTCATTTAAAGTGGGAATTTATCAAACTCTTTGTATTGATTTGTAATTCATCATTCAATCCAGGCCAATGAGCTTACGCAAGCGCAACAAGAGTTGGCTCTGGACCAAATGATGACTTGCATATAATCAATGGCACCTAATACAGAGGCATCTGAAGTTATTGATGGTGAGAGGGATGCTTCTCTCTTACTTGGGCACAGTGAGGTCAATTAAATAGCACCCCAGACTTGCAGGGACGAACAGTTGGTCAGAATGGGCTAGTGTCCCAATGGAGACAGAGGTGAAAGGGTGAGAGATTGAGGGCCTAAAGGCACGGCAGCGCACAGTTGGACTTTCTTACCAAGAGGGGATAAGATGCAGAAAATGTTCTTATCAGGCGGCTCATCAAGCAACAGCCGCAACCACAGGTGCAGCTTGGGCTCAGTGGGAGGTCAGACAATCAGCAGCAGTAACTCAAGGCAATGATCCAGTCTCCTTTTCATCTTCTCTTATTTCATGTGTGTGTGTGAGATGACAATTTCTTTTACAAATATGACTGAAATAGAAATCAACATAGCACATGCCTCTCTGCCAAGGCTGCGCTGTTAACAAAGGTTTGTTTGGCTGTCCATAAGGTCCCCTGCCACACGTCATCTTTCATGGAGGATTAGAGAAGATGACAAGGCTGAAATTGTTAAACGTGAAAATCAATTTCACTTATTGTCTATCTGTATTTTTATTCAAATTTGCAAATTAGTGTGGTAAGTGTGGGGCAGGGGTTGTCTGGCAGTTTCTTGGGGCTGACTTGCTTTGCACCCCAGGAGTGTGCCTGAGCACTTTGTCTGTGCTGGATGGTGCGGGTTCCAGGGCTGCGGGTGGTTCTTTAATGAATTGAATTGAAGACAAGAAAAATTTGAGGACAAGTAATAAATGATCAACTTATACAAGGTATTAGGCCATGGTATATCTAAAGCACAACAGTTCCTGCTTTGGTTCACAGTAGAGTTTGTTCATAGTGCGTACTCGTGTGGGTATGTGATATGCCTAAAAGTGCAAACCTTAGCTAAACTGCAGAATGCTTATGGGCTGGACTCGGAAAATGTGTTTCCAATTTTTCTGCTGACGAGAATCACTCATCAAACGTGTTCTCGATATTTCTGTGTCTCTAGGGTGAAAAATAACAGGGACAAAAAATGAGGGAAGACACATCCTCATTTCTTTTATCTACACCACTGGGCCACAAAATGAAAATGACAATGTAATAATATCCGACAACAAATTGCTTATTCTCGCGGTGCCACACTGCAACGTGTAATAAAGATTCAAAGCGCGCACTTTCATTGTCAGATCTAAAATCTCTTGCTGCTTCTCCTTCTCTGACCTGGTCCACCAATATCCTATTTCCTCACCAGGTGACTTTTGACCCCGGTGTACTTAAAGACATTATCTTGATGGCACATTGTTACCAAGCTGTTAAAATGAAGTCATAACAGAAAAGATTGCTTCCATACAAAGATGTCACTTGGAGAGATTTCATAACTCATTGCTAATAACTATTGCAAATGAGTCTTTGAAAGCCAAAACATCCACAATGTTTCTTATGGAGTATATTTCCTTGCCAGTTTGATTCTTCACATGTGATGTCACAGTTTCCACATTTGAATTGACTCTTGTGATAAGGCGTGCAGAGTGCTGGTAAAATAGCAGCAATCAATCTGCCCTGTGTTTTTACAAGTGTAAATGTTTATACCTACAGCAGTGTTACTTCCCATTTTAACACTCACACATATGCATTAGATGGAGCCAGGTCCATCTAGACTCAGTGGATGGGTCTTTATCAAGCACTTGCATACCGGGTGTGCGACTATATGACTGGACAAATATGTGAATGTACAAATACCAATTTGAAGAAAGCTAAGACATTGTGTAAAAACAAATGAAAACTGAATGTATTTATTTGAAAACCCTTTCAACCTATATTCCGTTTAATACAGTACAAATAAACATGCCCCTGTTCGAGCTTTTTTTTTTAGAACAGTTTGCAGAAATCCAATTCAAAATGAGTGGAAATTTTTGAAAAACATAAATTATTAGTTTGAACATTAAACATCCAGTTTCTGTAGTCTATCGGTTGAAAAAGATCAATTTAGGTTTTTGTAGACTTTATTGGAATTGGGGTCGGCATGTACATGATTGCCGAAGACAATTTTACGGATGTTAAACAAAAGATATAATGAAGTGAGACTGGCATTGGGAGCCTGTGTTTTTGTATCACAGGTCAGATTGCAAGGGAGTCGGAGGTTGATGGGATCGTGACACAAGAGCCATAACATGCTCCCTAACGCACACATAAACAAAGACACTCCTCTCTATCCCATAA
Organism: Syngnathus scovelli; assembly: GCF_024217435.2. Lineage (NCBI taxonomy): Eukaryota > Metazoa > Chordata > Actinopteri > Syngnathiformes > Syngnathidae > Syngnathus > Syngnathus scovelli. Next base: position 7,842,139 of record NC_090853.1, read on the forward strand.
GGAATGCCATTTTTCAGTCACGGTGTGACTTTCCTGTTTGAATTAGAGACACAAACATCAGCCAGCCTTGATAAATGGTGTTTCTTCAGGGCCAAAGGCTCAAGGGAACTGTAATGTAGTGTAAATTGATGATGAAACAAAAAAAGATGTGGCAAGCGAGTGGAAGCAAATGATGTCAATGCTATAACCAAGACTATAGGCAGAAATAACTGCATTTTAGTTTGTGAAAAGAAAGGCAAGACAGCTGGACACTGGGAATACTGTACATGAAGTGCCACTCATCTCTCTGAATCAACGGAATGCACACACACGCGCACACACACACAAATGCCAATCAACGGGGGCTTTGCGCCCATCTTCCTGGGAATATAAAGACACTTTAGGGGTAAGACAAAAATGTGTTCATGCCTCTTTGTCCATGTGGGATGAAAAAGGGAAGAAAGACAATCAGTGGCACCCAACTTCAATAAACATCCTCTGTTCACTCTAACGTCATTCCAGCCAGTGCCTGGATAGGTGAAACATGTTTATCATGTGCGTGGGTGGCGCTTGGAGTGCACGAGCCTTGTGTGTGTGTGTGTGTGTGCGTGTGTGTGTGTGAATGAGAGCGAGAGAGAGAGAGAGAGAGAGAGACTTTTGACTGTCATGCCACAATCACCATTTGCATCAACCAGTTTTCAGTTGAAAATTGTGCTGCGTGAACTGTCCATGCAATGTACAAACATACAGGAATTTTTTACCTTTTTTTTTTTTTTTTTTTTATGAACCCATCGCAAGATTGCATAGTGTAAGCGTACACCTTTTAAATAAATTAGCATCAATTTTTTCACATTTAAAGTTAATTTTTTTTCTACATATTAAATTCATGTATTACATCTCATCAGATATTTTTTGTGTCATAATGACCTGTTCCGACCTCCCACCCTACCTTTGTGTCATTGGCCATGTATCTATACATATTTTTTACTGGGCGTATTAGGGGAGTCTGGATCATGCAGTTAAAATTCCTTGCAACGGAATGTCCTCTCAGCTGTAAAATTCGAGTAGTGGCTTCACTTAAAATATACACACACACACACACACACACACACACACACATACACTGAAAGTGATTTTTTTTTTCTTCCCACTGACGTTCATTAAAGTGTCAAGTCCCGTCTGTCAGTTGAAGAATTATTGAACATACGACTGTAATAATAATGTAATAATCAGAAAGCTGTGGTTTTATGGGGGGGAGTGAGTCTTTTGAGAGCCGTTGGTTTCAAATTGATTCAAAAGAAGTTGGCTAAAGTTTTGTAACAGTTACCTAGACTACTTCTTTGAATCTCAATTCCACCGATTCTTGGCAAGCGGAATGACAGAAGTTAAATGAATCATGTCTATATTATATTGCATGAAATGAAAACAAATGTGAATCACGTTTTACTTTTTGTCCTTACTTGCACACCAGAACGGAACAAGACATTCTTGATTGTCCATTTTCTGGATTGTGCTTTCAGTGGCCTGATGGAAAGTCAATAATGAAAACAATTACAAATAAAAGTTTTGACAATACCAGTGAAGATCTGCCATCACTCTAGATTTAAAATCATGATCTGTATATGGCGGTCTAATACAAAAACATATTGTTTGGCTCTTTCCAAAGTAAAGCTATAGTAAATTTATGGATGTGTTTAATTAAAATTTTCAAAGTTAGGAATGCCAGGAACAATCTGACAAAAGGACTTGCTCTAAATCCAAGAGCGCAAAATCGTAGCCTCTCAGCAAGACCCTAAACCCCTTTAAGTTTGAGTCTGAGCTCAAGACAAAAGCTATGTGGCTTGGAGAGGATTAGTTATTTGGATAGAGAGAGAGAGACGACGTCTCAAAACCTGATTGTTTGGTTGATGATGAGGGAGGCCTCCTGAGACTTAAGGTAACTCAGAGCAGACGGAAGATCTTTTCTGATGTTAAATAAGGCAGGATCGAAGCAAAGTGGGGGAAGTGGCTCACAAGATGTCAATAAGGAACACTTGTTTTTTAACGTGGAAGACGCGGCTGCTTTTGTGTCTGACATCCGCAGGGTGGCCCGTAGGGAGTTCTGATCACACATGCAAACTTTATCACACTACTACTAAGAAACCTGAATTGCTTTGAAAAGAGGAATACGCAGTACTGAAATAGGTGATGGATAATTTGACATAGTTTAGTTTGAGTAAAGTATTAACTGTGCAAAACCTTTTTTATAAAAAATAAATCCACACATAAATGCTAACTTTTGAAGTGTTATTTCTCCAGTTGCTGTTCGAGTGTGTAGCTGGTAAAGCAGCCTCTGTCACTTACTTTAGGTTCAGTGTGACAAATATGAACTGTCATCTTTCTCTGTGATTTGCAGCAATGGATAGAGAGAGCAGGCCTGGAAAATGACTTCAACCCTGGTAAAGAACTGGGTTATCATTAACTGACGCGCAATACTGTTGAGCTGCTGTCAGAGCTCTCAAATCCGCGGCACATCTAGGACAAGAACATTACGCTTTTTTTTGGGGGGGGGGCATTTAAAGAGAGGCTGAATGTTGGCAGCTCAACTGCGTGCTCGGCTAGTTTTCTTATTTTTGTACAATTTAGATTTATGTATCGTGTATTTGTGTCCATGGCGTTTTAGAAACATGAATCACACTTCGAGGAAATATGCAAACACGCTTTGTGGTTACTGTTTGTCAGTTTGTGTTTCGCGTTTCCCAGCTCTCCCGTCATTCATTCATTCATTCATTCATTCATTCATTCATTCATTCATTCATTCATTCATTCATTCATTCATTCATTCATTCATTCATTCATTCATCCATTCATTCATCAATTCATTCATTCATTCATTCATTCTGTAGATTCAAACCTCAGAACTTTGAAGTGGACATGTTTACAAATAGGTCTCTGCTATCTTCTGTTGACACTGAGAAGAAGAAACAATAAAACAGTCTCATCTTTGAAGACTAACTAAAATACAAAGCTGTCAAGCAGTGTTTCGCTTTTCTCGCTCATTTGAATTACCTTTGATGAAGCTGTCCCATTCTCTTGAAATAAGTTTAAAAAAAACACACAAACAGCCAATACTCAGGTAATCCTTTGGTGTTTGCTGAATTGCAGGTTTCTGTGATATCTTAAGTCCCACGTGTCGTCTTGTATGTGCACATGGTTCAAACAACCGAGTTAAGCGGCATAGTTACTCTTTTTGAAAAAGGAATTGTATTACAATAGGAATCTAACTTTTTTCCCCCATTGGTCAAAGACAAACAAGAAATGTTTTTGTAGTTTCTCTCATGTTTATTAACAGTTACCTCTAAAAGCTGTTGTGCAATTTAGACGTGTGTCAGAAAAACTGCATTGAACAGCAGAAATGTGGTTTCCTTTGTTGTATTGTAAAGTGGATGGTGAATAAATGTCTAATGAAGATGGTGCTCACACTTGCTTGGATAGCAGTATGGCCCACACAGCATAGATAAATCTGCTATGAAGGGGACGATGCTGAGGCAGTTTTGTGTTTCCATTGTGGTTAAATGCACCATGCACCTATTATCCAGATGTTAAAACCGCAAAATTTGTGCATCCCCCCACCACCACCCAGGAGCTTGGAAAATGTGCACCACCTTCATTTATGGGTCCTTTGTGAGGAAGCCGACCAGTTCTGAAATGCTAAAAAAAAAAATGTGACTGGAAACACCAAAACGCTACTTTACTGGAACAGCAACAAGAAAAAAAAAGGATGCCCAATTGATCAAACAGTGCCCGAGGTGAGTTCTTTATTTCAAACTAATTATATACACTTGTGTCATCTGTAATATTCAAGCAGCTTTATGTTTTAATTCCAAAAAAACACCTCCGCCATTGCCATTTTCTTCACTCCCTGCCAATTCCTGTCTCTGTCCCTTCTCCATCACTTCGTCAAGCTGTCACTTTCTACACAGACTGAGGCAGCGCAGCATTGTTGTTTTTTATTTCATACATGTCATGTGACACAATTGCGCTAATAGCTCTATGAATGGATATCACACAGAGGCTGTTCAGAGACACAAAGATGCTGTCATTCCTTTTTGGCCATCATCCAAGAGGCACTTAGGAGCAGATGGAATGTTTGACAGCCTCAGATGAAGTGACTTTTTTTTTTATTAATATAATGAACGCTTTCCATCCATCTAATCTGTATACAGTTTGCCTTTATTAGGGTGGTGGGTGAGCTGAAGCTTATTCCATGGGACTTTGGTCGAACACCCTGGACTGGTAGCTTGTCATTCATATATATATATATATATATATATATATATATATATATATATATATATATATATATATATATATATATATATATATATATATACACTAGATTATATTTTATGTTTTATTATATTATATATACATTATTTATATATAAGTTTTTTTCTGATCCAGTATTCTAGCAAATTTTGATAACCAATATAAAGAACGGGATTGATTTTCTTATGCAGACATATTTTCTATTGAATTGTATTCCATTTATAAAAAGTCACACACAAAGCCCCTCAACAGTCCATTCTAAGAATTCAAAGTCTTGGTAATATAAAAAATATAACATGCAAATAAAATGTAAGCAAGGACTCAGCCTATAGTGTAACAAACCATTTTTTAAAGTTTGTTTTGAACTTAGCAGCAATATAACGGTGTTGATTTACCATATGAACACTGTTACTGATTTTTTAAGAAAAAAAATGAACAAACTACTCGCCATGATCTTTGCACAAAAAGCCAAGACCAGTCACAAGTGTGGCGTGCTTGATGTTTATTTTGGTTTCACAAGATCCAGTGAGGTGTTGCAATTTTGATACACAGCAACAGTAAGTGAAAAGAGCACAAATTTAATAGGCCTCAGTGGCATAAAAAGGGTGTTGGATTAATCGCATTAATAACTCAAATAACTAAAACTATAACTCGAATAACAAAGAGAGAAATCAATGTATTCAAGAATTCCACACACACCAAAGGCATTGCAACCATTTGCTGCCATTCGGTCCCAGACACAAAACATTAAAGCGGAACAACAATACCACAGGGTTGTAAATGCCCGCACAACACTAAAAGAGGCATTTTGTTCTTGGTGCACGTCTTACAAATCACACTTTAAACACTTGTTTTAAACGTAGTATTTCCCACTGTGAATTAAGCAAAACTTCCTCTGTGGAATCCCAAAGTATATAATATATAATTGGAAAACAATCGGTTGCCTTTAATTTATGACCAGCTTATATGTATTCTCTGAAGTGCATCTATCATATGTGGTCAAGAACTCAAGAAGTCAGTACATCTATGTACAACATAGTGTGGGAAAGAAAAAAAAAAACTTCCTATTTTGTTATCAAAGAGGGATTTAGTGTTTATGCTACTAGCTCAGAGTGACACAGAGTCTTGCTGTAGTGTTTTCTGGCTAAATGCCACTCCAGCTGCAGTCGTGCTTGACAGGATGTTGCACAGCTTGGAGATTCTGCACTTCCATTGCCTATACCATGCCAACGAAAACGAGTTTTTCTGCTGTAGGGAATTTCACATTAAACAGTTCGTTTGTGTTGGAGTCAGCTCCTGCAAAGTGGCTGCTGGTGTTTCCAATTGGGCATTACTTGCATCAGACTGTTGATTGTATTTTTATAATTTTTGCTGTTTTTTCAGTTAAGTTAGTTTGGTTAGTGGTTTGTGTGTTGCACGATTATGCACTACAGATTTGTCTTGTTGTGGGTCACAGTGTGGCGCACGGGAATAGTGTGTGTGTGTGTGTGTGTGTGTGTGTGTGTGTGTGTGTGTGTGTGCGTGCGTGCGTGCGTGTGTGTGTGTGTGTGTGTGTTGGAAGGTAGTGGGGGGGGGGGGGTGTTAAAGGACTGCACCAGCTGTGAGTGAAGCAGGAGGCGTGGGCACTGCTCATTCACTACAATAGACCAAAAGCAGGGCAATCTAAACCTTTGGTCACAGGTAACCTTCTTAGTTCTTTTCCACAGCTCCATTCAAATCAGATTGATCCGTTGGCTAATAATGAAACCATAGTTAAGATCCGTACCACTCAATCAGTCAAGGTTTTTGGCAATGTTGTTTGGTTGTTTTCCATACGAGTGAATGCGAACGTTTGTCCATCCATATGTGCCTTTTGATTGAACTGACCATTCAAGAAGTGATACTGTTAGCTTTAGGTTTGAAGTGAAGCCAGACATGACGAGAGAAAGCTTGTGTCTGCAGGACTGAGGTGGTTTGAGATGAAATGCTTTCCTTCCTGGTGACCCTTTCTCACCCATCTCGGTAGGTAAACAGTCTACTGACATCCCCCGACACTCTACCACGACCCTGATCAAAGTCAGGGGTGATCCTTCACGGATTGGCACGTTGAGGTCAAGAAAGTGATCACATCTTTAACGTTAACTTTGTCTCCAACATCTGTCACAAAACATTTAAATCAAGAATTCTTGTTAACCCCCTAGTATAAATCACCACGCAAAATCCTATTTCCTCGCTTGGGGTCAGTGAGAGATTCTCGGCAATTAGTTCTCACATTCATGACAGCAGTGAATGGCTCTTCCTCCACATTGATTGAATTTGTAGTTACCAAATGGTCAATGTTTTGTTGGTCAACCTTTTAAGGCGATCACCCCAATCAAAACTTTTCTGTAACTGGCTCATTCCCCATGAACATGCTCCAGTTGTCTTAAGTTTGAGGGCAATATTTCCACCCAGACTGTATGTTTCAACTCCTTCCGCAGATTTTCAATAGCATTTAGATCAAGACCCTTCAGAATTATTCGTTTTTTTTTTCTTTGCCTTTCTTAAGGCATGTGATTAAGTTTGTAAAACCCAAACAGTAATCACACATGTGAGCAAAATTGCATTGAAGTGATCAGGACACAAACGTTTACAAGGGCAGAACAGGAACAAATAAGTAAAGGCGACACGTCTGTGTCTGCGAGCGTGTGTGTGTGCCCACCTGCCACCACAGTCAGTTTGAGTGTACTGACACTAAGGCGAGGACCTCATCTACAAATGATGAGTGTCTTCTAACAAACATGATAAGTAGAAACATGAGTATAGAAGAAACGTTTCATTTAATCAGTTGTGTGCAGTCTTGGCATTCACAGCCTTCTTTGCTGGCTCAAGCATGGAACTATATTTACAATAAACATAAAATGGTAATAATTTATTTCCAACAGTTATTGTCTTCATTTCATTCTGTATGTCTTGGCGGTGCCTGTTTTGTTCATATATACAAGCTATATTATATTATAAAACGCAGGCAATCTAAATGGAATTTGGAATGGGATTTAAATGGTAACTTAAATCCTCATTTCTGTTGCCTGTATTACCAAAACAAATGAAAAATCATGAAAAATCCATAGATAAACCGCAGGGATCAAAGTTTGTGCACAAAGTATCATCTTGTAGTCTGGAAATTACGGTATAGAATAAAATGTACTCTGAACATTTCTGTGCAATTTTTGGATTGGGGTTAGGTTGGGGAAGGGTTAGGGATCAGAGTTAGGTAATGAATACTGTATAGCTAGATGTAGGGTTAAATACAACTGGTATAAGAGGTCATCTTATCATGTAAGTAAAATAGGTACTGTATCAGATTCTCATTAATGTAAGTATATTTTAGTGAGATTTACACGTTGGTAAGTATTATAATGTCAAGTTCCGACAAGGTCAAGCAAGCAAACCAGCTCTGTGTTACTCAATAAACATCTTTAAATATTCAAATGTTCACACCACTCATAACAATGTGCAATGCTAATCTGAAGACAAAGGAAGACAATAGATAAGGTTAACAACAAAACGAGAGCGTGAAAATTAGCAGGATGGCCCTCAAGTTGTGGTTTCCTCCTGACAAACACATCGCTCTGCATTGGTTATCTGCAAATGAAGAGGGAGGTGGGAGGTCCAGCAAATGGAGGCGAGGGTGATTAAGGGTCGAGGCCTTGTTGACAGGTTGTTGCCCAGTGGGCCAGACTTTGTCTCGGAGCTCAGTTCAAGAAATAGTGTTGACGTGTCTTGTTCTTTGAAGAGACAGCATGATTCCTGTGTCATGGTCATTGGCCCCGAGAGTAAAGGAGTATTTCTCACAAACTCCAATGTAGCACATATATGCAGACCTTTTACTAATTATGAAAAAACAATAACTGTTTACTGTATTTACTGTATTTTTTTTTAAATATAGGTCATAGTGTGGCTGGTACTGTGACTTAAACCCATCCATGACAGCAGGTCATGCTCGATCCGTTTTCATCTATACTGCCTGACACACTGGGCACAATGCTTTGAGTTTCAGAATGGTCGGAGAGAAACGCTCAAAACCTATTTCCAAATGCATTCAGTTCTTTTGCTGAGTTGCAAATTCAGCATCCTCATTATAAAGGACAACCCATTCACGGGGTAAATATGGAAACTCATATGAGGATGTTCCAGAAAAGGTTTGAACCTAACAACAAAGTAACCCTAACCCTATTCAGCAGCACCCACTTGTCCTACATACCACCCCAGTGACTGAGGTGTCCCTGTTCAGTCTCCTCAATATGTGTTCAGTGTGTACGATGTACAATTTAGAACGGTATACATTATAATTCAAAGGAAGCGAGAAGGGCTCCAACTTTTTTTGACCATTGCTCCTTCTTTGGGCTACCACACATTTTTGGAAAGATACCTTATACCCGATTCATGTTTTTTCCAGAGCACCCTTGAGGTTGGTGGGATTTGTACTGCAGACGCAGGTTGGAGAGAAATGCAATAGGCTTCCATATTGGTGAGCACTGAGTGAAACAGTCAACATCAGTGTTTCAGGAAGCAGTGGAGCTTTAACACCTACTGTAATGCACGGTTCTACTTCCGGCTTTGGATTACATCAAGGTTCACTATTGTACAGAGGACACACATACAAATCTGTGCGCACACACACACATGCTCTGTTCTGTTGTGGCTATATAATCCTACATAATTACATTGGAACAATATATGTAAATAAAATAAAAAGAATCAAATAAAATAAAGAAAAAGAATGTTTCTACATATAAGTTAAATCAATTCAAAACTCCACATGTACTTTATATGTAATAAAAAATTATTGCCAATGATTGGAAAGCTAAAGTATAGATTTTTCTTTTTATTAAGACTTGCATGCCTTGCCTAACTCATGTAAAAACACATCTTAGCTGTTTTCTCTTGCACTGAAGTACCTACTTGTTTATTTGTTAGGTCCCAATCGTCAATTAGAAAACACTGAAAGAATGGATCATTACTGATGATGCCATCATATAGTAAAATTTCACATACATACTTACTCTTGAAGTGGAATTAGAGAGGCTGTACACTTTTAACAATTACCTATGAGAGGGTTAAACAAGATATAGCCTATCCTCATGCCTCGTCTGAGAAACAAACAGTCACATGTATACAGATAACACATAGTCAAGAGAGAGTTGTGTCAGTGTTGGAGGCCACATGGATCAGTTGAATTCCCCTCTGAGCAGCCCTGTCTGCCAAACACGCTCATGTGCCATCTGTTATCGGGATGTCTTGACCTGTCATACCTGCCTGTCGTCTCCAGTCGCTGTCAAAGTAACCACTGATAACACTGCTGGCTTGTGAGGTTTTGCCAGACACACTGATATAGACTTAAAGGTTCTCACACTTTTATGCGTACACAGTCTAGCAAACTATTCAAAACATTACTAATGACTATTTAGAATCACATTCATTAAAAAAAGTAAAACTTATGAGTCAAGTGTAAATCCCATGTTCATTTCAGTGAGGAAATCCAAGCAATCGGATTTGTCGTAAATCTACACTCCCCAGCTTTCCCTACAAAAGCTGAATTCTTGTTAATTTAAAGGGGAAATAAACCCAAAATATTTCTTTGTTCTATGTTCTGTGCCCAGCCCAACTAGTCGAAACACAGTGTTCAAAGATGTCCATGGATATCTCGAGATTGTTAAACGGAAGGTTTTTCACGCAGTCATATTTATTATCGTATTTTACCTGATTTTGTTTGTGTTTATATCTCAGGTTATTTGCCAAAAACACACTCACAAACAAAACCAATTGTCATTGACACTGAAAATGTATGAACCCAAGAAGGATCCCACTACCTTTTCTTAACTCTGTGGTCACATGGGCAGAAAGGGAGCACAAACAGGAGAGGAAGTGGAAGACACAGCTTGGAGGTGGGTGGCACTCTGCTGTGACTCTAGGTAATAAAAGTCGAGCCTGATTTGAAAAGGCCCTATTGTGGTTTCACTCTATTTTTCCACAAGGGTAACATTCCTCCCAAATTGGACAAAAGAATTTTAATGGGCTGACTAATGGACTGTGATTAGATAGCAAGAGAGAGAGAGAGAGAGAGAGAGAGAGAGAGAGAGAGAGAGAGAGAGAGAGAGAGAGAGAGAGAGAGAGAGAGGGGGGGGGGGGGGGGGGGGGGGGGGCGTAAGGGCATTTTGGGCAGTGGTGAGGAGTATGGGGGTCTAAATGCTGTGATGGGGTACTTGAGTTCCATCCATGTAAAATGTGGGCCAGAAGATTACCCCATTTACCTGCAACCTTTGAGGGGGAACTCGAGAGTGAGTGTGAGGGGCATTTTAAAGCAGAGGTTTGGTTGCAAGTGGGACACATGGGATTCTCCAATGGCATATGTGTATACAGGGGGACGGGTTAGACAGAAGCCTGCTTGCTTTTAGCTGTAAATGGATTCAATACGCTTGAAGTGGTTTGATCTGTCATTTTTGTTTAAAGGAGTGCAAGATAAAGCCTTACATGCTAAATGTAAACACACGTGTGTGCATTGATAAACTTAGCAATCATTCAAGATGTAGAAATAAGAAAGTACAGAACATACAGAGAATTTTTAAAATTATCTCCTGATGTCACTCTGCTTTTGGTGCGCATTTTAATGTTGAATGGATAATACGAATGCGATAGGCCAGCAATCATTTAAGACATACCTTGCCTCTTGCCCAAAATTATTTGGACTCGGCTCCTGTTCACTTATGACCCAACAGCCCCTATCCCATTGGACGGCGAGCAATTGCAAGTCGCGTTCTCGACAGGGTTCATCAGGTTTCGTTCAAGCTAGGTCACAATAGATCGCCAAATGTTCAGCAGATGTTTGCCTGTACTTTTCTTGTTGCAACAAGAAAACAAGAAAAAAAAAATCACTAAAACTGCTGCTGAACGTCTGGCAAACCAACTGATGCTCCGTGGGATAGGGGCTTAAAGAGCATAAGTGCTCTGAAAATATATGGAAGGTTACGACCGACTCTAGCTAATTAAGCATGTTTCAAGATCAACTTGAAACTGGACTTGAAAGTGTTTGTTATCTTGCATAAAAATCCAACATCCAAAAGGCACATGCCATAGAGTAGGTTATTCTAGTCATGATCTTTGGATGCAGACTAAAAATGCAGCAAACATGTAAGTACTAAGAACAAAAGATAGGCGGCATGGTGGTGCAATGGTTAACATGTCCACCTCACAGTTCAGAGGTGCAGGGTCGATTCCAGGCTCCGGCCTTCCTTTGTGAAGTTTGCATGTTCTCCCCGTGCCTTGTGGGTTTCGTCCGGGTGCTCCGGTTTCCTCCCACATTACACATTCCAAAAATATGTATATAGGCGCCCTGCGACTGGCTGGTGACCAAAAACTGCTGGTATAAGGTCCAGCACGCCTGCAACCCTCGCGAGGACAAGTGGTCACTTGTTAACTTCATGAAAGCTTGCTTTCTGGAAAGTAGTCATCTTTGTTATCACTGGTTATTAACTCGTTAGCGTCATTAGGCTATAACTATTTGTTTGTTTATTATTCATCTCCTACCCACAAAGTGCTCTACAGTCGTGTATGTACAGTTCGATTAAAATAAATTGTCACCAGTGAAGGTAAAAAATATAAATAATAAAAAAGACAAAAAGAAAAATAGAATAATGTAATATCCTAATAAAATTACATTGTTGTGCATGTGAGACGGGGCAGGAAGAAGCTTTTTAGACATATTTGTGATTAAGGGCTATATAAACAAAATTGACTTGACTTGTCTGGTTCTGTCCTTTCCTTCCGTAGTGATTTAAAAATGTCCAAGTTTACATATACACAAGTTAATTAGCCCCACTATTGCAAAACAAGCTTACTCCGAAACATAATCAGAAGAAACTTGATCAGAAAAGATTCACCTCTACATGCTACATGAGCTAACTGCACCATCTGTGCCATGTGACCCATTTCTACTCAAAACTACTTGATGGCCTTTCTATCTCCAACATGGTCTTTTCAGTCCCATTTAGTCAATTTTTCCTATGTGCGAATTTTGCAACACCGAAATGACTTAAAATGTATTCAGTGCACAACACACATATCGACGCACAAGAATAAAATACACACTTCACTCGTACTTTGATCTCCAATGCAGATGAACTTCCCCAGCCCACAAATACATGATGCCATTCTTTTCTAAATTGGATAGAGACACCGCAATGCGATTACACCTAAGTAATAGCAGGAGACTGCTCGGGGGGGAGGAGGAGGGGGGGGGGCTTGGCGGCAGCCGCTTCTGTCTCACAGTGTGGTATGGTAATTGCTATTTTGGCACACGGTTGCTACTTTTGTGTGTGTTCATGAGAAAAATGTGTATGAATGTGTGTATGTGAAGCAATCAGAATAGGAATAGCAGTTAAATTTGTGAAAGTTTTTCACTTGTTTTCTGCTTTCTACCCACACTGACTGCACATGTAGCTGAAGGTTCAGATGAGTTTGGGTCTTTTGGGTGTAGCACACAGCATCTGCAGCCCACAGCTTGATGTTTGGTGTGAGTCTGTCACAGTTTGGTATCAACACTTGCTGCAAGTGTGCTGCTGTGTGTTTTTGATGGTTGGTGTGACTGGATTTTTCTCATTGTTCTCTTTGTACTCACCATCTGTGTATTTGAGTTTTTGGATGTGCTTATTGCAAGTCAATATGTAGGCAGATGTCAGTGACTTTGGATAATGGTGTGCCTCAATGGGTGTGCTTGATAACACTCAAAATCAACCCATGAACCATCCAGTTACTGTCACCTTAAAAAGGAAAAGTGGTTATGAAATGGATGATGTTGTTTGTTGTTCCTGGTATCTGCTGGATTCCCCAAACCACGGGGGTTACTGTTCCGAGTTTTTTTTTTTTTTTACCATGTTTTTGTCTTTTTCCCAATGTTGCTAGAATTTGGGACCGTTAAATCCATTAGGACTACTTTCGAAAAGATTTTGAAAATCAATGCATTCGATATGTTTTTCCACAACATTCCAACTTCACTGCAATTGGGGTTTGTATATACAGAGATATAGTTTCACGTTATACAATAAATAACTTTTATTGACCAGTTTGCTGCACAAGGAAATTCTGGGTTTATGTATGTGGTCAATTTAACCGGGGCCTAAGGTATGAGTAAAATGTCAAGCGAGGACTAATAAACCTTAAAGAATCCCTTGCTAGGAATAGTAAGCCATAGTGTGTCCTGTGTGTAATTGTCAGTGCCCTCGACAGCTCGACAGCTCTCTCCCCCTCTGTGCAACTCAATAAGGCTACACTGCTGTCACCGTGCAGCGATGGGACGCCATAGCAACCATACTACCTGTAGGTGATTACCATACTCACCCTTACCTCAACCACCCCATCTATCAAAAATTGAGGCAGCTGCAGCCTTTGCATGGAAGGCAGCAGAAAGAAGAATGGAGAAGATGGAGACTAGAAGAGGAATTAATTAGATGGCCATACTGGAATATTAAGTCTTGGTATCTCTTTCAAGCCTGATGTGTATATTGCCCCTGTTGCTGACGTGTCAAAATACAAATTTCCAATACCATTTTTGGTCCCCTGACAACTTCAAAATAACAACTAAATTGGAATCTATAGTCGTAGATGGTGCAGGTGTGGATGAGCATACAAACTGGCACATCTTAATTTCTGTGCTTATGCTTGCCTTGTTAAGTATAAGACTTTGCCAGCCGCCGGGTCATTTGGAAAAAACAAGGTTGTTCCCTTTGATCCATCCCCGACACAACTGACAATTTGATGTCTGAAAGTCAAGTAAACTTTACGCCTGCCACGTACATCTAACCAGCGGGATTTTAGTGACTTTGAGTGATGTCCAGACAGTGTGGTGGACATCCTTGTAATAAAGTATGACATCAGAATGCATTAAATACTCGGACTTTATTCTTTTAAGGACAAAAATGCAGACTTATGTACCATTGAAATCTTCTTCATACTATCATCTCTGCACTTCCTTGTCTGTCCTTATATAAATGTGACAGCTAAGAGATATTCCTAAAGTGCCTGACGCCATGCCATAAGAATTTCTCCTTACATCATTTTCCCTCCTGATAAAGCTGCCAAATGACTTCAGTGTACAATCTTTTAAAGGGAAATTTGCACAGAGATAGCAAATGTGTACTTTGAGTTAATGCTTAAGCGCTGAGTGACAATTCATCTTACACAAGCCAACTCAAAATGGGGTAACTGGGTACACATGAGTCGAATCTAGAATGAGAATTCACTTGAAAACCAGTGCAAAATAAACCCAGATATGAATTGTAGATATTACATTTTATATTAAGCCCTGCTCACGAAATAGAGCACTCAGCCTAATGAAATGCAGTACACTTTTTGTATTGAAAAAACACACAAAAATCCAAAGAGAAAGAAAAACATGCCATAGCACTTCCTGGACTGAACTGAAGAGCTCTATTAAGATACCCTGAGGTCTGAAATTGTAGGTTTTGACCAAAAGGTCTCAGTTGACAATTGTTAAAATATGTATGTCGTGTTTATGTTTTCTTATCAGTCGCACTGCTTTGTCATATTTGTTTACAGCCATGGATTTATTTACTATAGCTCGATGGATTATGTTTGCGTGCACCTGCTTTCCTGGCACTGAATAAAAATGTGAAGGTTCTAAGAATAAAAATGTGAAAGGGATCATGACACAGACATTTTTTGCAGTCTTTAAATTTGTCGGACCAGTGAACAAAACTTTATAGGATTGCTAAAGTAAGGAGATTTGGATGATTACATTATGTTATACCCGAAACAAGGAGAAGGCTTTGTTTGCCCATTGACCTATTTGCGCGAATTTCCAGTCCAGTAGATCTGATCTCATCTAAAATGTTTAAGATGAGATCAGATCTACTGGTTAATCGTGGCTGTCCTTCCTGCTGCTGCTTTGATCTCTCCTCCCTTTTCTCCACTGACTCCCACTTGCTTTGACATCTGGGGTCTGCCTTCCTTACTGTGGCCTCAGGAACTCTGTGTGACATTGGGGATGCGAAGGTGGTGGGCAGAACCAGTAGCCTGGGGGGTCATCGACCAGTAGGGGGGAGTCAGGGGCTTAGCTAAAACAATGACTAAAACTGTATGAAGACGAGGGGGCGGGCATGAAGTGAATCTTGCATAGTTGGCAATCAATGTGTGACGCCATGTGATTGATTGGATAAGATTCCTGGTGCTTTTTGACTTGTGCCATTATCCTATTGACATCGGAGGGACTGGCTTTTGCCTTTAGCACGTAGGGTCTGATCAATCAATATCAGCAGCTGAACACAAAAATATTTCACTTCAACGTCCTAATTGTTCATAACAGCATTCAGTCCCCATAATATATGATGTAGAAAAGTGAAAAATAGTTTTAAATTAAATGATTAAATTATTTGAAATCTTGTGATCATATATATGACATGCAAAGTGAAAAAAATGTTTTCCACTGTCAGCTTGATGTATTGCCAAAATTTCCTGAAGTTTGTGAGTTAATTTGAGGGAGCGTGTGTGAATGTGTCGGTTCCAACAAAGGCTCGCGAGTCAGCGTGCGTGATTGGCACACAATGCAGATGTGTGGGCAGCAGATGCCATCTGGAGAAAGCTGAGTGGGCTTGCCGAAGGAGGGAAAAATGAGTGTGTTCTTCTCTTACCCCCCTCCTCCAGAAAAAAAAGACGCTATGTTTGGCAGGAAAATAAAGGAAATGATGGGAGTGTAATCAATCAAAAGTACTGTGACACAAACAAAGGAAGACAGCAGGCACAAATCTGCCCACTCTCGCTCTGTTAGGACCACCGCAAGCGCCCCACCCGGGCATCATCTGACTTTCAACACAATTGCTCTGTGACTTCCACTATTATTGGCTAAGAAAAAATAAATTACACAGCTGCCAGACCACACTCCCAACTAAAGATGCTTCTTTCACCATGTCATGACCAAACATTTCTTGACTACATTGGAATAAAGACTCCAGGATCCCACAGACCCTGCACCTAAACATCCGACAGAGACAAAGAGTATCATCCCAGTGATGTCATGTTGACATAAACGCTCTTAGTGCGCACAATCTGTTGATGTTTTAAAGTCAAGGAAGGTTTATTTGAAGTAACACAAGTCATATGAAACAATCAATTGAAGTAAAAACAACATAGCCAAGTCTTGCAAGACTTTTACAACAACTGTTGTACAGGACGGCACATGGGCTTGGATGTGCCCCAAGAATGCCAGACAGTATTTCCACAACAAAGACATATTCTCACTTATATCATGTTTCCGAAAATACTTTCAGACACCTGCTCAGTTTCAGCAAGTCTTACAGCCATGGTATCCTGTTCGGCCTCACTACAGTATCATTATACAAGCCAAATGAAGGCTGCCACAGTTCGTACAGATGTATTTCAAAATGAATATTTCCAAAATGGAAATACAAGGATGGGATCCATATGATCAATTTTGTTTTGGCTTTAGTGAGAGTCTCTATGACCTTGCAGATGATATCCAATGACTTGCTCAAGGATAGTCAGGCAAGGTGAATCTTTTCCAGCTGAATAATTGTCTCTGTAATCTATAAAGGCCACATTGTGGGCTAAATATAGACACTATCCAGATTCCCATTAATGCAATGTGGTAAATTATTTTAAGTTGAAAGAATGTAGCCTTGAAGAGCCTTGTATCCTGACCACACAGTGACAGTACCACCCCTTGCTGCAATGGGCACATCTCCAGGGAGAAACAGACAACCTGTGGAGGAGGACCTCAATGAGTGAGTGCACTCCAGGTCAAAGCGCCAAACCCTGGACACAGCTGGCTTTTTACAGTATATTAGTCTATCATTCCATGCAGGAAATCTCTAATAAGAAAACCATTTCTTTGTCAGTTTCTGCACATTATGCAAATTAACTTTGTAGCATCAGACCTGCTCCATGCATTTACAAATAAATACTGATCTACTAACCATTACAGAAACCTAATACTGGATTGAGGCAGTTAACAAAGCTATTTAGAGTCGCTTCAGCATAAATCTTTTTGATGGTGGTTGAATATGGAATTTCAAATCCAGTATATCCTGTGTTTTGACAAAAGGGGTATCCAATATAACCAGGATTTGACATTAAATTTGTTTTTTTATAGTGGAAACCAAAGTGAATGTGATACCGTGGCGGCTAATATTTATAGCTTTTAATGTTTTGTGTACTGTAATGAAACCAAAAACTATCATATCAAAGAAACTGGGAGTAACCTGTCATCGGTAAGAATATTTGGGGGATCTTTTTTCACAAGTTCTGTATGAGCACATGCTTTTGTGAAAAATAAAGTAAACTTCATAAAAATCTGTTTAGAAATCAGCAAGGTGTGACTTGCTTTCTATTTTCATGCATTTTCTTTGATGAGAATGTGGCTGCCACAAAGGCAGATTGCTGAATTAGATGACTGTCCCCGTTCATCAGACATTGAATCAGATACACCATGATTGTGTTGTAGATGCACTTTTCAGTTGCCGAGTTGTGTCTCAAAGGTTTTGTATCGAATTCCTCTTTAGTATTCTGGGTGAAATGCTCAAACCTTTGGGTTCTTTTGCAAATGCCGGCTATTCGTGATGAAGTTACCCACGTTTCCCGTTCCATCATGGCTGACCCTGATTACCACTATTGCACACGTGTGTCATTTTCTGAAGTCAAACAACGATGACATCATTGGAAGCTTCAAAAATAAATAATGTTGACTATGCTGAATATTTTTGTCAGTAATCCACAGAGATTGAAAATAGTAACGAGCCAATTTTGAGTGAGTACATAGTACAGAATTATAGATATCTATTTTCAACTGTAGGGAGTATAGGTACAAAGTCGTATTTCAAGTAAGAGATACTTGAAAAGGGTACAGGGGAACAGTAATGAAGTATTTGTACTTGACGTCTGCCACTGGGGATATGTGAACAGCTTAATTGTTTCGTCATAAATTCCCACAGATGCTTGACACAATATTAAAGTGATGGTAATCCAATGTAGGCTCGTTTTCTATCCGGAAATAGGCATTGTTAATTCCACAAAGTGCAAAAGCGTGTCTTATTAAGGAGGTCACGCTGATGCTTGTTCTTTAATTCAATTTTGCAGACAGAATAAATGTCAATATTCCCGCTAGGTGGCGACCTTGATCTGATGCGGCTCACCTTGGACCGGCGTCTGCGCTTGACTGGCGCTCGACAACAAGCTGGATAAGCACAGTGAACTGCTGCATTGCATATAAAGCGTTTTACTTCAATTGGAGAAGGAGAATACAGGCCAATAAGTGTATTATAGTTAACACAGTAATTGTCGCACGCACTTTTTTTCCCCACTGTCAGCTTCAAAGTGACATGGACAGAGATGGCTGAATTGTGCATCAAATGCTTCGTTGACCACCGGAACAATACTCGACGCAGTTTGTCCTTAAATGTCACTCGGTGACCCGCCGAATTTTATGATTGTGTGGCAAATGTCGCGTGGAAATGTCACTTCACTCCATCCCTGTCTCGTCTCTGCCAACTGGTGAGAAGAGAGTGACTTGTGTGGGGTGCTCACGCGGGTGGGGGCGAGGTATTTTAGACACCCCCTCCTTAGATTGACGGGGGGTGCAAGGCAGTGAAGACCCGCCTCCAGCCTGTGGTGCGCCGGGTGGTGCGTCTCTGCGCTCGTGTCCGCTTCTATCCCTTATTCCACTGGGGAAGAGGGCGAGGGAGGGAGAGCGAGAGAACGCTGGACCAGAGAGAATAGTAAACAAATAAAAAAGAAGAAAAAAGCATCAGAGAAGGGGAAACGGCGCAGTGACACAAATGGCACTCATGGCGGGGATTTTGTTCACGGTTGCCTTTATTGTTTCTGGGATTTCTACACTTGTTTCTCCGTCTCGGACATACCCGCCTAACGAAGGTAAGAGTGGTGCAAGCTTTAACTTAATTTCGCTCATCTTCTCTCTGCGTGCGCCTGTGTCAACCTTTGCGTGTGGCTGCAAAGAATTTAATTGACATGCTTAGTTTGCAACTTTGACACTGCTTGTTTTGTTGAAACTAAACTAGTCCAACTCGGCTCGGACACTCTAACGTGAACCCAAGACGCATATCTAGCTGCACCCCGAAAACCCAAAGGCGAAAAAATATAAAACCTACCCTGGTTATTTCGAAATCCGACAAAGAGGACTTCACGCGTTAGTTGCGCACAAGAATCCGATCGGTCCAAGACTTAATAATTCCTTGGCTTCAGTTGCGTTACATTTTCTGGTTACGGACATGTGACAAAATAGACAATTATGATACTGTTGTTTCATAAAGTGTAGCAAATTATAATTTGCACAATCACGCACTATAAGCGCCACATGAAACATTTAAGTTAAAACTGATCACAGCTCCAAAGGTCTTCGACTGGATCGCTGCCTGCT
Organism: Syngnathus scovelli; assembly: GCF_024217435.2. NCBI lineage: Eukaryota > Metazoa > Chordata > Actinopteri > Syngnathiformes > Syngnathidae > Syngnathus > Syngnathus scovelli. Next base: position 7,861,850 of record NC_090853.1, read on the forward strand.
TGCGCTTGTCCAAGGGGCTTTGGATGCGCTTTTAAAATGTTAAAGCACATGCGGCACGCTGCAAATATGATATAGGCAAAAAAAAAAAAAAAAAAAAAAAAAAAAACCAGTTTGGAAGGTTGGGGATTTTTTACCCCCCCATATTTCCATTTCCACGCGTGCTCTCCACAGTATAACAATGTGTGCACGGCCGGGGATGGCATTTAAACAAATATGTGCAGTTATTTGTACACCCTAAAATATATGCGCGTGTATGTTTTGCTCATTTTAGGTAAACGTAAATAATTAATTAATTCAAAAGTAATTCTATACAAAATTATATTCTTTATTGGCCTTTTGCTTCGTATATATTTAACGATTATGGCTCACTCAAATCAATTTGTCTAGTTAAACGCGTGCGTCCAAATTTCGCTTGACGATTTTGTCAATGATTCCGTCTATACACTCCTGATCAGGTACTCAATAGATGTATATTTTGATGGGTTGTTAATTTAAAGGTCACGGTGGGTGACATCTGTTACTTTGGAAAAAAAAATGTATTAAAAAATAAATAAATAAATAATATATATATATATATATTAGTAATTAGTAATTCAATAATTTTTTCAAGTAATTCGTAATTCAATAATTTTTTTCCCATGACCATGCAGGTTTTAATTCCAAAAATCAAGTTGCTTTCCCTCAGCGGGCATATTTTCTCCTTCTTTCTCACATTGTTGGATGCTTATACGTACATGCCAGTACTGATATGTATGACCAGACTCAGAATGAGTGCTCATCTCTACTATTCTTGCTTTCTAGTCACGTTATTGGACTCCAGAGCTGCACAAGGGGAGCTAGGATGGGTCGCCAACCCAACAGAAGGAGGGGTAAGTGTCCCCTTGTCAGAACTTTTTTACTACTCTGGTGAAAGAAAATGGAAGTAAAATTATCATCCCTTAGCAAGAGATCTTGAATTAGACCACTGAATAAATAGATATTACTATTTGGGAATGTGTTATTCAGGTGAACCCAACCAGGGATTATGGTGAGTCCTTCACCTGAATCCCTGATCATTTATGGTAAAGATTGTGCTGAATTAAGATCAAAGGGTGTCTTTTTTTAATAATCCTGAAGACAAAATGATTAAAAACAGTCCTTATGCTCCATGAAGACAGGAACACCCCCTGAAGCTACCCCTTCAGACATGCTCCCCTCTCTCCGTGCTGCCCTTCTCTGTAATGGTCAGAGGGGCAATACTGCAGCAGGCGTCAGGTTTCCTGAATAGACGCTGAATTGAATCGCCCTTTGTGGAGAAACTTTATATCCTTTTCTACCAGAGAGTGGAAGGAAGAGGGGGTGGGTTGGCTCACCGGTGGAGAAAGGGTCTTCTGGAACGAATGAGACCGGGAGAACTTACAGCGGAGTTCAAGCTATGTCGCGAGATGAGGGGAATGATGGCTGCAGCAGGGTCAAACCATGATCCCTTCTCTAAAAAGATGTTTCCATTTTAAATGTAATGATGAAAAAATAAGACATATACAGTGACGGTAATGGAAAATAGCCCACATATGGTTAAGACATGAGACATAGACCTCTTATTGAAAACCCTTCTGCTCAGTTGAATCATATGTCATAATCACAAGTCAAGTTTGATCAAGGCCTCAAATAAAACCTTTATTGTTTTCTGAAAATTAAAACAATTAGTATCTATGATGTTATTTAATAAATATGAACCCAGGGGAAACGGAATTCCGTATGGTGCAGCTGCTGCAGGCTCTGCTTCAAAGCTGTTTTCAATGAACTTGGCCAGTGCCGTACTCATATTCACCCCTGCTGCCATCGAATCACAAACAAGTGACGGACAGGGTCCTGGCAGCCTCAGCAAGCATGCATTCACACTCTCATTAGAGCCAATTGGTCTTATTCTGCCTTCTCTGTACGTTTGGGGAAAGGTGCGGCCTTATCTTAGTTCTGCCACAACAAAAGAGCACAAAATGAAGCGAGGGAATAGCCCAGAACTACGGGGAATGATGGATTTTTTCTGCAGTCATAGTCACAACTATGTTTTGCAATGACCTGACATGAAGCGCTCAATAATTTTGTTTACTGTATGCTAAGGTACCATACAAATCTGACAGCACAATGGCTATAATGCACCTTTGTCATGATTATTGTCATCTTTCACTGATGTAGAAATAGGAGCAGGGCTCCATGCTCATACTCATAACAAAACACGCAATTTGAATCTCTTTATGCTCTGTTAAGAAGGGACTTTTATCATACCTAAAAAAACTTTCCCTTTTCAGAAATTAGAGAAGTCATGCAAGATAATGAAATCCAAGCAGCTCTAGCTGTCTCCTCCCACAATGAGTTCATACTACAGACTGGCTTTCCAACTTTTTACCATGTCTTCAGATTTAAAACAGACACACTAGACCAGCCACTAGTTTATTTTTTTATGCGTGTTATGACTTCATGAAGCATTACATTAGTATTTTTATGGATGCACATTTCCTGTCTCTCATCCAAGTAAAACCCATTAATATAAATATCTCCGTGAGTGTCCATTGGAACCTAACGAGTCTATTTGATGCAATTCATAAAATATGCATTAAGTTTGACCATCAATTAATTGCTCTGCTGAGACAGAAATATTGACTAAACTCCACTGCATGTCTCTTTTTTCAGTGTCCATAATTCAAATTCTTATAGTTATGAACTTTGTGTGTAGAATAAATTCAATTTGTTGAACAGTAATTAATTAACATACTTGAACTAGCATAGAATTGGACATATTTTATGGCGGCATTATTAAAAATGACCGCGGTGGGTTAGTTAAAGATGTGTTTGAGAGCCCTTTTGTAATAAAAATGTTTCCGTTGTGTGCTTTTACCAGTGGGAGGAGGTTAGCATCATGGATGAGAAGAACATTCCCATTCGGACGTACCAGGTGTGCAATGTCATGGAGCCAAACCAGAACAACTGGCTCCGCACAGACTGGATTCCTCGCGGAGGTGCCCAACGCGTCTATATTGAGATCAAGTTCACCCTCCGAGACTGCAACAGCCTTCCCGGCTTGATGGGAACTTGCAAGGAAACCTTCAATCTTTACTACTATGAGTCCAACAATGACAAAGAGCGCTACATTCGTGAAAACCAATTTGGTAAAATCGACACTGTAGCCGCTGATGAGAGCTTCACTCAAGTGGACATCGGAGACCGCATCATGAAGCTAAATACAGAAGTGCGTGATGTAGGTGCCCTGACGAGGAAAGGCTTCTATTTGGCCTTCCAGGATGTCGGAGCATGCATTGCACTTGTGTCAGTCAGGGTCTTCTATAAGAAATGTCCTTTGGCCGTGCGTAATTTGGCCCAGTTTCCCGATACCATCACTGGAGCTGATACCTCCTCGCTTGTGGAAGTTCGTGGATCCTGCGTGGATAATTCAGAGGAGAAGGAGATTCCAAAAATGTACTGCGGAGCTGATGGAGAGTGGTTGGTGCCCATTGGAAACTGCCTGTGCAACCCAGGCTACGAGGAGCGAAATGCAGACTGCCAAGGTAAGAATCGGAGGCATTTTTTCAGCCTTTCCACTTGAGCTATGAATTTATTCTGCTCTAGCTCCCTCCATCACCTTGACACTTGGTGTTCTTGTGTCTTGATCCAAAACCTTTCCTTGACCTCTCACTCAGGCCGTTTTTGTCTCTCGCAATCTCACTGCAGTTCTCTTTTCGGTGTCTGCTTGGGCGATAGATGGAATAATGAGAGCAGATGAAGTAATTAGTGGGCCCAATGTGTTGTGCAATGGGATTTATCCCTTGAGAATTCAGGAGGAGGGTGGAGGGGGAGCTCTAATGGGATTGCAGTGATTGAACCAAAAAAATGTAGTTTAGAGTTTATTGGTTCAAGCAGGTATAAGAGCTGTGAAAATATGCAAGTCTGGGATGGGACAGAAATAGTGATATTTGGTTGTCATGGGGAATAGCCCTTCGAGGGCAATTATTCTTCAGCTAGCTGTGATCCTATAATGGGCTATTTGACGGCGGTCAAAGGTCAGAGGAGAAATTCTCCTCTCAGGTTTTTAATCGAAGGACAGAACTGCCAGCATGACAATGAACTCATAGACTAACTTACACACAGACAATCCTTTCAGCCTGTTTCAGTTCTTTCAATGGATACCATGATATCATATCTAAAATGTGAGTTTGCACACATTTTGGATAACTTGAAGTTTATTATACTTGTATTTCTTGAAATTAGTATTCTCCTGGTGCAGCCTGCACAACACACACTAACTGTTAGTGACTAACGTGCTCAATAAGCACAGGGCCTCACCAGTGAGAGGTCAGAGGCTGAGCACGGGTGATTAACAAGGGGGTAGACAAGGATGCCTCTCCTTGTTTATGGGGAGCCTTTATCTTAGACTAATTGCATGACAAACAGGACTAGTGATTTAGGGGTTGCGCTAGCTGCTTGGGGAGCCCTGGAAAAGCTGTCCAAGTGGTCACAGATGGTTCTCTATGACTACATGTGCTTGTGCTCCCGTACAAAAACGGATTGATTTGAGTTGTCACAAGGACTGTGTTTCTTTCCTCAGAGTGATGGATAGATGGAGGGTTGAAAAAAAAAAAAAGGAGACCAGGCCTGGTATTTGGTTTCAGACAAATGAATGTTAAATAGCTTTCATGGGAATTTGTTCACTTCAAATCAAAATGTGAACCACGGCCCCCGTTCCTGAGTGCCCCTCTTTGCTCGGACCTCTAAATACTACTGTAAATCTTTTTAATTTCAGTAGGAAAAAATACCATACACTCCAAAAGGCAATAAAGGATTTAGAAACCATGATCATATGATGTATGTAGTCTCTTTACTGGCAGCATTGCTTTCGAGCCAGCATATCCATTAAGGCCCTCAGTACATCACTGCATTACTTTCCGTATGTTTAAGTTAGCAGTTGCATCGTTTCTATGGACATCTAATGGTTATCTAAGAACATCTTAATATTTTATTTAGATTACTTAATGTTGTTTTTGTGCTTGTTTGAGCTGAAGAGACAGCTTTTTTTTTCTTTTTTTTTTAAGGTGGGTGTCAGTCCAGTACAATAGTGTGACAAGCTTTACGAGGGAATCATTTCACTTCCATTTGATAGAGGTATTTCGAGAACTGATATGAAGTTAATGTGGTTTAAATCTTGATTCAGGTTCAATACCAATTTTATGTTTGAATGTATTCATAACACTGGTTTTATTTGGCTTTGTGTGAGTGCCAGGTTAACTAACGATACTTTGGCCTCGAGTTCCCAGCGCAGTTTGAATGGGCTTTCCTTCGTCATTGTTTGGGGGCAGCGTCAAATCCAAATGTCGCTGGTGGGACTCATTGGGGTCTGCGTGTGTGTGAGTAAGAGAGAGGGGGGGAGAGGGGGGGGCATGGAGTTGCATTCTCCACCCCTGGCAGAGGTCAGAGGTGATCCCCTCGTGCATCCATCTTAGCACTGTGTCTGACAGGGTTGCGGATCCAGGATTGATTAAGACATCAGGGTTTTGACAGCTGTGTAGAGTGTGTCTGTTCTCAAGGTGGGCCGAGAGTGCTGAGGGTGTCGCCTATAGGCCAAAGCGAGAGGGGAACATGGGGCACGGAGGTCCAAGGGGCCCCTGATTAAAAAAGAGAGGACTCTGTATGTTTGCATTTGGGATCCCTTTCCCTGCTCTGTTGTGGAAGGGTGGGGGGTCAGGGTCTCCTCTCGCTCCTCATCTGGTGACGGGGTTCATACATTTGGGCGGATGTTGATGTGCTGCTGGGGTGAGGGGAGATTAGTGGACTACATGTGTCACTCTGGGGCTATGGTAATCACAATTTGTCTCATCACGAAGGGGGAGGAGAAGGGGGAACTGCTTTGGCAGAAATTTGGTTTCTGGGCCATCTTTAATCATTTAGTCAGTTTGTTTTTAAAAAACTGAGCAGACTTTCTCTGTTTATATCAACTGTTTATTTCCAACCTGCATTTGTTGGTCTGTGTGTTTGTTGTGGGAAACATCCTGTTAAGGCGTGAAGCCGACAGACACAGAGGAACTCTCACCCCAGCTAATGTAAACAATCCACTAATCACCTCCAATCAACACATATATACAACATACAGTTATGGTCGTTTAGTTCCGACCACTACCTTAAATGCAAAGGTGAAAGCTAATGTTAAAATTTTTGTTGAATATGTATTAGTTAAGTGGAATGCTAAAAAATATATATATCCACCATGAAATATTTGTAAATATTAAGGACTTATTTTCACTAAGACATCTGTTAGGAGGTTTTATAAATGGAGTTGCGCCCCGGTGCGCTGTTGACAATGGTTTTGGCAGTATCCTTCTCAAGATTTTATCTGCCTTTATGAAAATGATAAAAAAACTCAATCCATCTGTTTCTATCCTACATTCGTCATTCACAAAAAAATGTGTTTGTGTGGTTGTTTGTATTAGTTTTGTCTCCTGTTGCATATTCGCTCTTCAAGTGTCTCTCTCTATCCTACCTCCTTCCAGTTTAAGTTCTCAATAGATGTTAAGGTCTTATTTTTTTCTTTAGACTACATGCACTCTATTCTGGCTGTCCAGGTGGTTAGTGTCTGTAAAGTGGAAGTGGGCTGACTAATTAGATTACCTTCATCATTGGAAGAAAGACAAGATCATGGACCATCATCACCTGCCATCGTTTCCACAAACACACTGTGTGCACAAAAACCTGTGCAATGCCAGCCGAGTCATGCTCAAACATTTTTATACATCTACCCTCTGTGAATCTAAAAATTGCATATTGTTTAATACAGACAAGTAGATATCTATTTGCGAATATTCACCGCAGATACACACATTAGTATGCATTAGCACACCAGCATAGACAGTGAGAGCAGAACGGAGCCCAGCAGAGTGGAGGTGAATGTACTCATCACTCACCCTGCCACCAGAGAGGCTCATTTTGTGCCGCTGAATAGACTCAAGGGATCAACCAAACAACAGCATGAAAGAACAACAGATGTTGAATGGAAGACAAAACATTTATTTCTCCACTGCACCTAAAATCAGAACAATACTACTTGAAAATGTGTTTTTTGCCTTAAAGAAGTAGTCCTTATTATCCCTAATGTGTGCATACATTTCCTTGACTGGTCAAAAGGAGGAGAGGCAGTGCGTGTGCTGGTGGCAATTCAGCTATCATTAGCTGAGGTGCTGAAAAGTTTTTCCTGCATGGGCTGGTGTCCTGCAGCATTTGTTTCCTTCACAGTTCCCGACACTCACCACCCTCTCTTTCGTCTCGCTGTGCCCTGTTAAGGGCAGGAAACCATTGGTGATGGAGCGTGACACGAGCTGATGGCTTTGCAGCTCCCACAGCGCCTGCTACGTAGCCTACAATGTGTATATGCTGCCAAGTATGAACATACGTATTAAGCTTGCTTTGTGCCAGTCGTACAAAAAGGGAATTCCACTCAAATGGCTTTCTTTGTATTGCTACTGTATGTAAAGATTTGATCTTCTGCCTCTCATTTTAAGCACAGATGTAGCTTAATTAAAATAAAGCAGTACCTTAAAAGAGGATTAAAATCCTTATGTTCGGTTTTAAAATGAATGATCTAAAATGGAAATGAAACTTCCATAAAAGTTTCAATTGCACTTTTAGCTCTAAGCTATAACGATCTCTGTTTTTCTGGACAGCAACTGGTGTTACTTAAATCTTATTAGATTCTACATTTATTTATTTTAATTTTAATAAATATACATATATAACACTTAAATCTATAAAACCCCATTTGCTAATAGGGCCTTTGGGCCATTGAGAAAAAACACTTACACATCTCAGTAGCGTTAACATGATACATAATTTATTGTGTTTTGTTGGACAGCACTTTCCAAAACTAAAATATCAAAGTTAAATTACACATACACATACGTATATCACATTAAGGAGAGTAATGAGACTTCAAGGTCATCCTATACAATAAATCATCCAAAAAATAAAGTATGGAATGAAGATCTAATCATCCCCTACTAACAAGTCACTGTCTCACTGTCATTCATTTGCGCTTGTACTTGCATAATTTCCTGCCAGTCAACTAGACTAATTGGCAAAATTGCATTTTTATGCAAAACAGTTTAGCCTACAAAGACGTATTAGCACATCACAAATTTGACAAATAACATGATGGCTGTTTTTACTCGTGCTCTAGCTCCACATTTGCTGTGGAAACATCAAAATGGGGCAGACATACGTCACAATTTCAATCTCGTCTCCTCTCGCCCATCTTTTTGAAAAGCATCGCTTTTGAAGCACAGGATGGGAAGAGGAGAGGGGGGCGATTAAAGCAGTCAGCAAGCAAATTAGCATGTCAAAAGGCCCCGAATCAATACCCTGGCTGCACCATCACAACCCTGCAGTTCTTTCAATCCCCCTTCAATGCCGTTCCCCCATTCCTCCGGCTGTTTTCCTCCTTCTCCCTCCATTTTAACCCGCACTTGTGCACACTCTCCTCCTTACACCCTTGCCCTTCTCTTTCTCTTTAGCTCACATTAAATTTCCCTACCTCCCTCTGCTCTGCTAAACCCTTTTCTCTCTCAGTTGAGAGATGCCAAGCAGAGGAGGTGTTTATAAAGTGAGATGGACTGATGTATAGGCAGAGAAAGACGGACAGAAAGAGGAAGGAGTGGATGGCCATCAAAAAAGGCATGGGCTATTTTAGAGAGAGGCTCCCCGCCATCGTCTTTGTTGGCAAAAGAGAAAGACGAGTCCTTTCTCGCCAGGGAGAGCTGAGACGATGGATGATAGAGATAGAGCGGCAACAAAACAAAAATCCCAAGAGGAAGTGAAGTGGATAGAGATTTAGTTCCAGTCCGACAATAGCACTTTTTTCTGTCCTGCAGACGTTGGTTCACTATTCCACCTACATTCCCCGTGGTCTGTGTAAAGCTGTTACCTAAAACTTGGCATACACTGTACAAATTTAGAAGTGGCAGTTTGAAATTCCAGTTCATACTGTCGGAGTAAATCACCTGTGACTGAAAGGATAAGAACCAGAACTTGACTGCTTACGCTGGATATTTACTGTTCCACAGAGTAGGTCAAACTGTTATATGTAAACAAAAGCAAAGACAAAGGTTCCACTATCTGTGTATTTTAAATGCTAACAATGCTTAATTGATCATTTGTGCCTCATGCATAGAGAAACACATTGATGCCCTAGCTCAGGGATGTCAAACTCTTTTTTTTTTGCAGGCCACATTGTAGTCATAGCTTCTTTCGGAGGGCCATTATGACTGTCAACCCAAATAAATGTATGAGCACCTCATATTATATACAGTAAAAGCTATAAAACAAACTGACAAATAACTCATTTTCAAATCAGATGAGTAAAAACTCGTCAAATATTTAAAAAAAAGATATTAAAAGTGAAGATAATTTGCAATTCTAGTAATGACACACAAATTTGATGCACAATTTGTCTTTGCGGGCCACATAAAATGATGTGGCGGGCCGTATCTAGCCCCCGGGCTTTGAGTTTGACACCTGTGCCCGAGCTTGAGAAAATGTCTGTATCGTGTTTATCCACTTTCAAAGTGTATGGCCACTTTGCATCCAAGCCATTATCTGGTTTATATTTATTTCGTCACTGCATTCGTAATAGGCATATCTCAAGCTGTATCATCAATATGTATTACTGTCGTAGTGAGATCGGAAGCAGCAGCCCAACAGCTCATCAGACGCATGGCCACATTTCACTCAGAAACCGACAATGGGAGGGTGATTGCAAACACCTTGAAAATGTTACATCTCTCACCATCTCTTTCTTCTGCCGATTTCAATCTTAAGCTCTCCCCATCTTGCCCTGGTGATAGAAGGTGGTCTTAGCAACTCTTCCGTTGTCATCCGTTTCCCTCCAGGGCACAGATTCAGTGGCCAAATCAAAGGCTGCTCTGTAGCAATCAGTTTGGTCTTACGACAAAAAAAACTTGCAATAAAGGGCTGCTCTGTAATCTGATGGGCCCTGGTACAGGACGCAGGATCCATTTTAATAAATTCAGACCCCATTCATAATCACGGCAATGGTTGGGAATGGTACAGTGGGTAATTATCCCAGGATTTGAATGCTGTTTTAGGATGCATTCCATAACCAAATCTAATCACCTTGTTAAATCAGAGTGCAAAGTGCATTTGGTGAAATGCGGCTTTAACCCTTTATCAGTCAAGGCACATTCATTTTGGAATATTTGTTGGCGTGCCAAATAGACCACAATGCCTTACTAATTGTATGGGGCAGTAAATGATTACCCTCAACCAGTCGTTGTCATTGAGGAAATATATTGGAAGTATAATAAAAAGTAAATTTAATTTTACAATTTGAATAATTATAGCCATTATTGTGATTATAATTTAACACATGACTGTATTATGTATGTAATGTTAGTGTGCATTAACACACCTCAAGGTTCCCCGTTCTTAGTACCCTCTCCACAGGAAAGCTGAAAATGTAATTTAGGAATGTGTCGGGCTCTCGGCACTGGGGATCCAAAGCTGCAGATCAATGACCAAAGGCAGAGGTGTGTCCATGCAGGGGCACGCCTCTCGGATTAGAAACCATGATCCTTCCTGATCCACAGTGAGCTGTCAAATATTGCTGGAAGCGGAAGAGGAAAGCCACAATCCTTCACAGGCACACACTATGTAGAGCAGAAAAAAAAAACCCTTGTGGATGAGAGTCAAGAAAATAAAAAGCAGTTGAAAATATAACAGTTATATATAGATGTACTCAAGGAGCAGCATAAATGTGTTAGATGGAGGAAGTGCGTGTAAGGAAGACGAGACAATGATGAATGGACTTCTGTCTAGTTGGCCTGATAAATGGCTGGAGATGTGAAAGGTGAAGTGGGGGGTTATGGGTATTGATGGTGATTGCTCTCTGAACAAGCCTGCTGTAGTTGGGTCATGACCTGTGGTGGCCGTGGACGGTATTACTGTCACTGCCGCCTACCTCTACCTCGTAGCCGACATAGCACATCCTCCAGATTATCCCAAGTAATTTGATATTAATATTAGCAAGGTAATTGAATCGTCTTATTTTAGTCCATAACAGAAAAAGCTATGAACTGTAAATCAAGATGTTTCAATTGAAACAAAAGGGAGATAGCAAAGCATGTTTGTTGTTTTGGTCCTGACAAGTGACTTGATATTTTCCTTGCTGGTTGCTTAGATAGAAACACATAATAGTACAAAGATGCTTTTAGAAGCTGTGGAAAGTCTTTGGACTGTGGAGTGCAATCTGATAATGTACACCGCATATTTTAGAAGATGACTTATGTGGTACATCACTGATTGGTATACTTACCCTTTGTGTTTCTCACATTAAAACTAAAGGCTAACATATTTTAGCCCGAGAGTAATGTGCAATAAGTAACTCAGTATAAGCACTAGTTGTTAACCTTTCTACGTTTCAAGGACAGGTTCAATTAATCAGAAGTTTGTGTGGGAAAGAATAGATCCACAGGCAAGTTAAACATGATATGCATGATCAGCAAACATTGGATTGCACATATTGAACAACAACTTTAGTCACAAGAAGTATGGTTGGTGGGGTGGGGGTCAAAGTTTAAAGCCATGACAGTGAACAGTCATTTAAGTTGTAAACCTTTGAGGAACTAATGATCCAGGATGGATTTAATTTAAAATGGGCACATATATACCGTAAGAATGTCACTACGTGGAGACGCATACGTCACAGAGCCACAGTGGCTAAAGCAGACGCATGTGCACAATGGAAGTTGTTTTGAGTGCCCAGACAGGCTGTCGTCTGTGAGCTCCACATAGATTATCTAAACAAATACCTTAAAAATACACATTTTTAACTGTAACTTCCCATAAAATTCCCAGCCATGTCTTAGACACTAATGTTAACGTTGTCTAACTGTTGACAAAAAAGATTATGTTTTTTTGCCAGGTTTTAATTGTGACAGAGGTGTATGCTTACATTGTATGCGATGTGAAGTGTTCATTTTCAAACTGCTGTATAACATTATCTGTAACATTATTAGGTTAGTGATTTGTTTTTGTGTGAATAAAATCAAGATCATGATGTCAGGTTCTCCTTTTTCTGCTTAGCGTGCACTGGTAGAATGTAGGGCAAAGGATGGACAGGCATCCACATTTAAGCAAATGCAATTAAAATTTTAACCCTTTCTTATGTTACAAAGACATCTAAAACATTTTCGGAAGGTTGTACGAATTAACAGATTGATTAAGCTTCAATTATATTTGCTTAGTTAATGTTATCTAAAAGTGACTGAATTTCAAAAACAATCAATGGAAATTGCTGAACTAATTTAACCCTATTTAATCCATATATGAGAATTGTATTTGTGGGTTGCAGTGATTTGTTATGTTTTTTGTGCTGTAGCTCAACATGTGGCTCACATTTGTTTATAGAGCTGGTTACGAGGCCCCCTTTGAGAGTGGCTTCCTATCACTTCCTCTTGCTGTTGCCTATTCTTAGTGTGTGCTTGTGTGTGTTCTCACACATCCTCCCTTTTCCTGCCCCATTCCCCTTGACATGCTGTGAGTTGAGCAGTTTGTCTGTCTCCATTGTTTAGTGTTCTGTCCCTCTGTGTGTGTGTGTTTGTGTGTGTTTCTGTGTGTCTGAGCATAACCGCATTTGCATACTCATCTACCTCCCACCTCTCTGTTTCGTTTGTTTATGATAAATTAAGATGCAGCTCTTTTCATTGTAAACAATGGCAGGACAGTATTTAGCTCTACCGCCTAATCAAACACACATGAACATGTGCACAAGTCTTCCATTCCCCTGAGTTCCTGCTATAGATAAATTGGATAAATATACGTTTTTGCATACATTTCTGTGTCCTTCACTGGCCTCGTTGAGCTTGCTATAGATGAATTGCACGCTCTCTGATAATTAGAATTATCTGATGAAGCTGAAAAGATATATCAGATATGCTCCATTGCATCATAATGTGAAGGTGTGTAGACACTGTTTGTTTAAAGGGCCCTATCTTTGCCTTGAATTATAGGCTATAACACACCCGCAGTTTACATTGCAGTTCATAAAAAGTCCTTTTGTTGGTGTGATGGCTTAAGTAACACTACAGAAAGTCTGGCATGGGTGTAAATGTGAAATTAATAAATGATGCTTCTGTTTTCTAGTTCTGTATCTCCCCTAACATGGATGCTCTCTTCTTTAAGTATGGCTCTCCTCATTTCTCACATTTACCTCCTGTGCCCCATGTCTCAGATTTGAAGGTGTGGTCGCTCATGTATTCAAAAGCGGTTGGGTGGATTACTTGAGATTTTTATGATAAAACTATTGTCCTTATTTTATTTCTTAGCGTATAGTAGCTATGGAGAACTCGAGGAGGAAGTTAAGGTCTACGTGTCTATATGAAGGTGGAGTGCTTGGTACACGGGAAGTATTCGGAACAATATCAATTCTATTCCAGCGTTATGCAATCCAAAGAATACAAAATGAGTTGGCTCCCTATTGTATTTGTGATAAAATGTTTTGGAAAGGGATAAGAAAACATTATAAAAGTCAGAATGTCATATCCCAAAGTGCATTGCATCATAGTGAATTTGAATACAATACAGAATATGCCGCTGCTATTAAGATTTTTCTAAAATGAGGGTTTACATTTGTTTGCAAATTTTATTCATACATAGGGTTCGGAAATTTGCATTTAAGCAGACATTTTAATCAGGGTCGTTGGTGGCACTTGGGTGATAAATGGGTCCTGCTGCAAACACTTATAAATCATTTGATAGAAAAAAAAATACTGGCAACCCATTGCACCTCCTGGCGCTAGCTAACATCAGCACAACTTTGGCAATTACCAACAGAACATTATTGTTAACCTTACTGTCTGTTGTTGTTGGCCTTCATTAGCGCGGGTATTAATATCATCCACGTTAATGAGTCATTAATTTTGAATCTTATAAGATATGAGACATTTTTAGCCGCCAGGTCAAGGTTAAGACGTGTGTAGAAAGTATCATCAATCACAATGATCAAATTCGGTGACCGTGTGTCCCTCATTCATCACACTGATAGGTTTCGCCGGCCGTGTGGCTGCAAGTCTCCGTCAGGACCGGAGGCGATTAATAACCCCTTGTGACAGAATTAATGAGTTAACCTGCTCCACTCTCCTGCTGTTCCTGTGACAGATGCTAACACTCAGCAGCTAGTCAACTCACTAATCCCCACTACCAACCAGTGGCTCAGGTTGGTGGGTGTGATCGATGTAAGTCGTCCATCTATGTCAAAATAGACAGCACATCGCTCTAAGATTTAGTATGGTTTGGCCAACCCAGACAAAGAATTGCTGCCAGCGGATAAACAAATCACAACAGGACTCTCACTTGCCAACCACCTGTAGAAAAATGAAGAGTCACAAACACAAAGAGGAATCTGGCATATAGTCATCTTGAATAGCGAGTGGTGGCTCTCCTTGCCCTCGGGCCCTGAAAACCAATCGCCCCGATTTTTTTTTTCTTTTTGAAAGAGCAGCTTTGTGTGAAGATGCTTCTGACTACCCTTCTGAAGAGTCCTCTCAGTCTGTTATAACTAAAACAGTGAGCAGGTTTTCATCACCCAAAAGAAGATGAATCACAGTGCAAAAAAAAGAAAGACAACGCTGCAGTTTTATATTGAATTTCTTTTTATCATAAGAGAGGCAATTGCTGTGTTTTGCCTCTCCGGGTTATATAGTGCTGTGTGCTGGGTGTTATATTCCTGAGTCCTATTGTTGACAAGGTTTTCTCTCAAACTCTCAATCCCTGGTGAGTACTTTGTTGTGTAGGCTGGAGAAAGGTTTACCTATACTTTGCATGCAGGTCACTCATCGTGGGCTTCCATGGGTGAGTGTGTAGGTTGTTGTTTTGTTTGGCACACATCACCGTTCAAAGCCTGCTGTGTAGGATGGTGCCACACAGGGAAACTTAGCTGGGTTATAGTTGAATTGCTTGTCTTGCTCTCCATATCTCTTTCTTTGTTTTTCTTGTCCATACACCATTGTCATAAAATTGTTCTTCGTCATGCAGCGCAACTAATTATCAGCAGACGCACCCCCAATCGCATGAACAAAACTACTCATTACATACCACAAAGCAAGGGGTCTTTTCTTCCGAATGTGCTTTATTTTACAAACAACTGGGATGTGGTGGGAGGAAGCCTGACAAAAGAGAAAAGATGAGGAGTGAAAAGGATTCTAGGATAGAAAGGGGGAAGAATGTGATGTCCCACACTATGTGGGGATTCCATCTTTTGCCTTTAGAGAATAGCGCAAGTCACCAGTCTTTTGTCCCTCTTTTTGATCTCTTAGCTTAGGGATTTGGCACCTGACAAACCATCTCTATCTAAAAGGAATCCTGCAGAGAGTAAGCCCAAAAGAGTGAAAAATATATTGAGAAAGTTAGAAAATGAGTGGAGCAATAAAATGTGGTTTTGATTTTGGTGATGTCTATTAGAGTGAATAGTCTATTTGGTTAAGTTGCATAAAAAAACTGAAAAAAAAACATTCTCCGTCACACACACAAACACACACACACACATTGAAAGATTGTTGTTGTGTATGGGTTTGCCACGTTGGCCTGGACAGTAATAAATCCATCGGCTCTTAAGGGAGATTCTCCTCCAAGGCCAAGGTTTTAAGACCACCCACTGCTGCGGTTTTCTATCCTCAGATATGCTCCCTTTCCTAATAGGAAGCAAATTCCCCAGCTTTACTTAGACATCAACCTCTCTCCTCTACACTGTTCCTTTCTGTAGGGCAGCCACTGCTGTAAACAAACCCGCATATGTTGACGTCACATTTTTAAACATAATTTTAAAATATCCAGGATTTAGAAACCACAGAAAAGTGATGCCAAGCCATGACTGATGGCAAACAGATTTGGACGGTGCACAAAGCTGAATATATTATACTAGAACGATACTGGTGCATTTAGGTATTGGAATTAAATCAAATAGTACTCTTAGTACTAATAGGAAAACTGTGTCGCTGAAGATGTATAGCATTTGATAAATTGTACACAGAAAATTTCACATGATGTAGAAGTAGCATATTACTTTGATAAATATTTGATATAATGATTATGTAAGGGAAAATAAAGGGGTAGGGGTAAGTTTATACTTCTTCCTACTCCTTTTTGAACGTGTATATGTGGTTTTTCCTTTCTAGTAATTACGAGTTAATTACTGTGTAACTTTCTCGTGTCGACATCACTGATGCTTTGCTTCTATGGTATGTTAGGGTTGTATTTTTTTTTTTGTCCTCACAAGTGAAACTACTTATCCTAACAGTATGCTTTTCCTTTCATTTTATACATGTTCAAAATAAATATAAAAAATATTCATAAAAAAACAGGCGGGGACTTAAGGATCATCTGAATAACTAAAGAGAAAAATCTGAAAAACTCATCAACCATGCACAGTTTGGGGTATGCTGCCCTAAAACTGTGTCTCTTTAAGAGGCTCAGACCTGAAGGCTGTGAAGCATGCAGCTCAATTAACTCTTTCTACAGCTTTTAGCTGAGGGGGACCATTTCAAACAGCTGGGTGAACGGACTCTCAACTCAAAACATTTTTCTGGTCAGCGCACATGTACAAACTCTTAAAGCAGCTATGGCCTTTGTCGCCTGAAGCGGTCACAACCCCTGAAACAACCCACCAATCCAAAGTGTCTTTCTAGTGTTGCAGCCCGGGCGTAAAGATAGATAGATAACATAAAGCACCCCTTGCCTAATCTCTCCTCTTTGTTGCAACTGTGAAAAAAAGAAATATAGGCTTCATGCACCCCTGCAGGCCGCAATCAAAGAGGCCCTTAGCTTAACGTTAGGATTTACTCCAGATGAACTGAGTGGGAGTGGGCAAAGAATGGCTCAGCAGGTAGCAGCTAGCCCAGCTCACCATGCTGCGCTAATCCAGCAGCTGAAGAGGAGACGCCGCCCAATAGAGACTTTATTATGGCTTTAAGAGAGGGATTTCCCACAATTTTACTGGGTTGGTGGATCTCCTCTGCTATTTGTGTCCACTAGGATGTCAGTTGGTTGATGGAATGTGTGTTAAAAGTCTATTGGATGAGGAGAGACTCAATTTCCAAGGAAGGGAGTATAAAGTCGAAAAGTGACAATTTGTTTTTACAGTGCTTATAGGGGAGCCACTACATGTGGAGCAATTTGGTTTCTTGTGTCTGGTAAGGCACATATATTTATATAAACATTATCGAGGGTTGGGACAAGTGCTAAAGAGGAACTTATTTCAATTTGGTGCAGACCCTGATGCAGATTTGGGGCAGCAGTGGCTCAGTCTGTAAATACTCAGCTTTATGACTACAAGACCACAAGTCATTCGACTTCACTGGGGGTGAAAAGAAATTGCAATTAAGAACTGGAGGGATCCTAGTCAACAAACCATCCAAAGTACACTCATTGAGTAGTCGACCAAAATCCAAACCAGTAATCTTCTCTCAATACCTTCCGTTGCACATGACAGCCTTCTGGATCGACAGGTTATTTGGTCCAATCGCTGTTGTTACCGTCTGTGTTGCACCTTTCAGAGAATTGTTCCTTTGTCCACTTACTCTGGTGCAGTACTCGGGGTGAAATACAACCTCGATGGCCTCCCCCGACCTCTATAGAAACTAAAAGACGGTGGAGAAACTCCTTGAAAGAAGAGCCCCCCCAATCAAAATGTCACTGAGGAGAAAGGGGAGCACTGTTGCCAAAAGGAGTGTTAGGGTGGCGAACCATTTCACATGGAGGCATGTGTGTGTGTGTGTGTGTGCGTGAATGTGTGTGAGCATGTGTTACCATATCCCATATGATGTCAAGTGCAATGTTATAGCAACTGTTGCTTCACAGATCACCGCAAATCTCTTTTTAAAAAAACGAATCCTCACTTTGCCGACTTTTATCAATCGCTTCAAAATCTTGCTTGTGTAGATTTTCTTTGCAAAGCTCATCTTGCTAGTGAACTGTATCAACCCATCAATCACACCTTACCATAAACATTCTGTTCTTTCCCTTTTAGCCTGTAAGATTGGTTACTACCGTGCCCTGGCGACTGATGGCGTCTGTTCCAAATGTCCGCTCCATAGCTACTCTGTCAGAGAGGGCTCCACATCCTGCGTCTGCGACAAGGGATACTTCCGTTCTGAAACCGACCCAGCCTCAATGCCATGCACCCGTAAGTACATACTCCATGCAGTTCAAAGTTTTATATGTCAATATAAGCCACAAAGCAAGTGCAGTGGCTATAAAGCTACACACACATACTGCTTCTGCTACAGTAATAAATTATTCTATGCAATGTTAACTCTAGCTCGCCATATTTCTAAAGGCTGGCGCGGGCTCTTTTCGAAGATGTATTTTGACTTCAAGTTGTACTTAGTGATCAGTCACAGTACTTGACATCCAAACCGGGTACAAACTGATATATTCCAGATTCATTTTTCCACAGGCACTGCAAAACAGGAGATGAGCGTGAGAGAGTATGACAAAATAGAGAGCAAAGTAAAATAGATTCCTTTTTGTTCCTTTCTTGGTCTTCATTTTTCTTGATCCAGCAGCATGAGTCAGTTATTCTATTATTCCATGCCAAACTCACAATGATTGGTGTAACAAATTCCACTGAGAATCATGCATTCTCCTGATACTTCTTTCTTTCGAGACTTCTCCCCCCTCTGAGTCATGGTACTTGGAGATCGTATTGGTAGAAATGTACACTAAGAAAAAGTATCAACCCACAAAAGAAAAAAGGCCCTTTCCCTTGCTGGACAGGAAATCACAGCAATTTTGCTTCCATATGACAGATGTTTATGTCTGACTGAGTATGTGTCATAAAGCAATTCCTACCAACCAAAACATCTGTTAAGTTGCTTTGCTCATGGCTGGCTCACCATTAGGCCCGAATGACCTGTCAAGTTCCTGTGGATTCATCAGTCAGCTCAACAGTTTATTGGATCAGACAAGAGGCAGATTCCTAGACTCTCCAAGCTGAAACAAATCCAAATGGTTAAAAGATTGCCTTAGCGTTTGATAAATATGCAATCAAGCGCTGCTTAAAGTATAAGATTTTTTTGCAATGAAGCAGTGTGTTTGTAATAGCCTGATTTGAAGTTTTTAATAGCCAAATTAATTATTTGAATAAAAGAGAACATAATATACTTTTATTTCATGTATTTTATTCATTTAAAAATCTATTTAATTGTATCCCAATGTAATTAAATAAAATGGTAAGTCCTCCAAAGCCCATTTTGTGGCATCACTTAGATGAAGTTGCTGGCTGACTTGGTCCCCATTGTCCTGTTAGTCAGTGTGGCATTCAACTGTGGCTGCTGCAAGCAACAGCTGCCATAGCTCATTACTTGGCTGCTTTTATTGGACCGTGCATCGCAATCTTCTGCGTTCCAAACTGCAACCGACCTTTGGCCCCCGCTTCGTCAGCCGCTCAACATTTGATCTTTGAACCATCCATCCACCGTTTGTCGTCTGCTTTTTTCCTTCAGCATTTTGTTTTTGCTTCTCAGTCCGATGTGTAATTATAGCTGTCACTCACATTACCCTCAATATCCCACAATTTGGTGTCTTCCTCTCAACACTCACTTAAAAACATTTGGGGTATTTTTCTTTCTTTCTGGTGTTTAAATGGGGATGGAAAAATCATTGGGCTAAGGGTCTGTCATCACAAAATTGTGGCTAAATGTAGAGTCTAAATAAAAAAAAAAATCAGGCTTTGTGCGTTCAAACATTCATCACTGCATTCCTGATGCTTTTAAACTAGGCATGTACTATTGTGCAAAAACACAAATTCATAGTTTCTCTGTTATTGCTGCTTTGTTTTTTTTATGAAAAGATTGTTTCTTGACATCCATGGGAAATGAAATAATAATGTTTCATTTTTGTATCTTTCATCTTTCCAAAAACAAGATCAGGTTACTTTTGCAAATTCCTCAAGTAGGTAGAGTCAAGTGAACTGTGCAGCTTAGCCAGGACAGACCGCATAATATTCCGGGTAGAATACGTAGTTGCAGCAATGCTTATATCTACAGTACACACTTCCATAAAACTACACATACACTCAATGCATAGCAGTAATGAAGGCCATAGACAGACACTCCTGGGACTTGGTTAGTTCGCTGCCTGCTGGTTATAAGGAGGGGGTGTTCTACAATTTGGGGTTTCTTCTGGCCCTTGATGTGTTTCTCAGATTTTTCCCAGTTTTCTTAGTGGTGGTTTGGCTTTGAGGAAAGAAGATGGAATGGGGAAGCCCCAAGGGGAACATTGAATATATCCCAGATGGATTGCAGTTGTGGAGTTTGATGCTCAGGCCAATTTTGCCCTCTCTCCACTTTGGACCTGCACAACACTCAGCTAACAAATGCTGATAGGAAGAGACAGGAGGGGAAAAAAGGTAGACAACGAAAAGAGGTGGGGGCATGTGAAGGGAGACGTTTAAGAGTAAAAATGAGAAAGACAGATGAAGCATGGGCTGACAGGAAAGAAAGAACTAATGCTTGAAGCAAATTGCATGCCCATAAACGGATGAAACGGTGGGGAGGGGGAAGCTTTCACTTAAACTTTATTTTGGCCAAACTTTTGAACGTGTGACTATGTATGAAGGCCTTATTGACTGGATGTTGGTCCACAAACTCCTTTCCTTCACTACACACGCTCTTGGGATTAATTAAAAAGTGTCACTCACAGTCAACAGCTCTCCGACTCTCCCTCGCTCCCATTGGTGCATTCTAGGAGAGCGACAGGTGTTGCTTAAAATAGCATTGAAAAGCAGTGACGTGTGAAGCAAGAAACCCTACACATCTGTCCCCTTGGAAAGTTAGACACTTATAATGCTCAATTTAGACTACAGTAGTATTAAAGCAGAAAAAACTATTCTTTGGCAGAGCACTTACAAACAGATGGATAGTGAAATTACAGCACATTGTTAAATATAGAATTGGACAGGGAGTTTAGTTGAGCCTAACAAGTTGACACAGGCTCTATTATAATCACAGTTGGATGTAGGCGCCTTAATTTAGAAACACCATCTATAACTCCTACTAATGAAAAGTGGGTGTGGAAGAGAAAATATGAGGAAGGTGTGTGGGGACAGTGCTTATTATAATTTTTAAATGAGATTTGTAATATTTGTTGATGTTGCTGAAAGGCTGATCGTAAGACCATCTAGGATTTTCACTCATGCCATTCATTTCTGCTGCCTTCCTCGAGTCATGGTCTGATCATACAAAGGCTGAAACAAATACTTTTTTTAATAATCTGTCAATTATTTTGTCAATTAATCGGATCATTTTAATTCCCATCCCTTTGATAAAAAAAAACAAAAACATTATTTCAAATAAATAGCTCAGAAAATATTAATTATAATTCAGTTACTGGTTTGATCCAGAATATTTACTGTTTAGAGATTGAAATTCTGAGCATTTGGGCATCATTTAATTGAAAATTATATCTAAGTGATTAATTTATTATCAAAAACTTTTGGTTAATTAATTAATTGAATAATCATTGCTTAGTAATCCATTTCCAAAGCCTATTCAACATCTCCCTTCCTTCTACATCTGGTCAACTTTCCAAAGTTTTGAGTGCAACTACTACATACTGTCCACAGACTTTTCCAAATGCACTATTGGTGAACTTGCTCTTCTTAATTCGGCAATATTTGTCCACACATAGTACCCCCCCCCCCCAATGCATTTATAGCCTCTGTCTCACTATGTCTCAGTGACATATTTCAGTGTCATTGTGCGACTCTAAAAATAACACTGATAATTAATTTCCTTTGCAAATGATTAGTCAGCCAACTGACTAGATTTCATATTTCAGCGTGCATCGATCCCCCCCAGCGCGCACGCCAGCGCTTCATTAGTCAGAGGGAGATGGAGAGAGGGCAGGGAGAGTTAAGTCAATTACTGAATCTTATGTTTGAAAGCAACACACAGAAAAACACATTCATTAAAGTGGAGCTGACATGTAAATTGAAATTGATGATGAGGGGAAGCTGTGTCACATCTGCATTGCCGCTTGCATAAACATAAAAGCACAGTTTGTAGAGTCAAGATCAAACAGTTGTGGTGGTGGTAGGGGAGGAGGGGTGCTTGAGAATGAGGTCCAACACAAACATCATCTGCAGTTATTGTTGGCAGCCATAAAGACAATCTGTTAGATACCGACTGGTATTTTGCTGTCTGCCGCTGATTCGACACTTGAAAAAAAATCTTTCGGTTGATTACATTTCAGTTAATTGGAACCTCCCATGCTTTGATAGACAGGACATTACAAAGATATTTAAGAAGCTTCAGATCTTGATTTAAAGGACAAGCCAATTTAATGTCTAATATACAGTCACTCATGATATTAAGTGTGACAGCCCTGTGATTTATACTGTGATTAAAATGTGCCATTGGAATTCACTAAAGGTGTATCAATATTATTAGATGCAAAATCTAAAACACTTGTGATACCATAGAAATTCAATGAAATTACTTATTTTGGAATGAATCAAATAATAGCACATTCATTTCTAGAAGCAGAATTTGTAATATAGGTACATTCAGATTGTGCCTGCTTCATAAATAGGCAAGCTGATTTATTATGAAAGAGTGTTTCCCCAGCTGTTGCAACAACCAATTTGTTGTAAAGATATACCATAATGCCTTTTTCTCCACTTCAACAGTGACCGCAGGAACATTTTGCTGTAACTCGGTACCTGCTTAGCATTTCGCCCAACATTTTTTTTCTAACCACCAACTTTCTCTCTAGGGCCTCCGACAGCACCGCTCCACCTCATTTCCAATGTGAACGAGACTTCTGTCAACCTGGAGTGGAGTGCGCCAAGGAACTCAGGAGGACGACAAGATCTGACCTACAACATAGTGTGTAAACGCTGCGGGCCCGATGGGCGACGCTGTCAACCCTGCGGCAACGCCATCCACTTTAGCCCCCAGCAGCTGAGTCTGAAGGGAACCAGGGTGTCCATCAACGAACTGCAGGCCCACACTAACTACACCTTCGAGGTGTGGGCGGTAAATGGCGTCTCGCCACAAAGCCCCGGGCCGGAACAGGCAGTGTCTGTGACCGTCACCACCAACCAGGCCGGTAAGCTAATCAGACATGGGTTGATTGAGTTTGTGGGAGGAGAATGTCTTTGAAAAGCCTGAGGGAAGTGTTCAAGTCCAACATTACTATTAATGGAAGGAAGACGATGCCTCAAACTGCTGTTTTTGGACAATATCAGCAAATAACTGAGAAAATACATTTGTTTGAACACATTTTACACATTACAGGAGGGATCAAATCTGAAGAGCCTATTAGCAGAACATTCACTTGTGTCTACCTGAAGGAGTACATTATATACTATGCCCATATGTGATTATTCAGCTTTTTGGTGGTTATAATAATCTACGATACAAAACAACATGATTAAAGATGGGAATGATTTGGGTGAGAGCTGGAGGATGTGTCGGATGATGGATTCCTTTCAGCGTGAAATTATTTT
Source organism: Syngnathus scovelli (assembly GCF_024217435.2). Lineage (NCBI taxonomy): Eukaryota > Metazoa > Chordata > Actinopteri > Syngnathiformes > Syngnathidae > Syngnathus > Syngnathus scovelli. The sequence goes on from NC_090853.1 coordinate 7,885,386, forward strand.
CTGCAATATTCCTTCTTGAATTTTGCATAATTATGCATATGAAGCCCCGGATAGTGCAAGCGGCAAGGTGCTATATTTAGAGCTGGAGCTAATGGATTAGATGAGTTGTGTTGATCCACTTAAGGCGTCCTTACAAATGCTTTCGAGAAATTGTTTGTGTAATTAAAGCACAATACGTCCAACAATGCACCATCTCTTGAGCTCAAGAGCGGCCCTTTAAGCTCAGGGATGCATTCAGAGCCACTGCTGGTTTTGTCATTAAGCCATTTTGTGACTGGTTGTTGTGCAAATGGATTTTATAGCCCTGGTGCTTTCTCGTCATCCCTCCTTGCTCTCCATCACTTAAAGCTGATCATTACTTTGGTCTCGTTTACTCTTCTGCTCTTGGGTGGCAAGCTAAGTGCCCCTTTTGTGTCACTTTTTATCACTAATTTCCATCCCTGGGAAAAGTGAATGTCTTGGATGCAGTTTGGACTAGCAATTTGAGGACACAGTGGCTTGATTTATCAGCTGGGGTCAGGAAAATAGAGATGAATGGCTGTGCTGCCTGTGGGAGAGCTGAGAGCACTGCCAGACAGCCTTGTGTAGGATCTGTAATGGAGTGCACCTCTGAGTCAAGGCCGAGGGTTTACACTGGTGGGACAGGGTGGCCGCACTGGTGCGCAACTGCGCAAAACAATCTAAAAAAACCTGCACTCTCTCACACTTGGAATCGGGCTGAAGCACACAAAGTGAGGTCTGTCTGATTTAAGTAGCCTCCAAGTTTTATGATACAGATGTTGCCTTTGGCTTGTCACTAGTGCATGTTTCCCAACTGTTCCATAGGATTAGTCAGAAGGCACTTGTAGCTGTGTAGTGTGTGTGCGGATGTGAAAAGCGAGATACAGTTAGGAGACCATCAGCATTTGCCCCTCAAACAATGTTGCCTATGTGTCCATGTCTCCTTTAGTATGTATGCCTTTGCCTGAGCCTGTGTGTGTGTTAAAGAGGATATCTCCAGAATGATTGGATTTCTTTCCACTAATGCTCACTAGAGGCTTTGGAATCTCTGGTTTCAGCCTCTAGTAATACAGCTCGTCATCTGCGGCTGTCCCTTTCCCCGTGCTGCCTTCCTTCATCCAGACACGGTGGATTACTCATTTATTATGATAGATTTATTAGGATTTATAACTGCCGGGGAAAAGACGGCCCAGCCTCCGCTGCATCCCCATTAAAGTTCAAATTTCAGTCGCTAAGGAAAAGGTGAGGGGGGCAGATTAGAATGAAGGAACACTCATGGTTTTCTGTCTACAAAAAAAAATGAATAGAGGTTTTCAGAGAACCACGCCAAAGGAAAATTAACACATTAGCACTGTTGATTGCGTGTGCATGAATCTGTAACTGGATGTGTGAGTCTTTGCCAGGACGTGAACAAACCCAGAGGCATAAATCAGTGGGGGTGTAACCCCATCACCCGGACTGCAAGAGGAGTGAAAGGGTGATGGAGGCTTTGCTTGTTGGGGGAATAAGCTTTGAACTGACCCTTGGCTGTAAAAGAAGGTTTTTCCCCCCTTTATGGGATCAAACACTTTGTGTGTGTGCATTGTAACAAAAACAGAAAAAAAAACATTCAAAATGGAGGTGTTTATGTCTTGATAATAAACTCTTGGCAGTTTTAGGTGACAAAACCTGAATCAGAGCTTGAGAAAGTGTCTGCGTGGGGGGCTTGGCTTGTCTGTCAGTGAACATGTGTGTGAGTGAGTTTCCATCTCGCTGGCAAAACGGACATGTGCAAATGTGTTTGGGGAGATGGAAGCACCCGTTACATTGGGTGGGAAAGGATCATGTAAGCAGAAGCCATTTTCTTGACACTGTGAAATACAGCTCCCTCCCCAGTTTTTTTTTCCCTTGGTGACAGCAAAACTGAGGGACTCCAATCTGGCAGCCGGGATTCAATCTGGCAACCACATGTCCTGCCCAGCATCTCTTTCTCTCTCTCTTTTTTTTTTTCAAATGTAATCAACTGCATATTTGCGCAACAGCTTGCGCCAACCACATATAGAATCCTCGACGCTGTACAAAATGATTAACATGATTGCAAAGTCAAACCCTCAACAAACTGTATTTTATGTGGAGGAAAAATCATGACAAATGCAAACCCAATGCAAATATTCCCTGTAATGTATCATAGGTGTCACGTCCCAAATGATTGCCTCAAGAGAAGCTTCTTGATTTAGGAGAGGCTTGTTTTGGTTACATGGTTGAAAACTAGTTCAAATGTATTCATATAATGACTATATGACTTCAATATGTCATAAAAGACAAGTCACTTATTTCCTGTCAGGGCTGTTTGCGGTCTCACGTGGGGAATTCTCAGGAGGGACCACTCAAAAGTCTACTCATCTTCATCCTCACATTAGTTGAAGGAGAAATAAAAATGCAACAAGAGATGCAGAACACAATTAAATTGCAATATCTGTCATCTTTGGAGAAAAGATGAATGTGTGGATTACTTGAGTGGAATGAAGGTCAGTTTCGTAGCTGGAGTGTCCTCGACCAGTCCCGCGGGGGGCTTCAAATTGGCTCTCCCCGGCTGGGTAAGATTGATCGAGGGATACAAATGGCTGCCATCTAATTGTTTAACAGAGATGCAACACATTAGGCCGACACAACCTTGGGTTAATCCATTTACCAAGAGACGTCTGCAATCCCAAACCTCTTCATCTCCATCTCAGCTCCCACCAGTCCCTCTGAAAATGCCCCCTCCTGCTTTTGCGTCGCCCCCTGAAATTCAATCCGTGGCTGGTGCTTGAATTCCAAGCCTGTTTGAACTCAATCCGCTGCTAAAAGCAGGGTTTTATTCGCGTAAGCTTAAATACTCAGTTCCCCGGAGCCCCCGGTCTATGTGATGAGAATGTATATCATGTCATAGATAATCCAATCGTGATCGCTGGATGATAAACCCCTCATTAATCACTCCACTGTAATGTTTTAAAAGACAGACTGTCTGAAATTAGGACGGTTACAATGTCACTTAGAGGCACAGGTCCAAAAAAGCATTCTATATAAACCTTTAAAGTCTAATAAAATGCTGCTTGGTTGGCAGAAATATCGAAATGTGCTTTAAGTTTTTTCTAGTTCGGTTCTATTTTCTAGTCTATTTATTTCTAGTATTTTTGAATGCCAATGAGAAGAATCTATATTTTCTTTTGTAGCACTGGGTTTGCATACATGCCAACTGCCATGTTTTTGTGACAAAAAAAATGAGAAAATAAGAAATAAAATTAAAAAAATCACCCTTACTGTTACCTCTAAAACTTTTAGCTCAGCAAAATGATGTATTTTCAAACTGTTTATTTTCACCTCCCCTTTCAGAAAGAATTATTTTTGTTTTCAATTGTACTGTAAAGATTATTTATAGCTCAAATCAACCAACAATTAAAACGCAAAACAATTTGAAATGATTTAGCTTCCTCTATTTTCTATACCACAACAAAAAAACACTTTGCATTTGAACATGCTTGTGTCAACTTTATTTTCCACTGCATGACCCAGTTTTAATATCGGCGCGCTCCCTGTAGATACAAGTTTGATTTGTGCGTCAAAGACATACTGAAGGGTGGGTTCAAGAGTGAGCCATTATCTGTGCTTTAACCTTCATGTGTTAAAGGCGCCCAAATGCAGATAGCTCTGTTACTTGAATTATGGCCTTATTATCAGCTGCTGCAGAAATGGCTCGGGATAAGATCGCTCTGTGGCGCTTTAATGAAAACCAATTGATTTGGTCCCTTGAAGACAAAAAAAAAAAAAGGCAAAAGACTGAGCCAATTTTTTGTGCTTTTCCGGGGCGCACTTTGTAGCATCACAGGGTTTTCCCAAGGTGACCTGCAGATATGCGGAATATCAAGCTTTTTATTACTTTGCCACCTTGTCTGGGTTGTTGTCAGCTAAGGGAATATTGGATCTGTTGTATGCATTCCTACCATCAGCAATATATTATATTATTAATCTCGCCATGTGGTTTTACAACATCTCTTTTTTAATAAAAGCCAAAAACCAAACTCAAGTAAACGTCTTGTGGTGTCAAGGATAAAAGAGCCGAAGATTTAAGAGGGCAAGAGAAACAGACTTATTGTCTCCAAGGCTGCAGCATGAAAGACAAGTTGAAAAGAGCAGCTTCAAATTGCTTTATCTCTTCCACAGCTCCCTCCCCGGTAACATCTGTCCAAGCCAAGAACATCACAAGACACACCATCTCGCTGGTGTGGCAACCTCCACAACGAGCCAATGGGGTGATCCTCGAGTACGAGGTCAAGTACTACGAAAAGGTAAGTGGTTGAAACATTGGCAAATTGCCTGCTGTTGTTTTCAAGTTGCTTCGACTGTCTTATTCCAATTTTCTTTGTGCAGGACCAAAATGAAAAAAGCTACAGGATCATAAAAACCTCATCCAGGAACGCAGACATCAAGGGTCTCACTCCCCTCACTTCTTATGTATTCCATGTGCGTGCACGCACAGCGGCCGGCTATGGTGAATGCAGCGGCCCCTTTGAGTTTATGACAAACTCGGGTGAGTTAAGCCACTCTCTTTTCAAGACCATGAAATTTTTTTCATGGCTGAGCCCACCTTTGCAAAATCCAGCAATGATAGCATCTTTTACGAGTGACTTTTTCCGTGTGCCATTTATCAAAATAGCTGTTATGTGTAAAAGATAAATGATATCAGTGCTGCAGCACCTGACTCACAACTTGAGGAGTCACCATTATTCACAGTCCAATGAGTCTCAGTGGGTATACCAGTAAAGGTTCAACCTTTAGGAATATTTGAAGATTTATATCATTTTGACTCAAATGCTGTTGATGGTTGTGCTTGGATTTTCTTCTGCAGGCTTAAATGTGATAGGCTAAGAGAAGTGATAATGCTTAGATGCACCACGCTCAGATGAAAGACAATTGCAGGTCCCAAATTTTGGAGCAATAGCAAATCTGTGTTTGCAAGGTGAAATGTGTCTAGACAACATGTCAGTTGTCAGACTATATGTCAGTTATAGCGAATCGAGAGCTAATGATGCAAGAAAATTCGGAAGAACTGAAAGCCATATTATGGCGTGCATGGTTAGAATTGATGGAGGGACCAGGTGTCTTCTTTGTGATGCAAATCCAAACAGCGGCACATGATAATGACACGGTCAAGCACACAACCTAATGGGGTGTCCTTGTCTTTCAATGCGGGCCAACAGCAGTATACTTTATGGTGGAATCGTAAACCAAAGCGATGTGTGTGTTGTGTGTGTGTGCGCGGGGGGGGGGGCATGCATGTGTATATAGAGAGTTTGCGAGATATCAAGAGGGTTCATGAGGGGTCAATGACTGACACAGAATGTATTGCTCTTTTTGATTCTTTTTTTTCCATCCTTCCCTCTCAGTGCCAGCTCCTATAATCGGTGATGGGACAAACTCCACAGTGTTGCTGGTGTCTGTGGTCGGCAGCGTGGTGCTCCTCCTTCTCCTCATCAGCGCTTTTGTCATCAGCCGAAGGTGGGCTTCATCCCTCCGGCTCTTTTGTTCTCTGTCAGTCCGTTTCTCCTCGCTGATGAGCGATGTCTCGCTTAGCACCGGGAAAAGTAGCTGTCAAAAAGGCGAGTAGGAAAGCTATTGCCCCATGCTCAAGCGTGATGACTGATGACTCCCCACACCGGAGACATGATTGACAACCACGACAGCTGAAGAGAGGCAATCAGCGACCCCTCGATCCCTGTCCTTTGCATCCATCCTCACTTCTCATCCCCTTTCCCCACTACAATCTAGGCCACTGGTTATTGTCTCCTGCTGTGGCTTGCTTACTGGTGTGAAGAAAATGAGAACAAGGGAAACGGTTTAAGAAACGGCAGAAGAATGATAGCTGCGGACAAGCAAGAAATCAAAAATAGCAGGCAAAATTGAGACAGTCAGGCAGAGAGGCATCAGGTGGATTTACGGTGACCCAATCTCAGGGTGTTAACCAGCGAGCAGGACAAAGCTCCGTCACACACATGGGATTACATGCAGATGGGGCTGCCTCACCTCAGAGCCCTGACCATGCTCTGTGTGCATGTGTGTGTGTGTGCATGTGTGTGTGTGTCTGAGTACAATTTTTTGGGCATATAACTATTAATAGGTTTTGAATTTATTAGAATGCGTGTACACATTACTTTCACTTGTTGATTAGTGTGCGAGCCCACCGAACCAAATGTTCATTTCCATCTGTTCATTTGTTTTGGGTCATAAATTAGATTTATTGTGTGTGCTGGTTTCCCATGTGATTGCATCTTTTACAACTAAGCAGGTGGTTGTCTTTGCCTCCTTTATACTGTATGCATGTGATGACCAGTGTCATTGTGTTGCTGCGGCCATGCAATGATTGTGGGAAGGGACTGTAATCACATAGCTGTTAACCCTCATTACACAATAGCGGAGGAGGACAATGTCTCGCACATGTGATCACAGACATCAGCGCATCAATGTCATCCCGAGGGATTTTAACATATTGTTCCAAAAATCTTGTATGCCCTTCTCAGTTTTTAATTTTAACTTTCTGTTCTGTCCCGCAAAGGGGAAAAAAAAGATCGTAAATGACAAAAAAATAATAATTTTAGAAAAACTGTATAAATTGGGGTTCCCTTAATTTTCCCATTTGAAGAATTGTTTTACTTTTTTTTCCATGACACATATAATCAACTGTCCTTGTGTTTTTATCTCTCCCTAGAAGGAGTAAGTACAGCAAAGCCAAGCAGGAGTCTGATGAAGAAAAGCATTTACATCAAGGTACTTACAATAGGTCCAAATTCTGTCATTCAAAAACCATGCACTACAAATTGTGGTGTAGCCTGCAGCATAATTAAAGTAAAGACAAAATGAAGTGAGTCTAAGAGACTAAAATTTTCATTTTCTATCTTAAGGAGTGAGAACATATGTTGATCCATTTACCTATGAGGACCCAAACCAAGCTGTGCGTGAGTTTGCCAAAGAGATTGATGCCTCCTGTATCAAGATTGAGAAAGTCATTGGTGTCGGTAAGTAAAAAAAAATGTTTTAAACAATTCTTCGTTGCATTTTTTTTTTTCTTGCCAAGATGTTCCTGAGAAAGTGTTTTTGGATGGAATGATCTCATATTTGTGTCATGCTAGTACTGCCTGTCTTCAAGAGGAATGTTTTTCCCCCCCGACAATAACATTATGTCTGTCTTTGAGGATGAGATTAGAAGCTAAATATGTTGTACTAATTCTGTAGGTTAAGAAAAAACATCCAATGACAAAACAATAAAGAGAAGAATCAATATCGATTTCTTGCCTCTCACCGCACAACTGGCTGCATGGAGGGAGCAATAAGGGATTAGAGACCCTGATCAATGTTTAAAGAGGACTCCTTCCAACATACACATAAAAAAACCAAACACCGGCGCCAGGAGGGATGCAATGTAAATAGTACCATGTTTATTTCAGGGGAGTTTGGTGAGGTCTGCAGTGGCCGTTTGAAAATGCCCGGCAAGAGAGAGATCTGTGTGGCCATAAAGACACTGAAGGCTGGATACACCGACCAGCAGAGGAGGGATTTCTTGGCTGAGGCCAGCATTATGGGCCAATTTGACCATCCCAACATCATCCACCTCGAGGGTGTCGTCACAAAATGTATGTGCTTATTTTTCTTTACTACTGCTGTCAGACATCAGTCATTAGTAACCTTGACTTATATACAGATTTCCAATTATTGCCTACGCCCCAAACACACATTGATTAAAATGTCTGGAACACAATATATTTATTACTCCAAAAAGGACATCCATATACATTTCCATCGCGCTACGCAACCCTCCCCGAGACCCACACCCACTACTTAAAAAATGCAACAATAAATCATTCTAGCCTACATTGTGGGTGACATTGGTGGAAGGTTGATTCAGACAAATGTCTTTTTTAGGTAGTAGTAGTCCTGTCTGGAAAGACTTTGCCCTAATTCAGATGGTTGTAAGAGCTGTAGACAATTCTATTTATTTAATAACCGAACCTAACTCGACTAATGTGTGAGTTGATTGCAGGGTGTTCTGATTTTGTTTGAACCAAAACTACAAATGCTTTAGCATCCCAACGCTACGGGTGTGTTTTGAGTATTTCACAGTCAGGCTGTCACAGGGTGGCCTTTTTCCAGATGGACGGGTTGCATTGTCTGTGGGAAGGGTAAGGGGAAATAGAGCAAGGTGGGCAAATGGTGAGGGGGGTGCTAATGGCCCAGGAACAGTCCCTGTAGTGCGGCACTGGGCTCATTAATCATGGTGTCAGCTCTAAATGTGTTTGGGGTTAGGGAGTGATACCCTATCCCTCCTCTATCTGCTGCTGCGTGGTCACAAAACACTGGTCACATCTCCCTCCCTCTGCCCTTGGTGTTATCTTCTTCATGCCCCACCCCCAGCTTTGCTCCACCATTTACTCCTTGTCCTAATTCTGTTTGTTAGGACTGAGGTGCTTGCGTGTTTGGGTAAAACTCTTGTCAACATGTCTGTGCACTTTGTGTTCTATGTATGTGTTTGGGACGGCTGATAGCTGACGGCCAGCCTTAGCTTAGGTTAGATGGATGAAGGGCCTTAATGTGTCATGACATAGCAGCAGCTTGGTCCTATCGCTATTCGATAACACTGTCTCTGACCCTTTTACGCGCACAACACAAGACAGATGCATGCACGGCCTAGAAAGACCTGAACAGCAGCTCAGGCGGAATTACTTATCTCTTCCAACATGTATCACCTCTTATATGACCCCTCAGACCTCAACGAGAAGCCTTGAGAAAGGCATAGGAAACGCCCACAGATGGACAGGCACAGGGAAAAGAAATTGGAGACAAGCCACGGAAGGTACAAATAGAGATGCAGAGAAAAAAAAGACAGCCGGGCAGTTAGAAGGTGATGGATTAGAGGAGCGACAGAAGACAACAACAGGAATGACAACAAAAGAAAACAGAGAGGCCAAGAAAGCGAAGGATCCAGCGACTGAGAATGACAAAGCGTTTGAGGGTTAGATGAGGAGACCGATGAGCCGTGCTGCAGCGATAGCCGCCAACATGAAAGGCTAGTGAGCCTTAGCAAGAAGGGCATCTGATAACTAACTCTCCGCCTCCATCTACTCTCCCTTTTGAGAGCTCAACTCAAGGTTTGGGCAAATGAGCCCTTCACACTAGAGTGTGTCGGTGGAATCTATTAAAAACCCATTATTTGAATTGTACTCCCCTCTCCATTTCAATAAAGTTAAAAGGAATTTTTAATGTGGCATGAACTTGTTGGCATGTCCAACAGAGCCAGTTAAGACATATTAATTATGAATACACCTCGATGGGGTTCTCAAATACATAATTTTCTAGAATCTTTTCACTAAGGACTGCCAGAGTACATTTGCATGCCTTCAACCTTAAATCGAGTCACTATTAAAATGTCTAATCTACATAAAGCAAGTCTCTAAATTAAAAACAGATGAGTTATTAAAAGCTAGTCTTTGAGTTTGAGTGAGCCTCAGAGGAGCGTCTGCCTGTTGATTTCCCAATTTTCCTCTTTGTTGCCTGATTCGGTTTCATTGGCAGGTGATAATCAGCCTTCTTTCGAGAGTCCTTGCCCAGGGTTCATTGCCAAAGGCGGCAGGGCGTATTCAGTAAACATGGAATTAGCATGCAAATAAGCCTTGAGGAATAGGGCGGGGCTGAAAAGGCGAGAGTTTAAGGTCGCAGGTCAGACACTCTTCAGACTGGATTGGGGAGCTGTCAATCACTGGCGCCTCGAGGGCAGAGGCGCTCAACAAAGGGAACAAAGATGGCTGACAGAGAGGGCCCCCGCGATCCCCCAAATTTAAATCCACTTCCTCTTTTGGGGGCATCGTCCGAGCACCCCGTGATTAATGGTGTGCCAGTCACGCAGCGGGTGAGGGGGTGAATGACAGCCTCTTGGCAAGGCGAGCAGCTTGCTATGCAGGGGAACGTCACCTTCAGGACCTCAGCTGCCAACAGCTCAGCTCTCTGCTACTCTGAATATTCTTCAAGAAGGCATTGGAGATGTATTTCAAGCTCAAGCCTTAACTCAGCATTTGTCATTGCAGTCAGCCTTTAACTTCACCTTAGCTGTGCCACTTGGAATGGAACACAAAACCTGTTCTCTGGGGAATTTACTATAACACTTGTTATGAGTTGATGCCATGGCTGGTTACGTATCTGCTTGCTGGGGATTGTGGGGAAAAAGCCATAATTAATTCTTTCTTCTGTTCATACCTTGCTCCGCCTGCCTGCAAGCCGCCTCATCCACTGGGGAACAAAGACAGAGACTCACAAGAGAACAGCCACGCTACCCGTTGCATGTTCCGCTCAGATAAAGGCACAGATGCTCCCCAAAGAGAAGCGTGGGTCAGATAGAGGGATGAGGTGAAAAAGGCCAAAGAGGAATGGGCGAGGTTATGGGGAAAAGGGGACGATACTGTGTATTTATGGAAAGGAGCAGGACATATGCAGCACAGACGAGAGTGACAGATGTGTCAAACGTTGGTGAGGAGAAAGGTCAAAGTAAGGGGGCATAAACAGTGAGTCAAACAGACGCTGGCTGGCTGATTCCGTTGAGTTGTCACATAATGTCGCTCATACTTGCATTAAGGCCAGAAGATTGTGTAGTCGTGTTTTGTTTCAGAGGAGATGCCTTAGCATGTATCGCGAGAGAAAGACGAAGTCTGGGCAACCGTTACATTGAGCTAATTAAATCACTGCGTGACAGAGCGAGACTAACACACACACACACACACACACACACACACACATACACACACACATACACACAAACCAAAATTCCACTGGGAATCTAGCTGTCATATGCATCATTTCATCATCTCGCTCTCTCTCTCTCTCTCTCTCTCTCACTCTCTCTAGGTAAGCCAGTGATGATTATCACCGAGTACATGGAAAACAGATCGCTGGATGCATTCCTTAGGGTCAGTCATGCGTTTCTATGTGTGTGCACACCTGATGTATACTGATCCGATCTTATCACTTTAATGTCATCCACCCAATTTACAAGCGTTTTGTTCACAAACATTCACCCTAATCTTTATCCTCCTCCTTTATCGACTTAGCATTTTGTTGAATTTACAGAGATTTCACTTCTGTGTTTGCAAAGTTTGCTTAACAAAAGACAAATAACATCAAGCATCAACGAGAAAATGTAGAGCAGGGGTCACCAACCTTTTAACTACTAACTATTTACTTTAAGAACTATTAATGAGAAGGGCTAACCAGTTTGATACACACTTGTGAAATAACATAAATGCTCACATTACCTTTAATAATGTTCTTGTTTTATGTTATTACAGTAATTAATGATCTATACAGATCTACAATAAAAAGATAAATAGCATGCTAAATTTAATTCAAAGAAATATCTGCCAGTGTTTACATTTTCAACCCCAACAACGTTTGTAGGAAATCACAATGTCCCATCAACAGTGATCTATTTTTAGAACAAGCCTGCAGGCTACTCATGGGGTCCTTGGAAGCTACCTGGTGCCCACAGGTACTACGTTGGTGACCCCCAGTGTGGTGGTTATTGAAAATTCTAGTTTCCTCTAAAGAGGACGGTTCAGTTCAGCACAATCATAATTGTTTAAACGCCTATACTCTGATCTTGCTTTCCACTGTCGTACAATAAATGTGTGCATTTTTTAAATTGTAACTCATCTAACTTCTTCCAAAACTTGTCCCTCTTGTGTATAGAAGAATGACGGCCACTTCACTGTGATCCAGCTAGTAGGCATCCTACGTGGTATCGCATCAGGCATGAAGTACTTGTCGGACATGAGCTACGTCCATCGTGATCTAGCGGCTCGAAACATCCTGGTCAACTGCAACTTGGTTTGCAAGGTGTCTGACTTTGGCATGTCTCGTGTGTTGGAAGACGACCCTGAGGCTGCATACACCACCAGGGTGAGTGTGCTTGTGTTGGGGGGGGGTGACAGTGCCTATATGTCATTGTTGCTGTGTGCTTTGTCAGCCTTTATTTATGAGGTTATTTTTGATTAATATAGGGAGGGAAGATCCCAATCCGCTGGACAGCCCCTGAGGCTATTGCTTACAGGAAGTTTACTTCATCCAGTGATGTGTGGAGCTACGGCATCGTCATGTGGGAGGTGATGTCATATGGCGAGAGGCCATATTGGGACATGAGCAACCAAGATGTAAGTCAAACACACTCATTGCTATTTTAAGACAATCACGGCGGTACTTTTGAGCAGTCGACATTGACTGATCAACTTAAAAGTGAATGAAAATTAACTACAGAGTTTGAAAGTCATCAGAAACATTCATTCTTTTTTTTTTTTTTTATAGGTGATCAAAGCCATTGATGAGGGTTATCGGCTGCCCCCACCAATGGACTGTCCCGTAGCGCTCCACCAGCTCATGCTGGATTGCTGGCAGAGAGAGAGGGCAGAGCGACCAAAGTTTGGCCAGATTGTCAACATGTTGGATAAGCTGATTCGCAACCCCAACACTCTGAAGAGAACTGGTGGAGACGGTGTTGTCAGGTGAGGAGGGGGCAATGATATATAACTGCACACAACTAGTTTTTTCCTTTCATCCAGAAAAACATTCATGAGGTCAAAGGTAACGGGGGTTCAATGGGGAAACCGAGCTCACATATCCCAAAGGTGTTTGACAGTGTTGAGGTCAGGACTCTCAAAAGGGATCTAAGCACGTCTTTATGGACTTTGCTTGGTTTGGTGAAGTGAATGATTAGTGTATTTGGTAGAGTGTCTGTACTTTTTTTACTTAATGTTTATGATGTGTTAAAGGAAAGATAAAGTAGAAACAGCATGTTTTTGTTTCTGTGACATTTTATTATCTTCAATGGTGCTATACACTCTGGAATGTTGCTTTTTCTAACTGTGTGGAGAGATGTGATGTAACGCCAAGTCAAAAACAAATATGACCCTGCAGCTCCTACGCTATTATTCTTGACTGGCTGGATGTGTCAGGAATGACCTACATGTGTTTACAGACTCAATGCCGCCCAGTGGAAGTCTGTTTGAATTTAATGAGTGTTTGAGCACACATTCCCATGCTCACCTAATGTTGGACAGTAAATGTAAAAGGGGTTCCTTGTGGAGTAATTATCATAACTGAATTCTATAAATACAGCTTGTAAGGATAAATGAGGTTAGAGGTGTGCGTGTGCATGCATGTGTGTGTGTGTGTACGTGTGTGTGTGTGTGTATGTACATATGTGACCAGGCCTGTAAAAATGTTTTGTAGCTGATGCATTTGATGGAATTACTACAATACAGAAGGAAAATAATAAAAAATACAGCCACAATTAAAACTGTAATGGGCTAGAGGAGAAAGACAGAATGAATAAAAAGAAAAGAAATAAATCTAAAAATGTATTTATTTATTTATCTATCCCTCCATCCATCCATCCATCCTCTCCCCACTTATCAGGCCCACCACCACTCTGCTAGAGCCCGGGAGCCCCGAGGGGTCCTCAGCTGTGGGCACAGTAGAAGACTGGCTTCAGGCCATTGGCATGGAGAGATACATCGACAACTTTACAGCCGCCAGCTACACAACTCCAGAAGCGGTGATCCATATGACACAAGAGTAAGTAGGATATTATTACAGTGCAGTTCCTTTTCAATGGGATGTTTAAGTGGTTATTTTTGGACGACTGTTACTTTAAGAAGCTCATCACTCAATCATTTAAAAATATGTAGTTTTTCCTATTTTACACTCAGATCTAATCCATTTTGCAGTGTTTTCGGTTTTAGTTGTTTTAGCTAAAGTGTGCTTCCTCTCTTTGCAGGGACCTGACCCGTATTGGAATCTCCTCAGCAGCACACCAGAGCAAGATCCTGACAAGTGTCCAAGGAATGCTCTCTCAGATGCAACAGATGCAAGACAGAATGGTTCCTGTCTGAGAGATTCAAAACTGAGAAAGAAAAGGGCGCAAAAGGACTTCATTTCCTATAAAAAAAAAAAAAGAAAAAAAACACTACCTTTGAAAAGAGACAAACTATGAAGAAATAGTTTACCTCATCTGTGCACTTTAAATTTGGTCTGAAAGAAAAAATGAAGCAAAAAGTGGGGACAATAGCACTTTTTCAAAAATTCAGACCTTTACTCTGCCCTTTTTTTTTTGTTTGTTTCTGAGAAAAGACATTTGTGGATAGATGGAAGCTGGAAGTGCTTCTGATAGGCCAATCTGGAGTGCCTTTATTGGATGGAAAGGAAAAGGAAGACAAATGGGAAACCGCTTGTCCTTCTGATTGGCAAAGTGTTATTTTTGGAACTTTCTTAGTGGATTGATACACAGAGCAGATCTTCTTCCTTCTTGTGACCGTGTTTATCGTACATGCATTGTCTCAGTGGGACTCACGGGCTGCCCCAGTTGCCATTGTTCTGACTCAGCTGGATCTGTTTGATAGCTCACACACAAAATTTAGGATCTCGGCTCTCAGACAAATCTAATGTTGGCTTTGTCAGGAAGATGGTGATGCGGGGGTGTTCATTTTGCGGCCATGCATGTTTGCTTCCTCATGGCTTTTTTTTTTTTTTTTTTTTTTTTTTTGGTAGCAGTTTTCTGTTGTTGTTGCCCTCAGGACATTGCCGAGAATGTTTTTGATCTTCCGGAGCAAATGGCCTGTCTTCCCAAAATGTTCTATCTCCCCTCTGACAAACAAACTGCGCGGATCGTCCCCATGCATCCCGCACAATCAGAGCCCTGGTGGCCTCCACATCTTGCTACAGGACTTCCTCAGTGGACAATTGTTTTGCTGGATTTAATAGGGTTTATTCCTGCAGCAAGACAAAGGACCATATGGCAGGATTTAATCAAAAGGATGTATGCAACAACCGCAATATGGATACGGAGTGAATCACAATCATCAAACTCCACTGAGGATTACTCAAGCTGTTATCAAGGTGAGAACTGGTATTTGTTTTTCTTCCCTTTGCATTGTGATATTGTGCTATCACATGTGGAAAAATGTATTCGGACAGCTTATACGAGAGAAAAGAGACGATAACAGTTTCCACCACTTTTGACTATATATACCGCCTTTCTTAAGAATTGGTAACCCTGCTTAAGCTGTGCGCTATAGCTTCTAATTAATTGTTACTTTAAATAACACAGGACCAAAATAAAGAGGAAAAAAGAAAATGCAATATTTAATTCTAGTGCATCTATTTAATGGAATGAAATCCTACATTAAGTTAGTATGATCACTCATCCACACATCCGATCTTATATGCATTCAGCATGGTTGGGGGAAGAGTGCTCAAGAGATGACTGACATTATCCATGGATCTGAAAAGTTCTTTTCAGTAACAGTTGTCTTTACATTTGACTTTAATTCAATCCAAAACATGAAGCATAAAGTGGCCATTTGTGGTAACAGTCGTAATTCAGCCACGCAGACGGTTCATTCATTACACGCAGCAATGACGAGATTGAAAAGTGTCGCCTCATTTCCCCCAAATATGTCTACCTCCTCCTGCTTCCCTACTTTGGCAAAGTGATACAATGCAGGGTTGAGGTCTAAGGACTGATATGGCCAGAGGAGGAGCTGGTGTCTGGTGGTGAACCATGTCTCCAAGTTTCAGTATAAAAGTATACTTCTGTGATAAAAAAAAATATTTATTTCAAAGCTATGAGTACATCTTAACCAGTGGTGCCAATAATCATGGAGGACCCTGTATTTATGTCATAATGAACTGTCAGAACTCAAATGATGAGACTTTGAATAGTTCAGTCTGTAATGTTTGAAATTTTGACCCTAACCCAAAAACATTTTCAAGCAGTGGCTTGATTCATCTAACAATGTGATTAGAAATACTATACAAGGAAAAAAAATATGGGTGTACAGTAGTCACATTTATTTTAGATGTTAGAGTTCATCTAATACGTTCAAATATGTTCAAAGACTTCAGGAAACACACTTATCTAATTATTATTTATTTAGTTATCTTAGCTATCTATTACTGTGTGCCGCTCTCTGTCCCAGTATGCTCTAGATCTAATTTTGGTTTCATATGAGTTGAATGTTTTATAAAGCCGCCCGGGACTGGCTGACCAGCAGAAATCATTGATATTGACAAACACAATGACTGATGCATCATATCTCTTTTGCTCCCCAGCTGCTGTCGTCCATCCTCAGGATCCTGCCTCCACTCGCCACCCCCAGAATTCCTTTCCTTCCTCATCGTCTTCCTCCTCTTCCGACACCCTCCTCTTATTACTGCAGCCTCTCCTGACACTGAGACGATGTTCTTTCTTCCCACCATCCAGCACTCTACTGGAGTCATTTGAATGATCAAGAGCATCGGAAAAGACTATATGAAGAATGTAATATAATCTAGAAAGCCCTGCTCCAATGGATGCAGGGCTGTTTGTTTTGTTTTTGTTGTTGTTTCAGGATTTCTTATTGGTTTCTTCTTTGCTTGCATGTAAAATAAGATTGATTTGGGTGTGCGAACGAATGCTAAAGAGTGAATGCTGTGTTGTATGGTTTGCGTACCTGAAAAACACTAACCTTGTCCATTCACAGGCGACTGTGAAGCCTGTGAAAAGCCAACATACACTTGTTTGCTAAAGAAAACATGTTGTACAATATGTTGCTCTTGTCTTCGTGAGCTGGACTCTATAAGTTTCCTGGAAAGCAACCTAATTGTGCTTTGGCCGTGATTCACGGATTGCATTTGGATACAGGATCACTGACAGGTGTGACTAAAAGCCTCTGAGTAAAAGTTGGACTTGTCAAGCTTGTGATGATAAAATAGTCCCTGGATATGGGAAAGGGGTGCCCCATGCAGTGCACAACAATGAGTTATAGGACAAGGTGTCAAAGAAGGAAAGACTGATAGTTTTCATTTTTATTCCAAAACATGTCAACCATATATCGATATAACCCAGAGGACTTCATTTGCTCTGTTCCTTGAAATTATACTTATGTGAATGTTTTCAACTTAGTATATAAGTGACACTTCACAAAAAACACCACCGTCCTTAATACAGTGCTATGGCTCTTTCCTCTTGGTAATGTGTAACTTTTGAGGTTTAGTGATCAAAAAAAAAGGGACCTGTTTGGAAATATGCAAGACATGTTGGGAAGGAAACTAGAATGTACTGTAAAATATTTTTTTCCTTTACTTCAATGTCTGATGATTTGATGAAAAAAAAAACAAAATGAACAAAAATAACGAACCACAGAATTTTATGTTGGTAATTGTATATCTACCAATGCCATAAGATCTAGTCATGTAGATCTAACATTGATGTTCTTTTTTTTCCTCTTTTTTGACATGATCATATGTTTTGTTTCTTATGTTTGTCAAGGAGATATAGGTACATGTAAGTTATGACATTTATTTATGTCCTTTTATATCTAGTTTGTAAAATAATAGCCTCAAGTGAAGAAAATAAAGCGGTGCCAAAGGGCACTTAATACAGTAGAAACCAGATGATGTACCCTCTGACTCTTAATCATGCACACAAATCCACTTATGACTGCTTCACTGCAGGGGTGCCATATTTTTTGGTGGGCTAATTTTACAGGTATGGTTAATTAGAGCCATTTATACCAGTGAAAATAATTTAAATAATAATTTAAAATATATCATCATACTGTATACACAGAAGATAATTTCCTATTTGGTTGTGATTTTTTATTGAAAAATGAAGTAGATGTACACAATTTGCTTCAGCAGACCATACAAACTGATGCGGTGGGCAGATTTTGGTCCCTGCACCTTGAGTTTGAAACCTGTGCCTTATTGCATTAAATTAACAATTAGGGAGGGTTCATGTAATAAAAAAGTATGTAGGCCAAAGTATCACTGCAAGCACTTTCTTAGCCTTTGGAAGGGACCATAAGGATTTGTTTTTTGAAGTTTAGAATGTTTTCATGACTCCAGTGGTGGTGATTTGTCGCAAAGCTCCACTTAGTACACATGTGTATGTGTTTTAATCAAAATAACATCTGCTTCCCGTGCTCATTTCCAGCAGGGGTAAACCACTGATGGTGCAGTCTTTGATTTGATAAGAACAGACGCGATACACGGAGAATGGGGTCGATGGGGAAATGACTGAGAACAAAATGAGGTGAATGCAAGTGCCAAACTGTGATTTGCAAAAACACCAGCATAAGCACGCATCAATTAATAATTAAAAGTTTGCAGTGATAGATAGTTAACAGAAAACGTCTGTCTTTCACAGACATCAGGGAATCTTAGATGGCAATGAAGTTTATGTGACTGAGTGTGATGGGTATAATACTATACTAGCATATTTGAAGAGGAAATAAAACGTAAAAAAGCGTCTTGTAATATGTTCTCTGCAGCTCAACTAGTCCGAACACAGTGTTCTGATTAATTTTTTGTTTGTGGAATACGAATTATACAGGCAAAATCCACCATTTTTTAATCTATCTCAGGGGACAATCATTTGGCCACTTGCTGTCAATTGAAAATGACATCACAGTTGTCTCTGGACACAACCAATCACGGCTCACCAGTTTTCTGAATCTGAGCCAAAATCAACATTAACTTAATATAGTTGATAGAAATGCATTTTATGAACATAAAATACAATTTAAAATAATCCAACAAAAGGCTAACCCTAAACATAAAAAAGGAATATGTACCTAAGAGGAGAAATTGATAAAACCTATAATTATAATTCAATCAAAAAGTCAGGCTAAAATATTGAGTCTTAAGTTTGTTTTTGAATATGTTCACACAAGCTGCTCAAGAAGGGTCTTCCACAGTCATGTAACATAAATATAAAAAGACCATGTGTATTTGTTCTAACTTTAAGTATTAAAAAGACCTGCTTATTGTCAAAAGAAAAAGGAATGTTTGGAATGCGTTTAAAATCTCTCAGCTCAGAGCTTGTTGTCAAACATTAAAAGGCAGAAAGTATGGTTGAAAACAGTCAGTGATGAAAGCGGACATAGAGGTTTTGCCTTGTAGTGGCTACACAGCGTGAAAGTATGTCTTTTCTCGACTGAGTAATGGAAGAGGAGAATAGGAGGCGCATGGCTGTCAGTGAACTAAACAAACACGGGAAAATGGAGCAAGAAAAAAATGAAGCGTTAAGTCGGGCATGAGTGACAACGATGAAGCTGATTGAGCTAATGCTGTCAATGTGTCAAACTCCAGTCCTCAGGGGCCGCATTCCTACATGTTTTCGTAGTTTCCCTCGTTAAACACGCCTGATTCAATTAATCGGGATCATTGTCAGGCTCCTGTAGAATGTGAGGATAAACTGATCATTTAAGTCAAGTGTGCTGAACGAGGGAAAGTTTGAAAACATGCAGGAATGCGGCCCCTGAGGACTGGGGTTTAACACTTAAAATTTGCTCTGGATAAGGGGAAAATAATTTAGCAGTTTTTATTATAGTTCATGTTTATTTTGTTTTGACTTTTGGTTTTCAGTTTTAGTTTATTACATTTATAGAGCAAGTTTGTTAGGTTTTATTAGTCTTTTTTTCATTAATACTAATACCCATCTTCTTTCTTCTGTATGGCCTTATGATAGCGAAAAAACTATATTTAAAATGAACAAATAACATACTGTATTGACTGACCAAAA